>NW_026542597.1:2412500-3012500 GCF_028750875.1 Macrosteles quadrilineatus
CCATAAGTACCTTGCTTAGGCGTAGTGGTACGTTGTCCGAGCATGGTAGATTGGACTTGATCTACAACAACATGCGACCTGAGTACAAACTCATGGTGCGACGGCGTGACTTCAGGAACCTGGCCGAGATGGTTGAGTTGGCCGAAGATTATGAGGCTTATATGCGCGAGAAGGCAGCCTTCCGACCTCCTCCTTCTCCGAACGTAGCGCTGGTTTTGGAAACCGCCTACACGCCCAAAAAGAAGGTGGAGAAGCGCGCCGAAACTGCCGCCGTCGAGAAGCGGAGTTTCAAGAGACCATCTCCGGAAGCCGAGTCGCGTGGAGGAGTAGCTTTAAAGTCGGATCGGGTCCACGGTCAACGGCCCGTGACAGCAGCTAGAGCGCCTGAGGGTCCACAGGGGACGGTGAAATGTTTTAGGTGCCAGGAGATTGGTCACTTTGCCCGAGAATGTGGTAAACCAAGGACCGTCTCCTGTTATGGGTGTGGCAAACCTGGTTTGACGGTGAGTCAGTGTGGATGTCGGGCGGGAAACGGCAGGCCAGCCCAGACATCAGGAGGTCAACTGGGCAAGGCCACCCAAAACGAACGACCTCAGAAGAGTGGTCCGAGTGGCTCGGAAAACTAAACAGCCTGGTTGGTGGAGTAGACGAGAACCGGCTGGTTTCGGAGACAAGGCCCTTTGTTGAAGTTGTGCTGATGGGCAGCGTTTTAAGGCGTTACTGGACACTGGGTCCGTCGTCAACTTGGTTGGGCGAGGAGTCGCCGAACATCTTCAACGCCAGGGGATAGAGCCTTGTAAGAAAACCGCTCCTCTGAGGATGGCAGATGGGACACGTTCGAAGGCTGAGTATTCGTTTCGGCTAGCAGGAGAAGCTGCGGGTGGATAGGAGATGCCTTGTACGTCCTCACTCTCACCACAGACATGATTCTGGGTATGGATGTCATCCGAGACCTCGGATTGGTGACATGTGGGACAGAGGTAGTAAGAATGGGCGTGGGTGATGACTGTTCTGGCCAAGGTGGCCGCATAGACAGTGTCAAAATTGGTGACGTAGACCCCAAAGGCCCTTGCAATGGAAATCCCCGTCTAGTTCCTGATGCCAAATCATTCAGCACCGTGTTGGCTGGTAGTGGCTAGAGCGAGAGTTTTTCTCTATTTTGAGTTTGAGACCTGTGGTGTAGGACTCACCATTGGGTTAGGTGTTTGAGTATTTTGTTTTGGCCGGAGTTCGACATCTTTTTTTTCTTTTAGCCGTTTTCTTTTTTTTCATCCCGATGTAAGTGGGGGATGTAACGAGTTATTTTCCCTAGGGGGGTATATTTTTGCTATTTGGCAGCGCACCGATTGTTGAGGTAAGCAAGCGGCGGCGGCGAACCTGGCTAGCGCCCTTTGACCCGGCTTATCAGTTCGGATAAGCTTGGGTATCCTGGAACTACCGGACAGCCGAGGACGGACATCCGAGTCGTGGATCCCGTGCAGTGAAGAGCGAGCGTGTGTCTAGTGAGACGTCCAGTGATTTGGGTGACATCGGTGTCGTCGTGGTTGGTGTTGAGTGAGACTGGTGGACAGTGAGTGTCGGTGTCGAGTTGGGTATTAAGACCCACTGAGTGGACGACATTCTTTTGATTTTGGTTAAGGAGCCGATATTATTAGTTTGATAATATTAATATCTGATTTGATTGCGAGAGTTAGAGTTGTAACCGTGCTGGTCAAAGCCTGACGGTAGTTAGGATTTATATTAGTCAGGAATAATATTAAAGTGTATTCCTGACGGTTCTGGGCAGGTGCTAGAGCGCAAATAATATAATTTATTGACTGTAGTAGTTATTATTTTGCGTTGTACCAAGAGTTAGTTATATTACTAATAACTCTGAGGCCCGAAAACCTAGGCTGCACGATTTAGCGTGCGTAGTTGGAAGCACGTGGCCAGTAGGCTAGTAGCTATAATACAATACCTGAACAGCTTATTTAGTAATCCAACACGTTATCTTGGTAGCTTGGATAGCGGAGTACCGGCTATCAGATAATATATTTATCTAGTGTTTGGAACGTATTTAATATTTATTTATCTGCTACTAAGTAGCTCAATAATTTAATAGTAGTGCAATTGCCATTTAGCTTTGCTTGTTTGGCTTGGTATTTATTGAGACCAGCTACTAGTGGTGTAGTCACTCTACCTATAGTGCACTTGTATTGTTATCTGGTATTATTATTGAGTGAGCTGTTTGATTGTTAGCTTGGGCAGTAGAGTTGTGTATTGGATTATAGTGGCCTAGTAGACCCCGCCTGGTGATAACTCGCGTTGTGGTTTTTATTGGCAAGTCGTCGTGTAACTCACCGTGTTTTAGGCGCTCTGGGCTTAACTATTGGATAGTTAGGACGAAGCCCGAGTTGCGTAGTCAGCAACGACCCCCTAGGAGTGTGGAGAATCGGCGTAGGCCTGGTAGTGATTATTGCACGTTTGTTTTGGTGACTTGTTTTTGACTTGTTCACAGTGCCCGTGTATGAGCCAGTCCTATACCGGTTAGACCCGGCTATTGGCCTAGTGGTTTCCCTGACCTTATCGCAGACCCTGGAACTTTACCCAGCCATAGTAGGCTGAGCTATCCCTGGCAAACGGTTGCGACTGCACTTACTTTTAATATTTTTTTCCAGTCCATTGTAGGCTGCGTCGCAGATGTAACCGTAGGATGTGACCCTGCCAAATTTTCCAACGCTCGTCAGTCAAAAACAGTATGAGCGTAAAAATATAGTACAAATTGTCAAAACTATAACATGCACAATTTTGTTCAAGATCTTTTTTATTTATAGAATGTTTAATACGTTTTGATATTTTTATGTGGAATTTTATTTTAGAGGGAAAAGAGTGCTAACAGAACTATTCTAAAACTATCCTACTATTGTATTAATTGACATTCAAAAACTTTGAGTCTATCTTTTAACAGTGAGAAAAGATAAAATTCAATTTGTATAAGTGAAAAATAAAGTACAGTTTCACTTTATAAAGTTACCTCAGACAAATAGAATGAAGCCAAAAATGTGATAAGCTCAAGTATGGTTGCGTTATCCAATTTCCACATATGAATGTAGCTCTATTCTTCGTGTTTATTAAGAATAGATCTGCAACTAATTCACTTGCAACGTGTATAAAATGATTGTTGGTTGTATTTTTCTTCTTGGGTCCGTTACCCGTGTTGTTATGAGTAAAACTATGCTGTTATGAAAATAAACAATGCTGTTATGAGAAAGTCCAAAACTGTACTGAAACGGCAACTTTAAAAATGGTCGCAGCTAAAATTTATTTCAACCTTGCAATAATTTGTTAATTTGGCGGGGTGCTAAATTAGGTACATTTAACAGAAGTATAAAAAAGATATGTAAATATACTGGATATAACCGTAACTTTATAATTCTCCAGTGCAACGGATAATTCTCCAGTTTTTTGCTGCACCATTTTTACAAGGACTTTGTTAGTAGTTATGTTATTAGTTTTAGCATCCCAAGATGAAAGCTTTACTGGATCTGAAATTGAAACGCATAAATAAGAAATATACTAAACCGTAATTTCCGCTGTCGTTTCCGATTGTTGTGGATTACTTTAAAACCTGTAATACTCTAAAATAATGCATAACACAGATTTTTCATAGAGAGATCTTTGGATTGTACACATTGTTACTTTCATAACAGCATAGTTTTACTCATAACAGCACGGGTAACTGACCAATGAGGTTCAAGGATTGAGAGAGGAGAAGTAAAATTGTAATGATTCAAAATTCAACTAATCAGCTGTTCAGGTCAATTTAATTGTTGATTGGTGCAATTAGTGTGTTTCGTTGCATCACTGTCAGTGGCAATGAGAGGTTATAAACGAAAACATAACCTCTTTTAGAAATTATAAATAGTGATTTTTAGTAATTAAAACAATGTCGTAGGTAAAGTAGTGTACGCAACTTGCGTAAATAGTGTTAACGACACTCGTAGAAGTTTTTAAGGCACTCGCCTTGCGTAAACTACTATTTTCACCTCATTAAGTACAAAAGTGTGTTATGATCATTTATAAAACCGTAACCCGACTTAAAACAGGAGAGAGTAAAAATCAAATAATTAACTTACCAAATAATAATAATAACATACCAAACTGTTATTTTTTAAATTAAAAATTTCATAATACCTCAAACTATTTAGAATCTCACATAGAGTATTCTATAACAGTGTTAATCTTGGTTTGTTGGATTAACAAACAAACCAAGATTAACATTGATAATGCCATCACGAATAAAACATACCGCAATGAATGAATATTCTATAACAGGTATTCGTGTTATGAGCACATGAACACGTGATCTTCCATACAAAGCTTTGGACTGTGTGCTTTAAAGCACCAAATGAATTAATGACTGTGAAATATTCCATGCTAAGAAAGGGCTAGGAAATCGGCTATAAGAAGGAAGGCTTCTTTAGGTTAGCTTGAAAAAACACATAATGTAAACAAGAGCTGACAGTATCGAAGGTGTAATCAGTAGCTCTGATGGCGTGAGCAGGTTGTTATCAGGGCTTATCAGTTGCTCATTGATCATTCTCTGCTACCTTTCCACCTCACACAATACATCTCAGAGATAAACACCAATCTGACATCTCCCAACTTAATCCCAATTTAATAGTAAGCCATTATTCCACCTCTTTTGATGCTATTTATATGTTGAGATGAGATTTAAGAAATCTCAATGAACAAATATACAACTTATTTTTAAAACTTTAAAACTGTATCAGGAAAGTAAAAACTCTAATGAAAATAATTTATACAGACTGTCCCAAAAGTCCTGGACCGTTTTAATATTTTCCAAACGACAACAGATAAATCAATAAGATTTAGTACATCAACACCACACCTAAAAATCTACTTTTTTAAGGAAATATCAATTTTCTGTCACATCATGGGGACGTCCCGCAAGGAGTCGGAAGGAAATCTAAAATAGAAGCATAGGTTGACATGTACATCACATTAAAGGTCTTTACTAGCAGAATATTATGCCGCAAATTTGAACTCAAATGGACAACCCAGTCAAGAATGACAGTGGTTCAAAGATTCATTTAATTTGCATTGCTATTGTACGTTTACTCCTCGGGGGGCACAGCCCTAGGAATTGGAAGAAAATTGTTAACGTAAGCATAGGTCGATATGCACATCAAATTAAAGGTCTTCACTAGTAGATTACAATGCCGTAAATTCAAGCTCAAAAGAACGCCTGAGTAAAAAATGGCAGTCGTTCAAAGATTCAAAATGGCGGATTCAAGAAATCTTTGAACGGCTGCCATTTTTTATTCAGTTATCCGTTTGAGTTCAAATTTGCGGCATTATATTCTGCTAGTAAAGGTCTTTAATTTGATGTGCATATCAACCTATGCTTCTATTTAAGATTTCCTTCTGACTCCTTGCGGGACGTCCCCATTATATGACAGAAAATTTCTAGTTCCTTAAAAAAGTAGATTTTTAGGTGTGGTGTTGATGTGCAAAATCTTATTGATTTATCTGTTGTCGTTTAGATAATATTAAACCGGTCCGGGACTTTTGGGACAGTCTGTATAATTGCCTCTTAAGTATTAAAAATAAAACCGACGGAACAGAATGAATTTTATTTAGATTTTCAGTAAAAGAAATAAATGTTCATTTGGATGACTTCTACTATAAGGAGATAAGTATTTTTTGTCTTATAACACATTTAAACAGATTGTTGAATTATAGGAATCTAAACAACATATCACCTATTGCATCTTGAAAATATACTTCGGGATATTTAATAGTAGTTTGTTGCGTAAAGATGGTGTTAACGACACGAGTAGAAAATCCTTAAAAACTTCTACGAGTGTCGTTAACACTATTTACGCGAGTTGCGTACACTACTTTACCTACGACGGCGTTTTAATTACTAAAAATCACTACTCAAAACTTCAAGAGAGGTTATGTTTTTGTTTATAACCTCTCATTGCCACTGACAGTGATTCAACGAAACATTGTATCAAACACTAATTGCACCAATCAACAATTAAATTGGCCTGAACAGCTGATTAGTTGAATTTCAAATCATTACAATTTTGCTTCTCCTCTCTCAATCCTTGAACCTCATTGGTCCGTTACCCGTGTTGTTATGAGTAAAACTAACTATGCTGTTATGAAAGTAAACAATGCTGTTATGAGATACTTTTCAATTCTAAGAACTGTACTGAAACGGCTACTTTAAAAAACAGTCTTAGGTAAAATATAATATCGTATAACGTTTATGTGACGACACAGAATATTACATCTAGAATTCCCTCAAATACCAAATCTACTGCCCCAAGCTATACGTTACACTTCAACAGCTGGTTAAACAGTCGTGGTTAAATAGTCTGAGAGCTTAATATTTGTCTGTAATGAAGTTCTGTCTTGGCTTAAGTGATTGCGTCTTCCTAGAAACCTGTTGCAATAAAATGTGATTAAAATTTATTTTATAGTAATAAAATTGAAAGATTGGTTTGAATAACCACCGACATTTATGATTAAAGTCTTTTTCTGATGTACAATTTTACTATGTAAACCACATGTATTGTATAATAATCAGTTAGTTTAAATTTATTACATTAAAACTGTAGATTAATTTACATATATTAATTGCATACGTAATAAGTCTAATAGGAAAGGATTGAATTTACATTTAGCTTTTTAAAAAACTAAATTAAAGACGTGTAAGGTTTTTTGATCCGGAAATCAAAGGAAATGCAAAATATTAATGATTCTTCGAACTGAGGAAAACAAAAGCTCTTCGCATTTTATACTTGTAAATTTGTCTGGTTTATCTTATTATTATTCACGAAATAAAAAAAAACACTTTGACTAGTGAATTTTGAAGTATCACAGCGTACAATTGATAGTCAATAATCGTAATCAGAAATGCCTTTTCTCTTGGCTAGACATACCGGCAATGTAGTCTGTAATTGTGAAATAATACCGTAATAAATTGTGTAGTGTATCTGTATGCGCCAATAATACAATGTCGATATTTTCTTGACATAGTATCGCCAAGCCCCTTTTTACCCTTTCAGACATCTAATACAACGATTAACGTTTTACGAAGTACAATACTGCTATACAGTATGCGCATTATAACATATTTTATCAACTTGTAGTGGTGAAAAAACTATCATATCATATTTTGAAGAATATAGCCTATGTTTTAGTAATAGCTACATTTCAATACAGGTACAATAATTATACAGGTGGTACTTAAGGCAGCAAAATGTTATAGACATCGTCTCGATTTGTATAATTTGTATTAACTATGAATTTGCAATTTATTTACAGAATGAGATGTTAGATTACAATATGTTCACTGCAACAACTATTGTTGCAACTACTGACTGCCTACTATTGTAATTAGACTATGCTAAATCTAATCCTGAATTCAAGACTGAACCCGTGTAATTATGTTGAACAATGAGATAGTGTTAATGACCGAGGCTCCGATCACGCACCTTGTAATGAACTAGAATATCAACAGATGAACATGATAAATAGCTTATTGTAATGCACATTTTAGAAACAATTTCAGTCACATGTTACAAAATATAACTCTTGTAATTTGTGACATTTTCCTCAATAAACGTGTACTGAGGTGGCTCAGAAGGTTGTGGAAAATTTTAATATATTTTTTTTTATTTGCCTCGTGGATTTAATATTTATAATGTAAATTAAATTATGCAGTTTAATATCGTAAATACTTTTAGTGTTTCGTATACAGTTAAAAGACTTAGGTCCTTGAACACTTTTCATCAAAGGAGAACTATCATAGGTAACATTACCTTTTTACTAACCATCAGTCCATTCAAATATTTATTTTAAATACATTGACTTTTTATAATTGTTGTGTTTATCAGCTCATTCATCATAATATCTTCCATAGCATGAAACATTTTTCTAATTACAGATTTGTCAGTATCAATAATTTACCTCATATTTATTTTATAAAAACTATGTAGTAGTTTACGTAATCCTGTTGATACGATCTTTATCATTTAGAAATTTTATGGCAACTTAATATATGTATAAAACGTATATATTAGTAAGTCTTAAATAGGGAACTTTCGTAATTGGATAAATAGACACCCGTTATCAAACCCCTTCTGAAAATGCCATAGATAGTTGTATTACAATGTACCATGTTTTATAAGCTATAGCAATTGAACCCCTTAATAAAATGGGTTCAAGAAACCTTTGATATCAATATTTATTTAAATTTGCTGCGAAAATTAAAGAATGATACAACTTGGATCACTAATATTTTGTTCATTTGGATTAATAAAAATGGTAAGCGAAGTGAGAACGTCCCAATGATCATCATACTTTATAGCTAAATGGTTTATGTTACCTGGCTTCGTCAAGTGATCCTGCTACAGTAGTGTACTACTCTAGTTTCGGACTTAAAAGTCCATCTTCAGGTAAAAAACAAAAACATCAAGTCATCTAACCAATTTGGTTAGATTCGTCGTTAACACTGAGAACATATACACGAAAAGCAGGATCACTTGACGAAGCCAGGTAACATAAACCATTTAGCTTAAATTTAGTGATCCAGAGGCCACCTCACCATGATACTTTATAGATTTTAAAATGATTTGCATGGAAATAACGAGACGTTTTATACTTTATAGAAAAACTGTAGCTTAAAATATTTGTGTACAATAAGTTTAACGAGTTATTTCAATTGAGTTTAGCCAACATCTATGGATTTGAAGAAGGGATAACGTTTAGTATTTTATGTGATTAAAATAAATTAAATAGCATTCTGTATATTTTTCTAAGATTTATCTCTCAACAATACGAAACTTACAATAAAATAAGATTCCATGCCAGATTGTATTATTTGATAAACGTAAATGGAACGTACAACGACAAATTACTAGAATATCACGGAGAGCTCAGATTATGTCTCGAGTCTGGGACTAATTAAGTGCGTGCCTAGAAACTGGAGCTTCGTTCCTTCTTCATACATAATCACGTCAACGTCTGTAACAGTTGTATTCTCTAAAGTAGTAGTGAATGTTCTTATTACTTCAATTTTCACATAGGACTCCATTTTAATAGGTTGATATTTATGTAGTTGCGTGGTTAGAAGGTAGGTAGTTATCTTGGTGAGTATATAGGTAGGTAGTGGAATAAAAGGATAGTTAATGGGCCTAAGTTATTACCTAACTTATTTTGATTGTTATGTATACAAGAAGTTACCTCGTTGATGCAACTACATGTTGAAATTTACAATAAAATAATGTTAAACTAATCCTTCCAAAATAATGGTCCACCGATCTATTTACACTTAATACAACAACTAATTAGTTGAACAACCTTCACAATTGACGTTTACTAGTGATGTGATGTAGTTTATGATTTGGTCTTAATTGAAGATAATTTAATCATTGTACAAAACATTTAACCCAGCGTTAACATTAACCTAGGATTGAGCTATGTTCAATAAACACAAACGTGCAGAGTAATTAGGACTGGCTGAACTAATTAATTTAAGGTATGTCATTAGTGTATCATTTGGTGATTTAGTTGTATACGATTTTCATTACCTTGACGTAGAACATAATCTAATTAAACTGTCATAACGCTTAACATTAACAACCTTAACGTAATTGAGGTTTTATTAATTTATCTCTGTTACGTAGTAAATTTAATTTACCTTAGGAGTTATCTGTAAATACAATATTTGTACCATGGAACAGCTTGAAACTAGTCACAACCTTTTACAAGCAAAACAGTATGCATACATGGCATTTACGTAAATTATTAGCTACTTACGCAATTTATAAAGGTGTTACTTATTTTCAATGGTACACGTATAAACAGTAATAATCAGTATAAACAGAATAAACAAGTAATTTTGTAACTTTCTTACTTACGCACCAAGAAGAAACCAGTTCGTATGCTCTTTCATACTTCTTTCTTGATTTTTCAGGAAACAGGTTAAATGAAACATGTTTTGCAGTTTCTGCTACATATTTCTTCTGGTGTACACATATATTCACAATCACTAAGTTCATTATTCTCATACATGTTAGGCCCACTTATAACTATTCCTTCAAATACTACACTTTAGGTTATGTTTAAATCAAGCGTTGAACGAAAATAAAAAACAAACACGAAATGACAGGTTAAATCGTAGTTATAATAGTCAATCAGCTGATCATAGTAGTAGTATCTTTAAGTGTTGCCAACCTATTTCCAAGCGTACACGGATTACATGCATAACCACGCTGTTTTGTGTTGTTTGGTTGGAATACTGATGTGGGCCAAATTATAAACGGTGTGATAACATGTAACACACTATTACTATCACAATCAAATAAATAGAATAAATTGTGTGTAAACTATTACGTTTCGTCTGGTGTAATCACCAAACAGTAAAATGATACTAAATTCCCTCCAAAATGGGATAGGGAAATTTGACAGACTTCTGCCCACACATAAGATTTCGGATATAGAATACACATAGAACATGCTCCAGATTTCAGAATAGGGCAAGAGCACTATTTGGGTTTCACAAAGTCTATGGTTAAGGCATTAAAATTATAAATTTTAAATGTCTATAGGAATCATTGAAATATGAAACTAAATCACTTAAAAGGGGTTTTCGTTGATTGGCTGAACAATATAATCATACAAATCAACATAGAAAAGTACATTATGACGACTCTGAGCATTTGAAAAGTATCGAGCAATTTAACTATATTGCTCATAGATCTTTTTACTAATACTATACCTTCTCATAAAGTCAAAAATGTATTTGCAAAGCAAATAAAACAATTGAGTAAATAAAATCCAACTCGTGGCTCTAACAGGATTAAGGGAAATGCGTGAATCGTGTATGCAGAATACGGGAGGGGGCTGTGGTGGAAAATGTTGACAGCTACTGATGGAATTCAAAGTGTTATTCGATTACCTTTATTGAATGCAATCTGTTTATTTTTCCTCACAAAGCCTATAACCGTTATCGTTATTCCATCGCGTATTTACAAAGTGTATAGAGGAGAAAATGTTTAATATCCTACTAATATTATAAATGAGAAAGTTTGGATGTATGGATGTATGTTTGTGACAAGTAAACGCGAATAATACTAGTCGGATTGGACTGAAATTTGGTATGATGATAGCTCACATTCCCAATAGACGTATTCTTATCTCAAAAGTCCATTCGGGCTCCGCCCCAGTGGCTCTGGAGTTTCCCATGTTAACCTTATGTGTAATCATATTTACAAGGAATAAAAGAATTTTGTCAGCTGTTTCAACTACACAAGTTGGTTCTATGGTTCTATGATATTGAATAGCATTAAAAAGTTACAAGGCTTACCAACAGGGTGCAGTAGTATTATTTTTTACATTAATGACAACATCTATCCTATAAAGGCCATAAAGGTTAAATTTTGTTTTTAAAAGGCTTATGTGTAACTATTTTTTCAACAGATGTAAAGATCAATATGTTTCAATTTCGTGTTCTCTTCCCGTTGCAAAGCACGGGTGCAACAGCTAGTGTAAAATATTTCAAACAAAATTGTCAGCTGTGTACAAGATTATTACCAGATCTTTGAAGGTCTTTGGCGTAAACCAATGGTAAACCGATATTGTGTTTTGGTTTTCAAAACAATAATGAGAAACTCTATAGCACAGACAATATAATACTGTATGAGCCAATTTTAAATTTTGTTCACTAAACTTTTTATTTTTTTATGCTCTTTCATTTGATATATCACAGGGGGTACCTTGCTATTTAAAAAAAATAATTTGGTGGCAGGGGGGAATTGGGGGGGAATGTGAATGTAAAGTTGAATTCAAAACAATTGGGCCCCCTACGTCAATAGATGATTCCCGCAAACTGCATATTTCTATCTATTGCGGATTTTACATAAATAAAGATGCAAGTTAAAAAAAAACACCCTGTATACTCGAAAACAGCTGATTTATTACTAAGATGATCTTTAGCCAAGTAACGCACAAGAGTCGAAAACAAAAGTTTTCGCTACTACAGTAAGTAGATGGTGAAGAGAGGCTTTAATTTTTTACAGACATAATTATTAGGTAAAGCTGTAGTGAATTTGGAGCAGCAACGGTTATACACACTATTGTTTGTTATTGTTACACAATTTGAGATACAGTTTTCACGTTTTTGTAGCTTGGTATTTTATTTCATCAAATTTATTAAAATATATTGTGAATAATGTGGTTAAAAAATATTTACTTTCCAGATAAAATGAATATTTTGGTAAACAATTTCCTAAATATTCTGTCTGTTTTTTCTCTTTATAATATAACAAATAATCCATGTCACATAACAGAATGTGGTAGATGTGACAAACTTGGAGGCTCATGGCCTTCTAGCCCAGTTCGATAAGCTGTTATCACCAAGGGTTTAGATATCAGCTGCGATATCTCGTTGCCTAGCAACCACACCTGTTGCGTTCAGCCAATCAGCTCGCGACTACCCCTCCCCACCACTCCCCTCACATCCCCGGGAATAATTTAAACTTCTCCGATCAAACAACTCTTCCATCCAAGGCAAACTAATCTATCTTTCATCAGGCTGATATTTTAATTTTAAAATATTTTTTAGTTATTAGAATAAATTATAAGAGTCCTTTGCTGGATTTTTTTATTGTTTGTTCTAAGTTTGTGGGAGGAATTTCAAATAATTATAATGTAGTTTTAGTCATATGGAAACACTCATATCTCCTCTTTTTCCATCTCACTTTCTTTCTTCAATGAAGGGTGTTGAAGAAAAATTATAGGTTGGTATGTTTCGGTTCCGACCTGCGATGTCTTGGAATTAAGTGATGAAATGAAATGAAAAATCGTTTATTTTTTCAAGCAAAGCTAGGGCCACATGGCCCTTTGTTACACTTAACCTGATAAGTAGATAGTGTAAGTAGATAGTGATAAGTAGAAATATACAAACAAGTTTTGTTTCAATTAATTCCCACTATTTCTATGAAAAGGTCCCTTCCAGGTATCATGTGCCTACTTTTCGGAATTTATAGTCGCGTACCACCCATCAGTGAATTTGCCAGAATTTAATTTGACAAATACGTTGGATATAAATTATATCTGTTAGCACGATAATTCGAGTACAAATCATCCGATTTTTTTATTCTGTACAAACGTGTAAGTAGCTTTTATTTGAAGGAGTTCACAGGTTTTTTGGGTCTCTGGAAACATCAATACGAGAAAAGTTGGTCCCGAGACTATGCTTTACTATGAGACCGACGATAATTGCTCATAATCGCTGGTAAATTCACTAAAAGCACTGACTTCTGAAAATCCTTGCCTTTGTAAATGATATAAACATTTTCGTACAGTAAAAATCCCTTTACTTGAAAAATGTAAGTTTACAATATGAAGAACAACGTACTATAATAACACATGAATTATGAGTTTAAAATAAGCAAAAACGAATGAAAATACATGAGAAACTTTAAAGTGAACATGAAAAGTAAACAAAAAACTGATAATTCTTTAAAATATGATGGGAAGTTTTCTTCTACTATTTGTGGTTCTAGTAGCTATGTTAGGAACAATTGGTGTAGTAGGACGAGGAATCTTGGAGCTGGTTGAACTTTTCAAAGGCATCTTTGTGATGGGAGTGCAGAATCTAGAAGTCTTCTTTTCACTACATGCCTTATTTACGTTTCTTGGTCGCAAAACTCTTGGTTGAACTAAAGTTTGATTGTGTTTTGTGGTGGACTTAATGTTTTCTTTGAACGATTCGTAAGTTAAACTGTTTTGCGAGTTGTTTGAGAATTTGTTTATCACAGTGCAGGGAGTGTCACATTGAAGTCTTCGGGCTACTTTGCTATCGTGAGATTTTGTTTGAAAAGAGGTGATTGATGAGTTTCCATTTAATTTGTTTTCTCTCAACACCCTTGTCCAAGTACTTTCTGCAACTGTAGACCCAGATAATGTAGAAGCTGATCTGGATATTCGAGGAGTTGAATGGGCAGTTTTCATAACTCTTGAGTAGTTATTAGGATGTTGGGGGGTCAACAGCCTTCGTTTGTCTGAAAAAGATTGCTTGAATCCAAGCCTTGATTCTAGAAACATATTTTCTTTATTGACTGTCTTCCTCATTAATCTTTCTGTCTCTTTAGTCTTTTCTCTCTCATCTTCCTTTTCTTCAATTTTACTTTGTAAAGATTTCCCAAAAAGCATAAAATCTTTCCCCGTTGTATTTTTGTACGTATTCAATAGCGTAGTGAGCTCTGTTTTTATAGATGGAACTTTTTTCTGTATGAGTCTTCGTTCCTTTTCTTCCTTCAGCAAACAGCCGCCTCGATTGTTGAACAAACGATCTTTATTCGAAGCCAACTCCTCTAGATGTAGCAATCTCATCCACAGCTCGTCATATTTACTTGAGAGTTGGAATATTTTTTTGTTTTCTTCGTAAAACCTCTGTAGCTTCTCAATTTCCATTTCATGAAAACTTAATACTTCCTCACTCCAGTGGTTGGATTGATAGGCCTTGAATTGTGCTCTGTCTCCCTCCGAATAGCAGCACTTATCCCATAGATCGTTTAAAACTTTACGCTGGCTTATTATGAGATCTTTCAGGTTTTTCTTTCTGTCATCTTTTAAATTTTTCAGTTTTTTCTTTAAGTTATCAATTGTATTGTTATCAAATCCATTATTTTCGCTAAGAAATGTTTCAATTTCATCTGTATTTAGAAACATTTTCTTACTCAAAGAAGCAACCTCATTCCGCAGGTGATCAGCCTCGTGTACTAATTCTTCTTGCATTTTTTGATAACGGTTTGTAGTAGCTATAAGCTGATTTAGACGTTTAGTCGTAATAGGATAATCTTCTTTTTCAGAACTGAAATATTGTTCGATCTCTTTATTGGGCTTAAATTTGCACTGTTCAACTAGCAATCGTAGTTTATCTTTGTAGGTCTCAAAGTCATATTTCAGTTGCTCATTTTGCTTTTCTAACAACTCAATACGTTCCTTGAGTGTATTTATTTGATCAATTCCAGGAATGAAAATGTCATCTTGCTTAGAGTTGGCAGCTTTTTTAAACGAGAGTCTTTCTTCTCTTTGGGGTTTCAAACTTAATTTTACACAAAGTTCTCTTTCCTTTTTCTGAAGATGATTATATTCTTCCAAGCGTTTTTCTCTTATTTCCTGATAGGTGGTTAGGATTTTCCAAATCTTATCTTCTAAGACCACCAATGGATCGTCTTTGTCACAAGCTAAATTTTGCACTTCTGCCTCTAGTCCTAAAGCCTTTTCCAGTTTCAGCGCATCTTTGCCAGCTTTTTCAATACTTTTTGAGAGATTCTTTTTCCTTTCATTTTGACATTCTAACTGTTGTTCCCAGAATGCTTTTACGTCATCTATGAGTTTGGTGAAGCGATCGTCGGAGACACTCATTGGTCCGTATATTTCATTCCAAAGTTTGATCATTTCTTCAATACCTTCCACGTTGATTTGTATAAATGTATTTTTCATTTGTTGTAATTGGACGTCTTTGCCATGAGATTCGCCTGTGTCACCACTCATTGCGAAAAGGTTGAGGAACAATTTATAAAATAGCAAATTAATATAGTCAAAGTAATAGTTTTGGTAGTTGTGTACAATTTAAATGTGTTTAGGTCCCATATGAAAATAAACACTATTATTATTAACATGTGATTTTGGCCAGTATTAGAGAGGATATTCTAAATTGGTGACATAAAATTAGATTTTACTATCGATATGAAAAATTATTGTTGGCGAACATTTGTATTTGTAGCATCATTGGTTGTGCATCCCAAAATAAGGTATCCTCCATTTGAACGCACATTTGCATGTTTTATCATGCTTTATTGATTGTTAATCTTATTCAATTTTCGTGTGTTTTTAGTTCTCTATCAACCTGCATCCGTAGTTTCGTTCGGTCTTTCAATTGAAGTTTCTGGGTGCGATATAAACTGGTTTTATTAGTAACTAAGCACATAATACCATGGACTTTAAATAGTGTAAGCATGCGTATCAAAACAAAAAAGGGAGTATATGTAATCTATGAAATTACATACAGTGTCCTGTTCAATAAAGGACATCGTCTACTGGGGAAAACACCTCAACTGATGAACCAAGATGGACAATTATTTAAGCCTTTCTCCACGTTCCCAACTAAATTCCATTTCCATTTCAATTTCATGTGTGAAGATTAGATTTTTTAAATGTTTGAATTTTGAAAGAGGCTTCACTATTTCTTTCTTAGTTCATAAACTGAGTTGTTTTGGCCAGTAGGCGATATCCTTTATTTACTCAATAAAAAGAAGTCACTTGGGGTGGTGTCAAAAAATGTTGACGTCAGTTTGATGGCAAACCTCACCATTGTATGTGCTAGGTCACATTTTTCAATCAGATGAATTTGTAAAAATCAACTTTGGCATGTGGCCGAAACAACCAACACAGGTAGAACATTGCACTTCGTTGTTTATTATTTGTAACTAGCCTACTAATAATTGGAACAATTAATTACGTGACGTTTACCTGCACTATAACACTTTGCTTCTCACCAGGCTTAATACATTGACTATTTGGAAAAAACAGGTTTGCATGCTAAGCCATACTAATGTTACAAGCATATGTATGAACTTTGAGTAGGCTTACGAAGGTCCTATATCTTGAACAACTGATGTTATCTCTTGGTCTAGTAGACTTGAATATACTGCAAAGGGAAATAATATCTTTAATATTGTCAGTTACAGCCAGAAGTTATTTTTTATAATATAGCAAGCCAACAATTTAGCAAATTCTGTAAAATCAATTTAATACTTTTTACTTTTATTTAACAATCTATTTTATAAAGAGTAAGTTTCTGCACCGTTGGCTTCAACTCTCCATGACAAGATGCATGGATAACATGATGGATACGGTAGACTATCGATCATGGAGGCTGTTGCTGGGAGGACTATTTATAGGACCAGCTGATGTTGCTAAGCAACCTCCCGGCCCGCACCTGTTGATCCTTCGTCCTATAATCTGTCTTCGGTGGCTTCCATAAAAAATATGATTTACAAAGTACACTCACATTTTGTAGTCATTTTTAGAATAAAATAATATGTAAATGTTCATTCAAATTAGCCTCCAACAGAGTGCTCTGATATAAATTACAAATGTTGAATTCACCAACTGTTTTCTTAAGTAACAACAGCTAAGAGAGAAAGTAGAGTTATCACACCAACACACTCTGTGAACGGATTATTCAACTATGTTCTTTTGTAAGTAAACTACAACAGAGTTTACTTATAAAATAAAAGTATATTTTATGAACACTAGATTCATTTAGATAAACAAGTCACAGTGCATGGCTATAGATCCATACAGAAGCATTTCGTCTAGTATGGAAGTGGGAAGTCGCCATATGTAAAAAATACATTTCAAAACAGTGTTACCAACACAACAAATAATGTAATACGAAGAATATGGAGAAACACTAAAATGTAAAACAGGTAGTCCATATAAATCGAATGACTACTTCAGTAGGTCATAGTGAATTGTGGAATTAAGTGGACTTGAGGTCGTCCAGTGGTCGAAACTCGACCAAAAATATTTAATGTACAGTCTTCTTTATTTTCATCCCACACTGTGAATAAAACATATGATTGGAGTTTCTTCCATTTGTTTTGATTTTCTGTTTATATTTCGTTGTTATTTCGTAACCAGCATGGCAACCCATTTGATCCATGTTAATTTTTTTCAAAATTTAAATTCATTTTTTGTGCTTATTTTTGAGCCTATTTTAATTTATAAAGGGATTCTGCACATCTACAGGTAAATATCTTTCCAACAGTATGCATAGATTTTTCCTGCGATGCACACGAGCTGAGAAAAAAGGTTTTAAAGAAACATGCTTGCCTATTAATATATAGATAGATAGATGACCTGAGTAATAGGTTATGCACATTGTCCGACTTAAGTCTTATAGTCTGGGGATTAAAATTTTCGGGTCATGAGACCCATTTTAAAAATCCAACATCAAATTCATGAAATCCGACAGAAGAAAATCCGAAATCCGACTGCTGCTGGCGTGTTCGCCATGCAGCCTGTGTCAGTTTATCCCAACATCCATCCCGTGATAATGGTTGGACCACCGTTTTATTAAAATGTTTATTTATTTCTTTTTATGTAAACTTTGTGTCGATATGTGTTTATTTATTGATAAGGACTAGAAATTGCCAGACTATTTCTTATACTGTAAGTCTGAAGACAGACAAAGGTGCATACCAATATAAATTTGTACAATATCAGTCTCGATGGCAAGAATGTTCAGAAAATTAATATATTTTCCCAAGATTGGCAAGTGCCTTTCTAGTGCTTTAGCCAGGATTATGTATTGAAAGATCAACAATGATAAAGGACAGCTGACTCTAGTTTTGAACTATCAAAAAGCTACTGAATTTTCACATGATCGAACCAGCAAGACGAGCATCGACCACTCAGCTTACCAGTTATGTGTCTGAGGAGCTTAAGTAATTAATACAAATTTTGAGTAGGTACTTAAGAATAGTGCACATTTTTCAGCGTAATGAACTACTGTAAGTCATCTACTTTGTTTTCATTATGAATAAGTAATTCTTCCCACTATCCTTGTTCAATTCATTGATCTATTCACGTCTACCAGAGTTGAAGTTTGTTTAGGACCCAGATTGTGTTGTCATGTTGGTACAACTGATTATATCGAGTCACGGTAATGACATAATTAGATTACATCAACACTTCAATATAGGGCTTAACCATTTAAGCACTGTTTGGAGTATATGTCCATCCATAGTCCACTGCCCACTCCACATTTTTTGACACCCTGTTATAGAAATAGAAGTAAGTTTAATAGGTTTAGAAGTCTGCTTGCAATATTTTAAGTCGAATGTGTTATTTATGTAGTACATGTTATTCCGTGACGTGTATTAATGAAGCTGTAAAAGTCATGGTTTCAAATCTATATTTTCTGAGGAACTTAACTGGGAAATGGCAATAATTCCAGGTTATTGTTAGAGTACAGTTTTATTTTTATGTAAATTGTAAATATTGGCCTATCCAGCCTGTGCTGGTATCAAGCCAAGGAGGAGGTAATAAGGAGTACAATGCCCAGTCAAGGGCATAGCCTGGGTTTTCTTTTGGGGGGTGCTGATATTCATAAGGGTCAGCAGGGGGGTTTGTTGGAAATGACCAACATACGGATGGTCCTGGATGTTGAAATTTTAGAGCAAAATTGAGGGTTTTAAGCATTTAAAATCTCTTATTTCAATTTATTCGGGACCAAAGGAAAATTCAGGTTAAGTGCTTCAGTTAGTTATGGTTATTTTATGAATTTGTGCCCAGTTTTTTTGTAGGAGCCGAGCCTGTAACCTGATGACTACTTCCTGAATTTAACCTCTTCCATGTATTCGAACATGTGTTTTAAAATAACAAACACTTCACATGATAGGGTAATTTAACTTAAAGGGAACCATTATCAGTTCAACTTTTAACTTGCCAAAAAAATTAAGATTAAAAGATATTTCTTCCCCATAATCCTCCTATATATTAATAGGCAAGCATGTTTCTTGAACCGTTTTTCTCAACTCGTGTGCATCGTAGGGTAAATCTACGCATACTGTTAGAAAAATATTTTCCTGTAGGTCTGCAGAATCTTACTAATATTATAAATGTGAAAGTTTGTGTGTTTGTTTGTTTGTTTATTTGTTTGTTTGTTTGTTTGAAGTTCAATCACGCATAAGCCACTGAACGGATTGGGCTGAAATTTGGCATGATGATAGCTCACATTCCCGATTAACATATAGGCATATTCTTATCTCAAAAATCCTTTCGGGCTCTGCCCCAGTGGCTCTGTAGTTCCCCATGTTAACCTTATGA
Organism: Macrosteles quadrilineatus; assembly: GCF_028750875.1. Classification (NCBI taxonomy): domain Eukaryota; kingdom Metazoa; phylum Arthropoda; class Insecta; order Hemiptera; family Cicadellidae; genus Macrosteles; species Macrosteles quadrilineatus. The sequence goes on from NW_026542597.1 coordinate 2,432,427, forward strand.
GTATTCATATTTAAAGGGAATTTAAGAATTTAGTCAGCTGTTTCAACTAAAAAAGTTGGTTCTATGATATACAAAAGCATTAAAAAGTTATAAACTTAACAACAGGGTGCGACACTATAATCTTTTTTGCATTTATGTAAACGGCTAATTTGAACTAAGCAGCAACAAAAAACTGTGATACGCAATGAGAACTGTCAAAGTAGGATTGTTTACAGTTATGTTTATGTTTTTAATGTCATGAATAATTTGTGATTTTTTGTGAATTAATTTTTCTTTATTGTTTAAGTGAAATGGTAGAACATTATGGCTATGATAGATGTGTAGTACCATTGTCATACCGTCAATTTAATGAAGCAAATTTTATCAATTTTCGACCTCTCCCATTTCAAACGCAAAGCTTGAGTATAACTGCAATAAGCAATACGCCAACCCCGTACGAAGGACGGGTACTCTGCTAGTCCCTTTATAAATTAAAGCAGGGTAAAAAATAAGCAAAGGAAATGCATCTAAAAAAATAAACATATTATGGGTTGCCATGCTGGTGACAAAATAACAACGAAATATAAACAGAAAATCAAAACACATGTTTTATTTAGTGTGAGGTGAAAATTACATATTTTTGGAGTTTTCGACCACTGACCGACCTCTACTGTAGTATTTATATTATAGTTTAAAATTATGATTTTAACTCGAATATTTGTCTAATGTTTTTCATATGTATAAGAAATCTATTGCTCAAAATATGTGTTTTTGATGTTAATAATTCAAAATTAGTTTGCATCTAATGCTATCTCTTGAATTTATAAAAACTTTCTTTTGCATTAAATTCTGTGCCACTTTTTAATTCTAAGATATTACAGTATTGAACTTCTTGACAACTCCAGTATGCTATCACAACTCACAAGACTTGATGAGTTAAAAGGAAAGATAAATAAGTTTTATAAATTTGTGATAGATACCCTGTATTTAAAACTTTTTGAACATTTGGAAACGATATTATTATCACAGAAGATAAGTTTAAAATTCATGAATACGAACAGAATGCATGCATAATGTATGGATAAAATGTTGATGTGTTCTTTTGTTGATCAATTTTTTTACTGAACAATAGATTTTTATCAAAAATAAATTGGTTTACATATAATACAGGAAATCGGTATAGTGAGTTAATACTGAACATGTGCATCTATGTTCAAACAAATAGTTAGAACCCGTATGTTAGGGTACTCGATGTATTTTATATTTTGTGGAAAATTTCAGAAGTTTGAATCACATTTCCAACTACGCACCTGAAAGTGGGGATTTTACTCGACAATAACATGTGGGACAATAAAGTTGACATGAAAACGTCAGAGGAGACAGGACAATATCCTTGTTGTATGAATGACGCATTTATATCCCTCTGTTGTGAATGTAATCTCAGCTAAACTGTAACCTGAATTTTCTTTATTCACAATTGCAGTCATGAAAGTTTAAATTCCATCAATTACATAAATAGAAAATGGATTTATTTATGGCTGATGTTTTGGTAAATTGTCTTTTACTTTCTTCCCCTATACATATATGGAGAAAGTAACATATGTATGTTTTTGTCGAGTTTGAGTTTTGGGTGGGTAGAAATGTATTTTTTTAATCCTTCTGAACCCGCAAAAAATGGTGTCTGTGTGTGTGTGTGTGTGTGTCTGAAAGTATGTCTGGGTGTTTTCACACTACAGTCTACACCTGTGGTGCGATTTTCATGAAATTTGGTAGGCTGGTACTAAAATTCCATGGTATCTCTAGGCATTTTTTTTTTATTTAAATTTTTAATGATATTCTCACAAAACTCCCTGAAATAACAGATAAATTGGATTTTTACAAAAACAGCCGGACCGATTTTTGTTCAAATTTAGTATGTTATGACCCTTTTAACTCTAGACAATATGGTACAGCCCACGGCCCCAAACACTGTAAAAAATTGTTCAAAGGTTATAACATTTTATGTGATTTTCCCCATAAAATAACACAGTTACTACCACCGCTTACCCATTCAAAGGGTTGTTGACAAGCTAATAGAAGAAAGGATGTGTCAGTTTGCTGATACCGTATATTTTAATGCTCAATGGTTCAAAGTTGCTGTTTGACCTAGAACAAATGAAGCACTAGAAAGGTTAATAAAAAATGTATTTTGATAATTTATCTATCAAAAATAATAGTAGGCGGCTTCATACATTAAGCCTTACCTGTATGAACTATTACAAATACACCACTTTACAATACGAACCACATTCACAGAAGTTAACATGTGGTTTAATTTTTAACATCATTTTTCAAATCACAGTTTTATATATAAAGTTTACTTGGAGATGAATATTTAAGGTTTTAGAGTTGATGAAGTAAAATCACAGTGGGAAAGTTTATATAAGAAAACTCAAAATTTCATAAGGAATGCAGAAGCTTTGATTCACAGAAAAGATCCAACTTTAAACATCCTTAGAACTTTCTCTCTTGCAGATTCTTAACTTTACCTTTCGCCATAGTTTTACTTTTAAGAAGCATTATTACTTTCATCTTATTATAAACGGAGATACAATTCTTTATTTCTTTTAACCATTAAAACAGAGTTTCCTTGCTAAAATGATTATTTTTATTTTACTATTGAATGCAGGCTAAACTGTAAAAAATATATAACATTTTAAGATTCACAATCTTTGGGAGATCTGTGGAAAGTGTTTTCTTTAAAATTCATAAAAACTGGTTATATTTATAAAAAAAGGTTTTGCACAAGGAATACTAATTTGTGTATCTAGTGGGTGAAGTGGCACTTTGTTGCACACAGAGAAATGTTTACGCAAAAGCCGTAGGCGAGTGTGGAAGGTTTCTCGAGTGCTGCAAAGGCACTTGGCACTCATGTAACGCATTATATTTTCTCTTCAGTTACTATAAATCATATAAATATTTAGTCTTTCAAACACTGTACAACACTTTTTTAGTTTAGATCCAATCCAAACATTGAACGAAATGGGAAACGCTGCACCAGCTGATCGTAGTCTTAATATCTTTAAGTGTTGCCAACTTATTTTCAAGCGTACATAGATTACGTGCATAATAAAAGCACACTGATTGTGTTGTTTGGTTGGAATAGGTACTAGTGTGCGTAAAGTAAAAACTGTGCAAAGTAAGGCTTTCTGTACTATAATCTGTGCACTTTGTCGTGTGACTGTAGGAAAAATAAATATCTCAAGGATGGAAAAGAAATTTATTTCTATAAATTCAATTATGTAATAAATAAAAATGCACAATACATATTTTAAAATACAAAAAAATACAATACCCTACACAACACTAATATTTGCATTAACAAGCAATTGGCTTTGTCTGGCAAAAGTAACCATTAAGTATTTTACAGTATAACCCTACTCAATAGGAACCAAGTCAAATTTAAATTACAGATTAAAATACAAAGCATTTAATTTTACATAATTTGTTTGTGCCACAGCACATAGATCTTTTCTAAGATTCACTAAAATAATTATTAGTTTTTTTTACAATTTGGTATTATGTTAACAGCCAAGGAATTAAATTTGTTACCAAACTAGTTTGAAAAGTTAAATTTTGCAGACAAACGCAAACTGCTTGAATGAAAACTAATACAGTTTTTTATACTACACTATCTTCATCAAACTTGTTTAATGTTTACCATTGCTATGGGTCAAACTCATCAAACTGCACATCAAGCTTAGTATATACATATAATACAGTTTGCAGTATTCTGCAATAAAACAGAACAAAGCACAGGGTGGTTTAACAATAACACAAACTAGACCAAAGAAACAAACAAAAATCTAAAATAATATGCTAAAACTACAACTGAACACCTGTGGTACCGATAAAACTTTACACTAAAAAAATATATAACAAAACACTTTTAAAAGTATTCAACACAAAATTTAAATAAAAGCTATTTGGCTTTTCTTCTGAGTGGTGCTGATAACACACAGTTCTAACCAGAACTCTCTATAAATAGGCAGTCGACTAACAAAAATGTGCAAATTGCATTGATGAAAACAAAACACAGTGTTGGTGCACCACTGGTAAGACGCACACACGTGTGTATTTGAATCTGAATGTGAATGAAGGTTGTGTGTTTGGATGGAATTATATTAATGTTCTTATCTAAAATACGACCCTGGCAAAATACAATGAATCTAGATTTTTACCCTTCTGGTATCTTTAACCATAGACTAACCAACACAAGTAGACTTCTCATCCCATTGTAAATTTTGAAGCCCATTTTACGTGTCTAGTTCACGTCCTTTGACACTGATGGCTAGTGTCGACGAAATCTTGTTTACCTATATTATTTTAGGGTCGATTTCATGATTGAATTGTTTTATTTGGTTAATAAGGTTTTAAATTACTGAAATAATAAGAAACAAATTGTTAACAAAACACGACCTCTACAGTGCACCAAAGAGAATAATAAAATTGTCTTCAGCTGATCCATAAGGATGAGAAATCCGCTAAGGGTATGTTTTATCTTTATCATAGACTAAGCAACACAAGTAGACTCCTCATCCCATTGAAAATTTTGAAGCTCGTTTTTCATGTCTAGTTCATGTACGTCCACACTCATAGAATCGCTGGGGTAGACAAAATTTTGTTTCTATTATTTTAGGGCTATTTTCATTATTTGTGCTTTACTATTTATTTGGTTATAACTAGGTGACCAGTTATTGTTTACGATTTTATCGTTTTATTTGGTTAAATGAGGTTTTAAGTGACTGAAATAACAAGAAACAAATTGTAAACAAAACACAACCCCTACAGTTGGACGTACAGAACTAACAATATAATTGGCTTCAGCTGTTCCATAAGGATGGCAAATCTACTAAGGGAGTATGTTTCATCTATGGTTTTATCATTGACTATTGGATACTGAAGTATTGAAGTTGTATTAATAGTCAAAGGTTTTATCTATGCTTTAACTTAGACCTATGTCTCAAAATAGTATAACCTATAAGTCTCATACCTCACAGAGGTAAGATCAGTTTATTACCTAGTTCATTCTCATTTCCAAAACATTCTGCATGACAATATTTACAATACCCGACTTTTGAAACTAATCTTAAAAGAAATGAATATCGCGGGTTGGATTCCAAGCAGTAGATTCTAGACCCAATGCCTTGCTTGTGTTATTGAACTATCAATTAATGACTCTTGTCTTACAAAAAGATTTACGTTAAAACAGTAACATGTCCAATGTTTGACCATTCACTTACAAAAATGTGATGCAATAGCATGGCTAAACACAAAGTAAACCAACACAGAATAAAGTTTCTCACCTTTCTCGGTTGAGAAGTCTTGATAGTTTCAGTATTTTCTTCACCTCAGATTTTAGCCCATAGTGAGTCACAACTTCAGCGGGATCATAGTAGTAAAAAAAACAAAAAGTATGACGGACAAAACCGACGGGCAATAGGCTAGCTAGTAATATATAAAGTATATCTTTCTTCCACTTGCATATGACACTTTTTCATACCATCCATGTACAAAGAAAATATTTAACCACTTGGCATTCGTAAAATAGTTCAACATGCTCTATTCACAACTTGTCTTCTGAATTTCTATAAGAGAGTTAGTATCGCAGTTTAATCTGAAGAAATTTGTTTTATGGTCAAAAACTGCATTCAGCAGTTAATAATCACCAATTTTCACTCAATTTTTATTAATGATGCTAAAACCCCGGATGGTCCAAGTCAACAACAATGGTACAAAATGCAATTCAACACATCTCTTATTTATCATACTGTCGCTTAAAATTAGACTAAGCTTCATGTCAAGTCATTAAATGTACCTTAACTAATATTACAAGGTTGATTGGAATCTTTTTACACATCACCAAAACATGCTCTGCATTATTTTGTAAAGTGATGCATACGGTAGGGCCTATAAGATAAAAAATTACAATTATGGTAATTTTGTTATAATCTACTTAAGATAATTTTAAATCTTTGTTTAAAACAACTTTGATATTAATTCTAGCTTCATGTTGCATTTTTGTAAAATAAAAACTATGTTGTTGCAGCTCTAAAACAGGCCATTCACTTGTGCAATATTGATTGATGAAAAATATTTAAAAAACAAAACCAAACGTTATACATGGTGAGGAAAATATGTATGACGAATTTACTCCTCCGACAACCACAGCGGTAATTACCAGCCTTTGGTTAAGTGTAAAACCAACTGTTGTTATATATGATTTTTTAACTAAAAAAGTCAGACATATTACAGTTTAGAGATTTTCCACATGCAAGGGTAGTCTCACTAGTCTGCGCTGTTGAAACAAAGGGAACATGATAAAATATGAGCAACTCTAGAGTGAGACTAAGAAATTTGCCTAACACAAATTATAGCCTATGCCATTATAAGTTTTCCTTTTCCTCTTGTTTCAGTTTCTTGTGGTAGTTGGCCAACGTCTTTTCAATCGTAGTTTCTGAGTATTTGCATTTCTCAGCACCACAAGTGCATGTAAACATGTTCCTCTTGATTATCCAAAACTTCTCCCCATAGTCAAATCTGTAAAAAGGTTTATTTTTATTGTACTTTCAGTTATTCACAAAATTATACAATGTAAAGATTAGGTAAATAGTACCTTTATGTTAGGCCTACCTTCTTCAGAAAACTTTCAGCATGTGAATAAAGAAGGATTTACATTTATTCATTCATGTGTTAATATAATTTTTACAATTTTAAAAAGAGTGTTTTGTTTACAAGCCTTTGTAAGTCTCTTAAACCTTAATGGTCGTATCCAACATAAATAAGAATGACACTCTTATGAGTATTGATTTTCAAATATTTCACCTAAAGCAACGTTTAACAGTTCTTATTGAATATGAAGACGAGTTGTGTAATTAATAAGTTTAATAAGTACCGTAAACAAAAGCTCAAATGATTTTTACATAGCTAAGCAGTTGCACTGTTCTGAACAAAAGGTAATATTTTGTTACATACAAACAGATCATCAACGTTTAGATGAAAGAAGATACGGTTTATGAAGTAGTGAGTCTGGAAAGAGCAAGAAAAGAACTCTGTGAAATCATAAACAGTCAGAATACTCAATGAATCACCACATGCAAAAATGCTACGTAGAAAGTGTTGTTGTTGTGACTTGGATAATTTTACGGAAACAAGGTGCTCAAATACCTTACCACAAATTGTAAACAACAGAAGGTAAGAAAACCCTTAATTTATTCCTTTAACTATGTCAAACAAACCGATTACTTGGTTCATTCCCCATAAGATTCGCCATCACCTTTCGTAAATCACAGTTTTACGGCTGAATAGCTTTGCTACTTACGCAAGTTCATCATTAGCCTGTATGTCCTGGTTGGCAAAGAAGGCTATACGAGGGAAGTGCAGGTCCTGATGGTCAATGAACACTCTGACTGGTAGCAAGTTGGGTTCACAGCTGTGGTTGATGAACCTGGCAATGTTGCCGTACTTGCGAGCGTCTATACAGTACGTCTCTCCGTCCTAATGTACATCAGATGATAAATGTTGCCACCCACAATGAAGACACGGCTTTGTATTTTAAACCTGCTTTAGTAACTTATCTGTACCTGAAAGGAGGCTAGTGCTAGTGCACTTTGCTTACTAACATTTATAAAAATAAACAAAGGTTAAAGCATTGTTCCATAAAGTAGCTTTATAACGGTAGCCAAAGAGACAGATAAGAAAACAAGGTATGTTAATATATTGGATTTGAATTTCATAGTCTTGGTGGCAAGAATGTTTAAAATGAACATGTTTAGAAGCCAACCATACAATTGACAAAAGCTCACAAATTAAAAGAAGGACTCAAGAGGTGTGAAAAAAGTGGAGAATGTCAAGTATGACATAGACAGACAATTTCTAGATAGAAAAACATATTTAAAAGTACGGGAAGCATTTTTCTATTTTGGTGCATGCTGAATCAAATAGAATTGAATCAATATTTTGATACATTGCACACCACAATTTGAAAGTCAAAAATTTTCTCTTTTCTTTATACATAAATACCCAAACAAGATGGTGGAGGAAGAGGAACTGAGAAGGAATGCAGGAATATGGAGAGGCGTAGTAGTCATCCAGACCTGGAAAATGAGCAGAACAAGGGAGGGTAAGAAAGTATGTAGCCAGACAAGCAAGCTGTAACATGCAAAAATGTAGAGGTAAATATTTGTGATGCTATTAAATATTCCAAATAGATTTTGAAACTTGTTATAATTCTCTGAAGACTGAATTTTAAAACACTAGCATTTTTATGTTATCAAACCTAGCTATCACAAACTAGGAATATGTTTTAAGAGATGTACAGTTAAACTATCTCAACGATCCTGTAGACGTAAGACTAATCTATAATCCAGAAAATTGGTAACAAGGAGTTACTGTAATTGAAACAAATCCACAGTTTAAGTTCTCCCAAGTTATCAACTAAGCAGACCTATCCTCTCCCCTCCAACATGTTATTCCTCAAATTTATGTTTAATGTAACTGTGGGAAGACAATTTTTTTTTTTTTTTTTTTTTTTTTTTAAAGAGGTTGGCGGCCTCTTTTAACCTTGCATTTGCCCGTCCACATAGACTAAGCGCCCGTGCGTGGATCGTTAACAGCAAAGCAAGGAGTGATCCGGTACAGTACAAAGGTGAACTGTACTGATAAAATGTTATCGGCAGTGACCAGGATCCGAACCCACGACATCGCTGCCTTGGGCCCGAAGTCCGCGACGCTACCGACTGAGCCACCGACTCACTAATAAGAGATGTACAGTGTTAATAGAGACTTGTAATGTGTTGTTAATGTAAATGTGTTAATAGAGACTTTTACCTCATTGTAAACATGACAAACACATAAGATATTTGCCTTATAGGTTATTTAACACTTACCCTGTTATCCAGATCAAACAAATATGAGTCATCTTCTCTGGTATCAGCTTCACAGTCTGATATGATCTCTCCAATGTATCTATAAAAGTATTACAACATTTACAACACCATTAATATAAAATTTGAAACCAAACTTGTTCTGTTATAATTCTTTGAAAATCTTATTTTACCAACAACTTGTCCTGCTCTTTGGTGAAAACATAGACTGTTCAGTGTTCACTAAATAAACACTTGGCTAATATTGTAAGTGCCAAATGAATACCAACCTAAGTAGGTCAGGGGTGGGCTGGGCCTGATTTATACAATAACAATAAAACAGTGACAAAGAATAGTGGGTTTATCCATTACAGACAGTTGAGGTTTGTTTTAGAGGCATCTCAACTTGCTGATGGTGCTTCTGAGTTGGCTTTTTACTGTACCGTAAAATTCTGCAAGTGACTGTTAAATGTTTTGAACTCTTAAGAGACCAACCGATTAAGTTTGCAATTCTTGTTGACTATTGTAATTTGTCAGAAATTACACTTCCGAAGTGTAAAACAGCCAACAACTTGGACAATAAAACTTTTCATACATATTCTTCACATTTGCATTAGTATACATTTTGGAGTTATTTAGATACGATGGACTAACTAAGCATTAAAAAGTTTTTTGGAAAACTGTCGGCAAGCAACTAATTCAAGACTGAAGTCCTAAAAGTCAACATAGCAAAACAACCGGTTGTTACAATGACGTTAACATTGACAACAGCCTTTGAAGTTTTACATAAGTCAAAAAGGCAATGTGATGGATGTGCTTGAATAGTTTGAAATTTACAAGTCCACTTCATGTCTAATTAATTTTCAACCCCCTTCCTCACTGAGACAACTCATTCTAATCATCTAACCATTCTACTCATAACAAGGGCAATAAAACTCTGCAATCCAGACTTGCTGGTTTTTGTAAGGTGATAGATAGGCCTATCTTTCAATATACCTTGATCATAATAGTGTTTGTGGATGTGTCCGTAGAAAAAGCAATAACAGATAATTAAGTTTCCTGAAGAGCCAAAACACTTAACACCAAGTTAACAATTCAGAACTGCAGTTAGGTATATTAACATTAACATAATGTTTAGGTAGGCTACTCACTCGCAGACGTACGCCCCCTTGGGTATGAGCCTGAGTGTGCGCACGCCCCACCCCTTGTTGCCCTTGGTGCGGAACAGCTGGAACCTCGCGGTGATGCCGTGCTGTACCACCCGGTTGCGACAAGTCAGGCGGTTGCACGAGCAAGCCTGGTTACACTCAAACAGCATGGGAGGATCTGAAAACAAAAAACAGAGGCTGTTAATACTTTTTTGGGTTTTTTAAAATTAGTATTGACTGTTTTCTTTGCAATCTGAAATCAAAATTTAAAATGTTAAAACAGTAGTCTCTGTATTAACTCAACTTTCCTGTGGATTGTAGAGTCTTGTGCCTCATTCGGGTATTTATACCACATAGGAATACATTTTTATTCCTACAGTATACTCCCTCTTATCCGGACATCTTTTAACCGGACATCGGTTTAACTGGACTACACTTGGTAGAAGTGACATCTCTTTATCCGGATAATATTTATTAGCACATCGGTTTAACTGGACTAGATCGGCAGGAAGTGGGCGGTACTGAAACGACTGTTCTTGTGGGAAAAATTTGAGACCAGTGATTACGTGTCTAAATACAATGCTCTCCTAATTTTAAGTCAAATAGAGTAAATAGAGTATGCATTTAAACGGTCCGTTTTAACGAGATTTTAGGGACATCGGTTTAACCGGAAAACCCGTTATCCGGACTGGCCTCGGTCCCGAGGGTACGGATAGGAGGTAGTCTACTGTATGTGGTATGATTGTACAACATAGCAGGATATCAAGAAAATTCATTCTGCAGCTCCTGACTATACATGGAAAATATTGGGCATCTTATTGTTTTAGAAAGCTGTGTGCTGCAAGTTTGTCAATCTAATACCTACATATGTCTGTACTACAGATTGGTTACAATGGAAATAGTGACTTAGAGGAGCTCTATTGCTTTATCATATACGCTTACCCCGTACGAAGGACGGGTACTCTGCTAGTAAACTATAAATCACCTGCAAAGTTGAACTCTGGCAGCAGTTTCCCCTCATCATCGTACCAACATCTGATGCTGATCTTGCCACACATACAGCCTCCGCTGGTGCACATGTCTCTGCATTTACACGACTGGACAGACAAAACATCATCACCTTACTGCGGCTACAATACAGCTTATACAGTACAATCCCGATTATCCGAGGTCGTTTTTGGCATAAATATATCATTTGTTTTCAGTAGGAAAACAATAATTATTATGTTATTATTATGTTTCAATTTAAAAAAACGTGAAAATACCAATTATTTTGCAATTTATTGAAACAAAAACAATACTTGGAATAACCATTAAGTATTCATTTAACGTTATAGAATGAACCGCAATAACCTTACAGATTAAAACCACACAGTACTAGGTTGGCTGGCTGCCGATGGCAAACTGGACTCGACAGTGGACAAGCCGTCTGCAGAACATAAACAATAGCAGTGTCAATCTTCTTCATTACGATGTTGTTTATACATGATTGTGTCAATATAGATCAGATTAAACTTAAACTAAATGTAATTTATATGCTTTTTGAAATAGAAAGATTGACTTTAGCGTTTTATTTTAAATAATGTAGTGTATTGGTTTATCATAATTCAAAGGGAGTGTTGCATGAACTCCAAGTGCTACGACATCCAATGATATTATTCAGTGCCACGACGTCCAAAACATAATTTTTGAGCTGTTGCACAATGTCCAAGTGCCACGACATCCAAATGTACAGTAACTTAAAAAACTTGGCACTTGGACGTTCTGCAATGCATCCTAATTCTAATAATGTTTAAAGGTGACAATTGAAGAAGTGTTTAAATTTGTTTCTAGTTTTTTTTTTGTTTTTTTTTTTTTTACAATACGTTATCTGGAAAAAGGATATATTTTACAAGTGTTTGACTGAATACCGTAACCCTAAACTCAAAATATATGCGACTTCCGTGTTATCCGAGATTATTTGTAACCGAGGTAGTCTCGGCCCCAACAACCTCGGTTAATTGAGAATGTACTGTAGTGGAGAGAACTCTTCAGGAGACAAGACTCAAGGTGAGTTATAAACCACTGGGTCACACCATTATTGTCATAACATTGCTTGAAGCTACTGGTGGTTGGCAAGGTTTGAATCTAACCCCGAGGTCATAAGTCCCTCCCTATAGACCAGACAAGACCTTCTATTAATACATAGATCCAAAGAAGTTGTATTTGCGTCAGTTTTTACTATTGAGATTAGTTGGTTCCTTTAGCTAAGACTATTTATTTAAAAGCCCAAAGATCAAGAATGTTTTTGTGGTAACAATATGATGAAATGGTCGTTTCCAATTTTCCAAACAATACAAAAATTGAAAAAAAAAATTCAGTAAAAGGAAGAAGACATTTATAATTTTTTACACAACACATGGTAAGACAAAAAACAACTCAAATTGAAATATTTTTGAACGGTTTCAAATTACCTGCAATGAGGTGATAGTTCGATCCACACTGATGTTGGAGGTGAAGCAGTTCTCCATGACATAAACAAAGTCCCTAGGCTCCGGTTCATCGTCTACAGCGTTTACACATTGTACAGGATTGGCCTCATAACCTCGCGTGATGTCACTGTAACACCCACCATATATTGTATATCTTGTTACCACTCCATTGGATAACAACCAAAAATTACTTGATCCTACAAAATAGGCAAGAGATTTATGTGATATCATTGCAAATACGGGCTCTGGTCAAAAAAATTAAATTCCTGGCTTTTGGAAGTCATAACAGCAGAAGGTTGGAATAACTAACAATAGTACCATAATATAAAATGTAGTGCAATGGAAATCGATTTTATTAAGATTTCACAACAATCAAATCATCAAAATATAACTAATTAAAAAGTATAAATTCTAAAAATATTTTGCTACTTGAATCGAAACTAGAGTAGTTGCATCCAATAATCAACTCACAGAAAAATCCACTGCTTCCTCACCCCTACCTGCTATACTAAAATAACCTCCTTAGTTATTACAGCTATAAATCGCAGAAGAAATTAAATACCTAATGAATAATAAAATGAATAAATACATTTAACTGTATTGCTCACTTAGTCAGTATCTTCTGCGCTCTCTTCTGCACGTTGAGTGTAAGGTTGCGCAGCTCTACCGTGAGTTTGATAGCGTTGTATGTGTCGTTGGGTGCGCCAGGCACACACTCCAGTGGCACGAAGCCAGCCCTGTTGTGCATGTCCACACGCGCACCCCTGGCCAGCAGTAGGATCACACAGTCGTACGCGTTCTGACGTGCTGCTATGTGGCTGCGGAGAACCATGAGGACCAATTAAATATGTGATATATTGTAATTATACTTTGCTAACATCAATCATATTGATATAATGCCAAATCAATCTTCCTAAATTACAACTGATTCCACTGGTAATGCTTGCAAAGTCAATTGTTCATTATAATAAGTGTCACTGCCAGTTTACACTGGAGGCCTACTTACTTTATTTTCAAACAGAAGGATTTAACTATGTTTATAATAAAACAAGGTTAAGATTATTAAGTGTCTACGCCAGTGAAGTTTTTTATGAAAGAAACACAAAATGTTTTAAGTAAAAGCTATAGAACCCATCTAATCATTGTGGATAATTATACCTCTCCCACCTTCTCTAAAGTGTGTTTTGAAAATGAATAGCAAACATATTACATTTAATGACACTAAACCAAATCATGCATATTGGCATTAACTAAAAAATGTTGTTTTTTTTCAATGACTAAAATTCAATTCAAAATGTAGGGTAGTTCTTAAAGTATAACGCTTATTTTGAAGTTCAAAAAATAGTAAGGAGTAATTAACAAACTACAAGCTAAAAAACAAATCTAATAAGTTCAAAACTCTATGTTTATTGATACAATGATGTAGACTCACAGTGGGGTATCGGCGTGGGCGTTGGTGGAGTTGACCTCCGAGCCGTAGTTGAGCAGCGCCTCAGCTATGTCTATGCTGCCGGACAGCGCTGCCCAGTGTAGCGCTATGTTCTGTTCTGCATCCCTCACTAACGGATCTGCTCGCTTCTCTAACAGGAACCTGGAAAATTACAGATGTTTTACAATACTGCTGCTCTGTACTTATATTATTGTATCACTCAAGGTTTAGTGGATTAGGAGTATACATTTTCTTAGAGAACTTTGCTTAAGGTGAAACTTCCTAAGTAAGTCTGCGCCTGCATCATGTGAGGATTAACAGTAAATAACACAAATTTTAATTAGGGCACTGAAATACATGGTAGATGTGCTTAAGCATCTATTTAAAGAATAAGCTCTCTACTTAAACACCTTCAAAACGGTTAGCCTCAAACCATTTTGGAGTTTGGATAAGGGTTAGTCCGAGAAAACGTAAGAGCGCTTACCGGACATGGGCAGTTCAGAAGTCTTGCCTATTATAAATTTAATTTTTTAATATCTTATCAATTTAAGATCTCTTTCACAGTTTTACAACAACAAAATCAAATTGTCTTGTCATTTTCAGTTTTGTATTTGGATTAGGATTTCATAGTTTACAAGCAACAATACGTTGTTGTTTGACACCCTATATTAGTACAATAATTAATCAATATAACCAAAGATCTAACTTATGAAAATGTTAACATGACTGAAGGTAAAAAACCGTAATTTAAACACATTCATAACCATACTAATTGTGTATAAAGGCAGTAAAAGAGTATTAAGGCTTAGTTGTTTTCCCTAAACTAATACTTTTTCAAAGCAACAGTTTATTTTATGTAAATTTAACAATTTCATCAAGACTAAACTACAAGTTAACTAAAAGTTTTTAGTAGCAACCCAGCAGACACACAGGCAACTCTTGCCTTTGTCTACTGATTCTGTAAACTCGAACTAACTAATATGCAAATGTGCTTTTCATTTAGTATTAGCCACGTTGGATGCTGACCTGATGACCTTGTAGTGCTTGTGCTCGGCCGCCCACACCAGGGGGGTCCAGCGACCGTCGTCCACAGAGTCTATAAAGTTTCGTGGAGTGTTGGGGTTGGAGATTAGGTAGTGACAAGCCTCTATATTGCCTGTCTTGGCTGCCAGGTGAAGTGCTGTCATACCATCTCCTCCCTACAACACACACTAACCTAATATCACCCTGCAAAACTATGGAGAAAACGTAACTTGTATTGTAGAAGGTTAATTTTATCATCACTAATATTATAGTTCTTTTATAGTGTCGCGATTAATGTTTAACTAGTCCAAGACTAATGGGGAATCATAGGAAACAGAGCTTCAACAAATAAACAATTATATGATCAAGGATGTAACATAGAACACAGGGCTTAGATTATTAAGATTTAGTGATGATAGCAGACTTGCCTGGATTGGAAAGAGTCCAAACAAGTGCAAGAAACACCAAACTTTATAACAGTGTACGGTATATAGTGTAGTTTTGTGTTGTTTTGTACCAGTTTGGACTCTTTTTTCCATTCAGGTAAGCCTGCCATCCTCACTAAAAATCACAAATTAAATTATGTCATCAATTTCATATCAAACTTACTGTGATACCAGACTGCGATACTAGTCTGGTTGTATTAAAATATGGTATCTGCATAAAAGTTATAAATCAGATTGAAACGACAAAACAACAACGCTAACGGATACATTATCAAATACTCATCAACTGTTGACCAGCTGTAAATAGTTTAAACAATGGTGGATGTAAGCTAGCTGGTAGATGTAAAACTTGACTGAACTCCTCCACATTATCCGTTTAGAGCTGATTGACCCCTAGACACAAACATATGACTGTATGTATCTTCCCTTCATTAAAAACAAGATGAATACAACAGAACTCTTGTACTCTCAACAGTGATTGGTTTACCTTGAAGGTGACACTGGCTCCTGCCTTGACCAGATACTTGACCACGTCGTTGTGACTGTTGGCACAGGCTTGCATCAATGGAGTGTTCTGGTCCCTGTCTACCACATCCAGATTGGCCCCAGCTGCCACAACACACATACTAACTATATTCTCAGGACATGGAGCATACATGCCATTAACTAACTGTTTCTATAAAGAGGATACTATATGCATGTATAAGAGTTTTGCCAGGTACCATGGGGCTGTGGAAACTTCCTATGATGCTTCCTAGAATTTTGCAGTTTTTTTTTAGACAAAAAATCCAATTTTAATCTAACATTTTTATCATTTAAACAAGATCAACACTTGAGGTTAAGAATGTAACATAAAACACAAGAGCCTAGGGTTTTATGATTTTTTTGTGAGGATAGCAGGCTTACTCGAATGGGAACGAGTTCAATTAATTTTGCACAAGACTCACAAAACTTTACAAATGCAATTTGAATATTTCACTGTCGCTGACCGCATTTTCAACTAAGGAAGGTATGAGTGACATAGAAATATTATATTTGTTTGTATATAGTATAGACTATATCCAGATTAGACTGTTTTCCATTCAGGTATGCCTCCTGTTCTCCCAAAGAAATCCTAAAGATCGAAACGTTATTTGTATTTCCTGACGCAAAGGTGACATGGGCCTGGTGCTCAGTGATGAAGCCTTACCTTGTATCAGCAGATGTACACAGGTCAGATGACCCCCAGCACACGCAGCATGTAGGGCAGAGCCCATGCCCCACTCTCTGAACACATGGTTGGGGTTCAGTCCAGCCGCTATCAACACAAAACCACACTATGTCAACTAATGTACATTTAAAATATACCTTCATACTTAAACTACTCAATGATTAAGGTTTCTACAATTTGGCAGGCTTTACCTTAATCAACTATACCATAAACTAAAAATATAATAGTGCCGAAGGGAGTATATTACCTGTGCAAGGACCATCCGCGTCACAAGATGGGCATCTGTTTTTTTTAACATGTGTAGGTAAAAGAACGTCTTACAATGATTTAGGTTACATAGCGAGGTAAACAAAGTACATTACATTTTTAGATATTATAATAGTAATTCAGGAGCACTCAGCATGGTTTATGACATACCAACAATTAAAAAAAAATTAGTGGTTGCATTTTTAACAATTAACATGGTTTTTAGTGGAACCTTGATAAGAAGACCCTCGATAACAAGTCGCCCTTGATAACAAGTGTCATTTTCAAATCCCCTTAAAATGATTAAAACCCCTATTCACGTGTTATTACAACTTGATAAGAAGAAAACCTTGATAAAAAGTCTTATTTTACAATCCCCATGAGAGTCTTGTTATCAAGGTTCTACGTATTATGTTTACATCCCGTAAACTAATTAACCATTTAGCTTGTTTATTCAAATATGATTATGCTAGCAAATAAAATATTACCAAGCTGATAGTTTCTATAGCTTAAAAATTACTAAAGCCCCCCCCCCCCATCATTAGGCGATTTGGCCTAATTTGGCCGCCGATGAGCGTTGAGATTGCCGGTTGAAACATACTTTTTAGTCCAGCAATCAATCAGTCGATATCATGTGGCAGTCAAATCAGAGTCTGTTGATCAGTGTGAGAATGGAGCTTGAATTTACAGAACAATAACAACAATATAACCTTAAATGTTAAAAGTGAATAACAGCTGTTTTATTAAATACAGTAAAATGAAATTAAGATTTAATACTACACCAGGTGACGCCAGTCAGACGTCAGTGTGCATGGAGAGAATATCACTCAAGATGATAGCTCGGTCACACACACTTGGCAATCTTGTAGTCCAGCGATCTCTGAATCGACACCAATTTGGTGGATTATCAGGGAAAATCGAGCAATCAGAAAGTTGCCGGGCAAAGTCAAAATTGACGGCAATCCAATTGAAAAAGCAATATTTAGGCAATATGGTTGCTGGCAAATTAATCACTCATCGAGGGGCAACCAAATCGCCTAATGTATAAGAGGCTTAACACTTTACTGAAATATATTACTAACCATACTTACCAAGAATATGAATAAGTTTCTCTGGTTCTCCATGTTTTGCTGCTTGGTACATGTTCCTTAAAGTGTATCTAAAAATAATAACACCAAGATAAATACGTATTGTGTTAAGTTTGATAAGATATATTTTTTGTCTCCAAAAATCCTTTGGCATAGTTATTGCAATTTGGGAAAAAGAACTCATGTTTAGGTAGAATTGATTTAATATTTCTGGCACTAACCCGCCATTGGTTGCGTTGTTTGTTCTCTCCTATTAGGAAAAGATGTTTTATTTCATAAAGAAAAATTAATTGTTTTTGCAACTATGCTTATCAAACTCATGGCTATTTTCAAAAAATATAAGAGTCATCTCTTACATTCCGTTCTACGAATATAATAGGATGTGTCTAAGTGCGTAATGTCAGGAATGTGAGGCAGTGCCTCAAAACAATACCAACCGCATTACTCTCCCCAGGCGAAATATAGCCACAAAATTGATTGTTCATGTAGTCAAAACTATATTTTATAATACATATGAAATACATTCAGTGTCCAAACCACTTGATTTATTAAACTTTTGTCTGGACTAGATCCACCAGTTCCAAGAAAGTAATGCTCAAAATTACTGCTATACACAATAATTATATCATACATTAAGTAAATTTTGATAAGGGAATCTCATAGTATGTCCGTTTGGTCTTGTATATGAGAATTACTCTTTTCAAGTAAATATTTTCTCTTTAATTGTGGGTTCCTGAATCATTTGTTTTTCTGCCACCGTTGGTTGCGGGTGGGTTGCTTAGTGTGGCAGTCCTCATTTAATTTCATACACACTTTTAGGCCCCGGGTACAATACGAGCGGTGAGCGGCGCCGCTCTGACATCGGGCCTCATTTAGTTGCGTGTAAATTTGTTGAGGGTGGCCACAATATATTTGAGCAGCGAGCGGTGTTAAGTGGCACCGCTCAGTGCCGCTCATGGCTTAAAGTCAAAACCAATTTTTGCGAAAACGCCGCTCACCGCTCAGGTGAGTCATACTTCAGTTTGGCCTAAAATAACAGGGAAACAGCAGCAAACATGCGATACGGGTCGATAAGTGAGGTGCAGTCCAGGGAATGTTTGTGGAATGACCAGCACGGAGGTTTTAAAACACTTCAGTCACTAGAAAAGTATGGGACAAAGTTAGGGTTAAGGTTTTTCTAAAAACTAAGTTTTTCTTTAAAGGCAAACAATTTTCGGCTTAACTGACTCATAAAACTGGGGAAATTTGAAGAGCGTTATAAAAGTGCCGCTTGTATCGTAGCCACCACCGCTGGCGCTTGACGTGCCACTCAGGTTGCCGCTCGTATCGTACCCGAGGCCGTATTCTTTGTCGCAGAGACCAAGCCACCAAGTTTGACCGTAGCCTTAATTTTATAAGGTCAGTGGGCCTAACTCTGTCCCTTTAAAAAATATCTCCTTAATCAGCCACATGACAAATACTTAAATTAAAACATCAAACGTTGCATTGTAAATGGTATTATCAACTTCTAGGGTCCTAAAGTAATATCAAAGACATACAAAAACATCCACTACTACCACTACATCTCACACAAGCATTGAATAATAATGCCACTTGTATACAGTAAAACATACACCAATTGTTCTTACAAAAACACTCATCTAAAGCACATTGTTCCTGAAAAATATAAGTTAATCAACATAGGAATATTAAACAAAATTTAAGATGTTATTTTTTAACTGGAAACTTCTAAAGTGCATTTTAAAGAGACGCTTTTTTATCAGTATTTTAAAGTAATGATCATTCAACATTTTCATGCTTTCATTGGTATTTTTTGGTATTTTTTTTTTCTTTGTGTTTAAATTATGTACAGCTATACCATTTTAGATAACAAGACTTAAACCTATTGTAAACATTGAAAGCAAAGTTAAATTATACACAGCCTCTATACTAAATAAACAACATGACATTCTTGCATCACTTTCTGTATGTGCCCCAGTAATAAATAAAGAATCTTTAGACAAATAATTAATTTTTAAATGTATTACCCTAAGTTCTTTTGAGTCGGTTACAAAGAATTTACTTTCAAAGAAAACACTTTTTGAACATTCATTCCTGAATTTAAATAATAACAACCAAACCCAATTTGAGTTTGTTTATTCAATTTATAGTTTTTTATTTATTTCATTTCATAAAACCTGTTTTTAGAATTTTTTAAGTAGTGTGTGTGTTATATGTTTAAATTATAGACTATCCGTTAGTTCCTGCGCTCTAATTTCTCAGGTGAGCTAGATGACCCCCACTTTACAAATAAAACCCTCCAGGCAAAGGCACAACAGCACAACATAACCACGACCAAGAAAAAACCTAAACTGATAGTTGCAGTACACCATTTGGCCAAGGCATGACACAACCATGAATAAGACAACAAATTTATACCATCAAGACTGATTTTTAAGACCAAGCTGAGCTGTTGTAGTACATTTGTATCATAGACACAGTAAGCGTAAGAGAATGTAATTATGGCTGTCAGGCCTACAAAAAGGTAGTTTGAAACATTTTAAAAGGTATTTTGACAGTATGAAGATTCTATAGCTAGCCATAGTAAAACTTTCAGTGTCAAAATGTACAAAAGTAATCACTATACTGTGAGGACAAATCAGTGTACAATATTTGCTTGATAACTCAGAATTAATTGGCTCCGAATTAAGTCACTGGAAGTGTGCAACGCGACATTACGTGTTGAATTGTTTTACTGAAGCAGCAGATGAGTCAGGCCCAGTCAAGACCAATCTACAAAGAATCTGGTCTTCCGACCATTGGGGACAGCATTTTGCCTAGTGAAATTCCACTTAAGTCTATTGTAAAACTGGTCGTATGCAACAGGTCGTCATCATCTGGCCAGTGATTTGCAAGTGATGCACTATGGGCATAAAAGATAATTTGTCCACTCTTCATTGGGAGATATTGTTCTCTTCCTTGGGCCCACAACAAACCTAAAACCTCTTGTGCCCCTGGGGGGGCCCATTTACTAAAGCGGCCCTATTCGCCATGGTCGGGCTAGTGCACTATTGTCCTTAGCCACTTGGTTTCCTTTGAAATAAACCCCATAAAATATTATTAACCAATACAACTGGAAAATTTTCTTACAATTGGTGAAAGTGAGCATTTCATGACGAATGTGGTGCAAAAATAAACAAAACATAGGTGTAACTATAAGCAGACCTGGGCAAGCTAAGAATGTCAATATCGCACACAGCATGCAACAACGTCTCTAACTTGTCCTTGTCCAGTGTGGGCAGCCCCTGCGAAGTGATCTGTAGACCAGAGGGCAACACCAGTGATGACGACGGAACCAGAGGGATCTTAGACAAAACCTCCTCCAACTGGGTCAGTTGCTTGTCTTCTTCTTCCACTTGCGAACTGTACGTAAACGTCATCTTTGCGCTCGGCCTGCAATATACATATCTAGTAGCAGTTTGGACGAGTACTTCTAAATTGGTTTTATAAACAAGACTTGGTACTGTGAAGATGTTAAACTGTGAATTTGAAATTTGTTTTTTTACACGGTTACAAATTAACTACATGTTAGGCTATGAAGTATGAATAGAGAGAGACATCACAGTAAGTAAAATTGTGTCTGTGTAGGTATAGTTTTTTTATGAATCATACAGCAAACTCACTGATTCTTTAAAATACATTTTTGAATGTTATTAAATACTTACATGATTAAATATTTTATTTAAATTATATGAGCGTGCATTTAGAGTTATAATCAGCGTGGTTAAAATTAAGCTTTGTTTGCACTTTCTCTAAAAAAATGTTTCTAATTTTAAGAACAAAATGTGCAATATTGACATATAGAAGAACTAATTGTCATCATGCTCTAGGGCCTACGACTAATTAGTAGCCTACAGCAGACAGGTAGGCAATATAAGATCACTTTGAATACAGTTATTGCTTCTTGAGTAGGCCTACAGTATATTTTATAAGAAAACATTGCAAACCTTGCATTGATATACACAGCTAAGTCCATATAATATGAATAAAACATTAATTTATTCTGAATTTTACCTGTTTTTATAGTTTTACTTTAACTTTACACGCCCATTTTAAAAAACCTTTTAGGTTATCTGATAAAGGCCCAGTTGTGTGAGGGTGAGCTGTATCAGCCGTTGGACTCAGTTTTCTCAAGTAAGCAGGCTGAACTCTTTGAGAAATTATTTGGCATTTCTCTATAGTGTTGTATTGTATCTAGTGAATTTACGTACGTGTTCTTGTTTGGTTTCTGCTGAGGCATGAACACCGGATACTTGTGAGCGCCGAGGCCGATGATGACTTCTCTAGCGTCCTCACTGCCACAGTGTGGACAAGCCTCCTTGCCTTCCTCCTCCAACTGGCAGTCCTTGTGGTAGTGGTGGTACGCCCAGCACTGCATGAACATACCCTGCAAACAACCAGTCAGTCAGCTTCTAAACCAACACTAAGCCGATGTTCAATAGTAACAAAACAAGTGTTTGGACTGTTCCCTAACAAAAGCTTAAAAAATTATGTAAGCAACACAAATAATTAGGCCTGTATAAAAATTAAAAGGGAATAGTTAGTATGAAACAGGAAATAATGAAAACATTAGAGGTGTGCAAAGTGTGAAATTTCAGTTTGGATCAGATAGGTAGTTGTAAATGCAGTCAGTGAGAGTAAAATATTCCAATGTTTTGTGTATATAGTATAAAGTTTTGTGTTTCTTGTGCCAGTTTAACTCTACCCTATTCAACTAAGCCTGTTACTAACACGAAAAACCCCTAAAACCTAAAACCACTATAACTCTCTCCATTTTGAAGCCAAATCAGATTGGAAAATGGCCTAAGTAAAAATATTCTATGATCTACTTATAATATAAATTCAAATTTATTTTAAAAATTGAAATCTTACTACACATTGTAGTCTGCCGTAGAACAAAGAATAATATTACATTAAATTTTGCATACAAATGAAATTCAGATCAGTGTTTCAAACAGTGGTTTTGTATTTGTAGCTGACCTGTGTACAAAATATGCCGCAGCCAGGACAGCAGTTGTGCCTCAGCAGACGTTTGTAGTGGACATCACACAACAACAGAAATGGAACACGAGCACTTGGTCTCAGCAAACGGGCATTGTCCTGCAAACATATGAAGAGTCGTCATATTTACTTAGTCGTTATATATCAGCAACCAGTTTTATGTTACATATTATAGTTTTTGTGACATTTATTACGCGATCACCGCCACTAACCAGGAGGGTATAGGGTCTCGTCTAAGCTGGGTTGCCAGATGCTACAAGCCATAAGTATTGTTCTTTAGGTAATGTATATTAACATTATTAACATCATATCTCTGAGTGTTTTATCTCAATCAATACAATTGAACAATTGATGTAGTACCTAGTAAGTGGTTACAGTGATTGCCTTTAAATTTAAAGGATCTATGGTTTTATCCAAAGCGAGATTGATTCTGAACCCAGATGTCATTTATCGTTGAGCTACCAATTAGTGATGCTTTCTTACAAAAGGTCAATGGGAAATGGGATCCAATGGGATTTAAATATAGCTGGAGATTTTGATTTGATTTTAAAGTCAGTGATGTAAATAGACCCACCTTGTCCACTGTATTACAACAACCGATGGGTCGGCCGTCCAGAGAGTCTACAGCCTGACAGTAGAGTTCCGTTCTCCAGCCATTGGCCTTGGCGAACATGTTGTCCCTCTTGTTACACAAGCAGATTCCAGCAGTGCCAACCTACCAGAGTAAAAAGTACCTAACTAATAAATGTTTACCGCAGAAATGAATTTTTGATTAGCTTAATTAATGTGTAGCTTTGAAAATTGTTATTTAATTACAGTAGTATAATATACTTTGAAATATTATTTCATTACAAGTACTGAAAGTGGCATTCTCCGGTGCACGCTCAAGTTCATGTGCAAAGCAAAGACGAACACAAGAACATCATATTTTACGTGTGATACAAAGACGAGCTTGTGAGAGTGAGTTTCAAGTACAAGGCGAACCCGAAGACAGGAATAATTGAAGCAAGTGCCAGAAAATAACTTTCTGAACAAGTAATGAACCAAAATTTTCACCCCAATGCAAAACTGGCTTATGCCTATTTCTATTTACATTAACAATGTTAAACAGTAAAATAAGCATAGGCCTATTTTAAATATAAAAATAAAAGGTAAAGAAACACTAGTGTGCGTATTAGGAATATAAATAAGTAGCCTAATTGAGAGCAAAGGAAAAGTTAATTTAGATCAAATAAAAATCAGCTGATCCTTTTCCTCCAACCTGACATTAGACTTTGAGAAACAATGTTTTTATCTTTTAGTTCTATAAACAGTCCCCAAATTCATCGTTTTAAGTTAACTTCAAATAGTGAACAGAAAAACATACGGTTTGCTAACCTCCAAATTTTATTCAGTGCATTATGAAAACTGTGAGCGCGTTCTGGGAACATGTACCGGTGCACCAGTGCAAAAAATGTGTCGTTCTAGGAGACCGGTGAGTTAACCTAGCAGACAGCTATTTCCTCTTTTTCCTCCACCGGTGCAAGATTTATGCACCGGAGAAATTGTACGGTGCATAATACACCGGCGGCCTCTGATTGGTCAGTTTCTTGGACAACGACGACAGCATGCAGCTACGGCAAGATGGCAGGTCCATAGAATAATTTAATAGTTCATCAGTTTTATAGGTTATGTTGCGTAATGAGTGAATAATTTATTCTACGAGGGTGTTATATTACACTACGTATTAAGTGAATAATTTTCAAATAATTTATTCTGTGAGAACAAGTTTGTTTGGTTTAAATATTATAAAGTAAATAATAGGTGAATGTGTAAATTATAATCCGATGTGTACCTTAAACCGGTGAATAACAGTTCTGGGATAACAAGACTCTTGCCCGGGGGCGGTACCGGTGAGTAAGTCACCGGTTAATCTGCACCGGTGCACCGGTACGTGTTCCCAGAACGCGCCCAATGCTAATCACATGATAATTAAAGCTATGTTTGTAAACAAAAAAATTTAAACATCCATTGGTCGCTGGTAAACATTGATGACGACTTTGTATAACCTCAAATATTTTTTTTTTTTTATTTGGAAAATCTCAAAAATTTTACAACATTTTATAAACAAAGCTTGCTGCAAAAGCCAGGAACAATTGGCTTGTCTGCAGCTCATAGAGATAAACTTGTTCTAGATAACAATGAACTTTGTCCCTTGGTCAGTCTTCTCCATATTACACTGTGGTTTTCCTTGTTTCTAGTCAAGATCTGCTATTTGTTGTTTTGACTTATTCTCTACCTTTCTATATAAGACTAGCTTGCTTTAAAAACAACTTGAAACAATTATCTTAAATAAATAAAATATATAACAATAAATAACATGCATTAAATACTTCTCAACTTTAACAATAATATAATGAAATAATTTTTATAACAATACAACAATACATAACTAAATAAATAATTTATTTAACGATTAGAAGGTTATTTCCACAGTATGGTGAAAATAGTTGTTCATCACACGGAGCTTAAGTGTCTTTTTGGTACTTAATCGTATTTCCAAACACGATTGTGTACCAAAAAGGGCAACTTTCGCTCCTGGTATTGAAAACTACAATTTCTTTGATACAAGTTGTCATAGAAAATAGCTAGTTTCTGTAGAGGATTAGCAACATATTTTAAGTTTAATAAATAGCCTGAATTATTTTTGAACAAGCCTACTAAAAAGGTAAGTTTATGAGGTAAACACTTGTAATTGTAGATATGAGAAACATACCCCGATTGAGATGGCAGTGGCCTCTGGTTTATCAGGTTCAGCATCTGCATCTCCTTGACTTGGCGACGGAGCATCCACACACATGCGCTTTTCTTCTTTGGATTCTAATGAATTTAGTACAAACATCGGACTTGGTGAATATTATTTCTCTATTGTGATAATAGTTGTAACAGCATGCGTGAACTGACGTAGCAATAATAAAACTACATTACAACATTAAACATTACACTACTACCTATGCAAAATTTACTAGACAAACAGCAACATCAGAATAAGCTTATTATATTAGTTTACGGAGTTTAACTTCAAAAATGTATTGCTAATGCAATAGTTGACGTCCTCTATAAATACGTCCTCTGTTTAAGTTTCCATCATACTGAAAATACGAGACAATTTGTAACAAAAGACTAAAAGAAAGATTATTTACAATAAATAAATCAAATGTTTATTATATCAACATTTTGGGCACACATGGGACACAACTAAAATACCAAAGACTTTCCTGAGAGATTATGTTAGCCGGGAGCTGTAAGCACCCTGATAATAGGATGTATCGATTTCTTAAATCATAGTTCATTGCGTACAATGAAGTTAACATCCATCTGAGGTAGAAGTTTGTTAACCTATTTGTGTGTTGTTGTTGTTAGTAGTGATTGTATTTACTTTGTCAAAATAAATCTGCAGCTTACCCAAAGATTAATTTTTTTCATCAAATGAGGTTCTGAAAACAATTGACATCCTAGTGTGGTGAAAAATAATGTTTAAATATTTCTAGCGATGATGGAAAAATTAACATAAAGTTGCCCTTACCGTCATCACTGTCCTCGGGATACTTGCGTTTAGCAATGACAGTATGATCAATGTCTTCTGGCAGCTCTGGGTTACCATTTCCTTCCGTTACTGGAATTACAATTATTTGTTATACAGGGTGACACAAAGGAACCGGACGTTTTTTAAACAAGTAGTACAAAGTAGTTAAAAGGAATAAAATGGTTTTAATGCTGTACATAGTGAGGTAAACATTTGCCATTTGTTACAAAACCATCATTTTTTGAAAATGACGTCATGCATATGGTGGCCATATACTTATCTACAAATGTTCATTCTGGTCTGAAAATCATCTGAAACTCGTGTCAGGAGGTCTTGTTCAATGTCATTGATATTTTCTGTAATTTCAAACTTCAAATCCTCTAGAGTGCGTGGTTTGTGAGCATGAACACGCTCCTTAAGAAACCTCCAAAGGATATAATCACTAGTGGACAAGCCAGGTGATCTTAGCGGCCATGGTATGTCACCAAAGAGAGAAATCACCTTGTTAGGAAACATTCATTCAATACTGCTCTCACTCTGGCTATGTTTTCGGGTTTTCTCGAAGTTCTAACAAGGCCTGGTGTTTTCTTTATTGATATATTTCCAGTTGTTCGGAACCCTGAAACCCATCTTAATAGCGTATTTCGGCTTGGAACCGTTCTCCATGGCGTTCAATATTAAAATATCGACTCAATTCCCGCTAGATTTGACGACGGATTCACCATTTCGGACCAAAGTATCGTATGCAAAAACGCAATAGTCTAGGGTCCACTGAACCGTTTCAACAAAAATGGCAAGCTTTACTGAAGGTATTGACATAACTTCAATCTTCCTACCATGTGTGACAACAATGGAAAAAACGTCCGGTTCCTTTGTGTCACCCTGTACAACAAATTTGTAAACAATTTTCTATTCATATTAGCATGTCAAAGAGAAATAAATTTAAAACGGCCGTAACTCAAGTTACAACAGTTTCAGCTATAGACAAAGGTAAATACCTGTTTTTAACTAAACTAAATGCTTGGCCTACATGTTAGTGTACATGTTAAATATATAGGCCTGAACATTAAATTTGAGAAATGTATTAATTTCCGACTGATAGTATAAGAAAATTGTGAAACAAAGTGACCTATTTATACCGTGTAAATGAAATACCGGCTGTCATTATAGTTATTAAAATCGGACACGTTTCAAGCAAACGCAAGGTGAAAAACCAATATAAAGATTATTTTTTATAAAGTTTTTTCTATGATTAAAAATTAATAGCTCCAGTATTGTTTACGTTTTTATGCTTGGAACTCTAAATAATCAGTAAATTATAGGCTTTAATTTGAGCTTTTGATCGTTTGAATCAGTTATGTTCAAGATACTAAATTACTCAATCAAAAATCATAAATTTGATTATTTCTCGGATATGATATTTATTTCAACGCTGCGGAGTAGCATGGGTCCTCTAATGTGATATTAATTTAATAGCATAACTTACCAGGTTCACTGATAAGTGGATCAGAAGTACTATCCACATCCTGTTTAGGAACTAACTCTTCAGAATCTTGAACAGGTTCTGCTACAAAATTGGTCTCAGTTATATTGTTGTCATCAGCTGCATCAGATTGCAGCAGTAAACTATGATTTGATTCTTCTGTTTTTACATTATCTTCTCTATTATAATTTTCTTGCCTGTGCATTCCTTCTTGGTTCTTTTTTCTGCCTCTTTTTGCTAACAATGCTTTTTTGCGAGCAACACTTCCACCAGTAGTGAGAGAGTATCTGAGACCTTTAAAATGTTTAGTTCGCCGTTTACCAGTCTTAGTATACAGCTTATCAGTCTTTGATGGTTTTAAATCGGCCGGTTCACTACTTTGGCTATTTGTGCTGGCGCTGTTATTATTACCGGTGTCGTTTGAATCTTCACTCATTTCTTCATTCTCTGATTTCATTAAGGATAAGTTGAAATCTGATTCCGTTTTTATCGCCATCAATGTATTTGTATCACACAACTCACCTTGCCCCTCCATATCATACGCACCACCCATTTTGGGAGATTTTGACCTTGTAAGAGGTCTGTTTACCCTTGTGTCTCCAGGACTCTGTCGGGGAGATCTCGCCCCCCTTCTTGTGGTCCGTTCTTCAGTTTGACCGAGAGAACTGAATGATTTTTCTTTCCGAGCAATTGCACTCTGCAAAACCGATTCTCGGCAGTGTTCCTTGGAGAAGCGTCTTGATGATCGTTTCATATTTGAACTCTCGTTTTCTCTGTCTGTCAGTCTTGAGCTACTTCTCAGTGATCTACGACTGATGCTCTCCCACTTAGTGCCCCTGTCCTCAGAGGTGTCGCTCACATCGGAGTAGCTGGCATTCAAACTGTCACTTGTACTATGACAGACATTGCTCCTCCTCCCCAGTCTCCCAAGTTCTCTATCTTCTTCACTTGTTCTCAAAGTCAAAATTAAACGAGGTTTTTGTTCATCTCCTTCTTCTTCTGTATCAAAGATGGTCTTGTTTATGATAATAGGTGTTCTTTTAGATTCTTCCATGACTTCATCAGTATTTTCACTAAGATCGTTATCTACTTCACTCGATGGATCTGCCATTGCTGATTCAAGACCTTCTTTTTTGACGTCCAAGTTACTCACACTAGCGGTATCGGAAGCAGCATCATCATTGTCATTTCCTCTGTTGAATTCACTTTTCATTTCAGATAAAATTCTCCTTATCAATGAGCTATCAACTTTCTCAGTATCACTATTAAATGAGGAAACACTGGCATCAAAATCCAAATCATTTTCTTCCAGTATATTGGACGTCATATTATCAATTGGATTCTACTGCACATGTGCAGATTTTCAAACGCTTACTCCATTTAAGCTGTTTACATCATGGTTTACTTTCCATCTGAAACAATAAAAGACAAATGAATTAGATTTCAAAATTTTATATATTGAGTCAGCCTTACATCTGTAGCCTACTAATTGAACTTTTAGTTTTTCATCATGCGTAGGCCTAATGTTATGAAATGTGTCTGTTGCGAGTTATAGGCTCAGTATATCTAACTCAGTATATTATTTTAGGCCCTCTGCTCTTTCTCGTAATGATGAACAACTTCAGTGGTGGGGAGGAAGCTCTCCTTTACGCAGACAATACAGCACTGATTAGGGGAGGAGCGAGCTTGGACGGAATCAGAGAGGCAGCAGCTGCTGACCTTGCTTTAACGGAGATATGGTTTAGAAACAACAAATTTCAAGTCAATTTTGATAATAATTATAAGGTAATAACCTAAGTTCAACTTGATCGCTGATCACATACCTAGAAATACGCCTTCACTAAAGCCTTGTAGGATAACCTAAAGAAAAAGGCAAAACGTTTTAATAATTCATAGGCCCTACCTAACTTTTTTATAAAATCATCTATCTATGTATATATTAATTACGTAAGCCGATTCTTTGTGGCAAAATTGTGGGCGACTGGGAAGTCGTAGAATGACGGGAGAGGGCTCAAATTAAAGGTCTTAACCCCGTGACGGCGGGAAAAATAGTGAAATTCCCATAGCACGGTAGTAAAAGGGAGAACCTATATATAACAGTAGAACATAGAGGTAATTTCCATTTCTTAAAACTAACCAAAATGTTCATGTCGTGATTAGTTTCGATAACTGGGTAATGGAACCCTAACCAGTTGCAAAATAGTTAGTAGGCCTAATTAGACGTTGATTAGGCCCTTTTTTGGTAGAATATGTCAATCAATCGCACCTTTAGGAGGATTACCACCACATATACTTACACTAGGCTAATAGTGTTTTTTTTTTTGTTAATCAGAAACAAATTTAGGGTTAAGTTCTGTCAACGGGATGCCTCTACTTAAGACTAATTTTGATAAACCTTTAAAAAATGAGCATAGACTTAGGAATAATAACTGGGTAGGGTAGGAATGCTAATTTAGCGGTTTTGACCCAAGAACTAAGTTTATTTCAGCACACCATTTTTTGCCTTTTCCTATTTAAAGAAGACAATTTCCTGTATTTCAATCGGGGAAGCCTTTTTATCAACATTAACCAAAAAACCAAAGCTACCTTAATAAACTAATATTTATTCCATAAACATGTTTGCTGCCTTTAGCAGTTAAACCTCTGGAATCATTCAAATTCTTTATTGAAAATAACATCAACAAAAGCAACCAAAGACAAACTGTTTTTTTTTTTTACACAAAAGATAATATGTTGTACTTGGATATCTATCCTGACACAAAGATAATTTGATTCTAAGTTCGTTTAAATATTACAATAATTTCTTTTCCATTTGAGCTTTTTAGGGACTTGACTTATGTCCCTACAAGCCACTAGTCTATATATTAATTACGTAAGCCGATTCTTTGCGTCAAAATTGTGGGCGACTGGGAAGTCGTAGAACGACGGGAGAGGGCTCAAATTAAAGGTCTCGATCCCGTGACGGCGGGAAAAGTAGTGAAATTCCCTAAATTTGTACACAAACTTAGATATATCGTAGGATGTTCTCCATAAGAATAGCATTAGAAGCCATTTCTACTGCTGATTTTTGTTTACTTCTCTACAGCTGATCTTGATTTATCATTAAGCCAGTAATCAATATTACATTAGGATTACTTATTTGCCAGTCAATTCTGCAATGTACTATATACACTAGCGTCTAGATACTCAGAGCAACGAGTCGGCTCACCGGAGCAACAGTCGGGGCTGCACAATTTTTATTTCAGCTGCAGTTTTTTAATACAAACAAAATGAGAGTTTAAAATTAGAAATAAAAAAAATATTATAAAACCAAAAAAATATAAAATTAATTTTTTAATTATAAAATAAAACTAACCTAACTAACCAAACTTGCTGATAATGAAAAAATTGAATGCAGGTTTACTAATCGAAAAAATAGTTCTGTTCATAAAATAAAACTATAAATGCCTCAAATTCAATTTTATAATTTTTTAAATTATAAAATTAAACTGTCATAACCTAACAAAACTAACCAAACTTGTTGATAATGCAATAATCTTGGACAAAAAGTTTGTGCCATCGATGGGATTCGAACCTTGTACCATCAGATTCTCAGCCCGGCACGCTATCCATTTGACCACCGAGGCCGATGGCTCCGAACCGTATCGTTGCGGTAATTGTGATCCCTCAGCCAATAGAATGCTCTCATTTTGTCTTGCTCCGGTGAGCCGACTTGTTGCTCTGAGTATCTAGACGCTATATACTATATAAACAAGGGATTACATTACCTATAATAATTCAGACTTTTAGTTACGTCTTAGAAAGTTGAAATCAATTGTTTTACTGTGCAATTTGCAAACTTGTGTATTTTAAAGTAAATTTGTTAAGCGTATGATAAGTAATAGAATCATAGGATAGAGCTCAAATTAAAGGAATGAATGGCTAAAAAAAATGAAATTTTTTCTTCTTAACATGAAATAACGTTCCAATGGGCGTAAAAACAACATTGTTTGGAGGAAATTTTTACCAGGTAGCCTACTGCCTGTTGCTCCAAGCAAAAAGGTTCAAATAATATAGCATAGCAAGCACAGTAGTAAAGGAAGCATCCATATGTAACAGTAAAACCTAGAATTATTTTCCGTTTCTTAAAACTAACCAAAAATATGCATGACGAAGATGCTGATGAAAAGTAGGCTAATTTCGTGATTCGTTTCAATAACTGGGTAATGGAAACATAACCAGTCGCAAAACAGTTAGTAATCAGGCGTTCATTTAGGCCCTTTTTTGATAGAATATGTAAAGTCAATCGCACCTTTAGGAGGAATACCACCACATAAACTTACACTAGGCTAATAGTAGTTTTTTAATGTTGATCAGAAACAAATCTAGGGTTTAGTTTGGTCAATAGGATGCCTTTATTTTACACTAATTTTGCTAACCCTTTACAAAAGGAGTATTAACTTAGAAATAATAACTGGGCCGGGGTGCTAATTTAGCGGTTTTGACCAAATACTAAAGCTTATCTCAACACACCTTTATTTGCCTTCTCATATTTGACGAAGACAATTTCCAATATTTCATTCAATCTGGTAAGCCTTTTTATCAATACCGTAACCAAAAGACCAAAGCAACCTTAGTAAACCAATATTTATTCACAAACATGTTTGCTGCCTTACAGGGTTAAACCTCTGGAGTCATTAAAATTTTTTTATTTAAAATAAAAAAAAACAAACAACAAATTGTTTTTTACACAAAAGATATGTTGTACTGGGATCATCACACATAAATAATTGTATTCTAAATTTTGTTCAAATAGGCTATTACAATAATTTGTTTTACATTTGAGTTTTTCCCTACAAGCCACTAGTTTTTGTCTTAATTATTAAAATAATTATCTTAACCCTTTCTCTTATCCCCCTAAGTTAGTTCAGTGAACGACACTACTCTTCATCACTATCACTTTCAAAAGCTAATTCGTATAGTAGGCCTAACTTATGTTCTTCTAGCCTACTTAGCATTTGGCCTATCGATATAAACATAAAAACAGCTGATATTTACTTAACGAAAGATTAAAGAAGTTAACCGGTCAAAATTTGACAGTTAACTTAAGTAACTTAGTTATCTAACGAGTAAGTCTCAACTAGCTCTAACCCTCCGAGTGTCACGTGTTTTGGCCTTAATGTCAGCCTATTTTTTGCTCATTTGCAAGGTTTTATTAAAACTGATCTGAGAAGCTTAAAAACAATGTTAATTATACTGTTCTATATACCATTTTGTTTGGAAAATCTTTGGCTTCAATATTATATATAAAACATAAGGAAGATTTAAAAAAAAAAAAATTTTTAGGTAAAAAAATGTATAGGCCTAATTTCGAAAATTTTCAAAAAAAAATAAGTTTGCGCTCAATGAAATTGTATAAATTATAGGCCTATAAATATTTGAAAATAGCCACTTTGTTCTAAATTTTATGAGGATTACAAATCTATAATAATATAAGGAAGTAGATTTGCAAATAAAAAAGTTATGGGCAAAAAACAGATTTCAGTACATAGCGTTTAGCTAAGAATGCATAGCCCAACCATAGCTAGGAATCTGGCTGATAATTTACATCAATATCACTACCTACTTCTTCAGGATCATCAACCAGCACTTCAAAACCACTTAAATCTTCTTATAATGCACCACGTATATCACTACTTTTGATTTTTAACACTAAAACAATGATAAACGTAATAAAACACATCAGTCATCGGTCCGAGGGTAACCTAGCTGTTTACAAATACACGCACGTCAGCTCAGTCAGCTGTCTGCTACAATATTTTCGGAACTAAAATGAATAGTGCTTAGAGACAGACCTCTGGAGAAAGCTTAGAATATTACGGACAGAACGATACCTAACTCAATCCAGTACAGTCCGATTCAGTTAGTCATAGAGCCTTCGCCGTAAACAGTGTTCGCGAGTCGCTGCAGCGACGCACGACACTATACAAAGTGCGTTACACGTCGCTGCAGCGACGCATGACACTCGGAGGGCTAACAGCGAGTGGTCAAATCCGATTTCGTCAGTTAAGAGTTAGGGCCTAACTGCAGATAGAGCTTAACAGCCGTTTAAGTGTTTTGTGAATTCGGGCCTAAGTTACCCAGCCTGCTACTCAACCCATCCAAACATCATCTTTCTAACCTCCACAAATTACTACAGTTCTTTCCCTGTAAAAATGTGTATGGAGCCATAAACTTATGTCAGTGTTGGTAACATTGGGTTTTACACATTATATTTACACATTTTACAAATGAAAGACTTGAGAAGCACAGTAAGTTAACTTAGGCCTAATGTGTTTTTGAAACTGTTCCTAAGATGTGTAGCCTATATGTTGTGCTTTTTTTAACACGTTCGCTGCTACGGACGTTCCGGAACGTCAGCCGGGCCACGGCGCCAGGAGCTAAGAACGTTCCAGAACGTCACCGTTCATTGTTGTTTAACGTTGCTATGGATAAGCCAGCACGTCACAAGCGTTCTATATTTCTTTGCAGCTCGTGGGGACGTACTTTTCTGACAATAAAAAATATAGTTTTTCCAAATCACCACCAGGGTCGTTTGGAACAGGGCTTTGTTTTACCTCTTTCCTGCTAGATAGCGATACTACTTTAACGACTGTAACCTGGGTAGTGCTGCTATCTATCAGAATCACTTAGTACTATATCCAAAGCCAGTTGTATTGCAGAACATTGCCATCCAGTATAACTACTGTTGTTTTTATTGTAATTCAGTGTATCGGTGGCAATGTCACGCAGCGGCCGAGCGTTAGTTCAGCAACTGGCGCCGTCCCGGCATCTAGTGCTCAGCAGCGAACGTGTTAATAGGCCTAACTTAGGCCTAGGCTTTAAACTTAAATTTGAAAATAATAATAATGATTGTTAGAACAATTTAGGCCGACACGGAACAAACAAACACCATAAAAAGTGTCACTAAGTACAGTAACTATAAAATAACCTTAACGTCTTCCAACAGTCTTCAGAATTCAGATTACAGAGACGGACATAACCTCTCTCATAACATCGGATTTTCTAAATACCAATCAGGAGCAGTTTCTATAAAGGACTATTCCAGTTTTTAAATATCCAGGCAATGTATAGCTTTTTGTACCTCAAATGATTTAAAATAGATTGATTTTACGAACCCTGTGGCACCAAAGACACTTGCGTCGTCGTTTCCGCGTCTCTCTCGTCTTTCGTCTCGTCTCGGTTCGGCGCTCGGCGACTTCGGCGTCAGCTCGAGCTCAACCTCAACTCAACTCAACTCAACCAACGGAAGCCAAAGCTCAACCTCAGTCTCAGTCCTAACTCAACTTGTCAACAATGTCAACTAGACCCCCTTGCTGGCTGGGTTGCGTTCCAGACAGGCTAACAGGAGCCAACCGAGACGTCATATTGATGGTTCGTAGATCCATGAAGTCATACTTGATACTTAGTTATAAAATTAAGAAAAATTATAAAATTAAACTATCATAACCCATAACCTAACCAACCAAACTTGCTGATCATGAAAAAACTAATGAAGGTTGGTTTACTAATCAAAAGAATTTTATTGTGGGTCACGGAGCGTCCCGCGAGCCTTGCAAGAACCCTACGGGGGTTTCGTTTCAGTTCATAACAACAACAAAACAGCCATCCACCAATCAAAACAAAAAACAAAAACAACAAACAAACAACAGCACAAGCAGAGAGAGAAGAGAGAACAGAAGAACAGATCAACAGAACAGACAGAACAGAACGAGGGAGGAGGTAGAAGACGACGGACCACGGACGAGACGAGACGACACCTAACCTAATACCTAAACGAACTACAAAATAATAATGCTGATAGTACCAGTGTAAGACTTTGTTTGTAGCCTATTAAGTTAGACCTATTATCTTTTATCCACAGAAAGCCATAATTTTGGGAAAAATTCATTCTATGATGTTAGGCCTATGAATTTAAATAATAAATCTAAAGAAGGTTAAGTTATGTCTTGGCAACTGGGCCTCCGTTCTCTGAGATATAGAAATAGTAAGTACCGTATATTTTATATAGATTTTAAGTTCTCTCTCTTTAATATTCCTTAGTACGGGTACAGTTCCGCAGAGAACCTGTGATATATTATCAAATTAAATGCCTATCATCATCATTTTAGGTTAGCAATGATAACAGCTTTATAATTAATTTAAAAAGTGACAGCAACAAACCGTATTTAGTACTTAGATTTAAGTAAGTGAGCTAAGAGATAAGATGGTTTTCTTCGTATTTAGACAACAGAGAACAGTTTGTTGAAGTTGACTAAGATTATCCTTAACATGTAGTGTCAAAGTTGCTACATATGTTTCGGCAGTTATTTACTGATCTCTGCCATCGTCAGGCAAACAAAAGGATCCACTTGATGTGTCGTCAGAATAAATAAATAAAACACACATTTTACAAAACATAAAAACGAAAACGATAGGCCTATCAATTACACGCACTGCCGTGGACATGGCAGGGAGCAGACTGAACGTTATGTTGTGATGTGACAAATAACGTTTTCATGAATGTCGCATCACAACATAACGTACAACATTTAATGACTCACTTTCTACTCTTGTTTGGAAATATTATTGCTGAATTATCTACAATATTTCGTACAACTCAATTGATTTTAGCAATAAACTTTTAACTCAACTTTTTACTGATTCCAATATTGCTAAAGAAATTAGCAAAATGTGAGTCTATTGTAAAGGAAGTGGCCAAGGTTGCCACAACCATGGGAGTTGACAAAAATATTTGTAGATGAACTGTTTGATGAGTTTAG
The DNA here is from genome assembly GCF_028750875.1 of Macrosteles quadrilineatus. Lineage (NCBI taxonomy): Eukaryota > Metazoa > Arthropoda > Insecta > Hemiptera > Cicadellidae > Macrosteles > Macrosteles quadrilineatus. Next base: position 2,469,259 of record NW_026542597.1, read on the forward strand.
TGTGATCAAACCTATTTTACCTGGTGAAGGGTTGCCATATCCCCGGATTTCTCCGGAGATTACAGGATTTTGACGTTCAAAATTTAGCTCCGGGGGATTTCTGCAAAAAGTGGGATATCTCTTCTTTTTTTACTGTCAATCAAAATACGTTGTATAACACGGCACTTTTGGAATAAATAAAATGTTTGTGTTCTCAAATATTGTTAGTCTATGCAATTACTGAAAAATGCAACTCTTGTACTCTCTATTAACATATTTTTAGTCCTTTAATTCGCGTCTGCCGGCCAGTTCGAACTCCGAAGTCCGAACGTATCCGTGTTCACTACCAGAGCCAAACCGAGTCTAGCAGACAGAGAGCGTTTTGCTTAACGCTATTCTTTATTTTTAGTGAGATGTGACAAGCAAGATGCAAATTTTACGCTTTAGCGTACTATATAATATTGACATTGTAGCACGAATATTGAACAGAAACGGTATGGATTAATAATTAACGTAAATAAATGACGTCACTGGCCCGAATCTCAATAGACGTAGACTAATATTAGTAAGTATTTTATATAAATGTTTATGACTAATAGCCGTAACAACTGGTTTGGACGTTTGACAGTTCCATTTAAGTATTAATAAAAACGTGTTTACTTTCAGGCCAGTGACATAATTTTTTTATGTGTATGACCCATACCGTTTCTGTTATAATATTTATTTGTGCTATGTAGGTATACAATTTTGCTAGCCCGTACATTTTTAGGCCTATTTACTGTAGTGGGGGCCGCCAGCTAAAATATCCTCTTTTTTACAATTTACCATATGGCAACCCTAACCTGGTGTCAGTTCTATTGACTTACTGTTGCACATAAATGGGTAGGCCTATTCCATAATGTTACGGAAGAAAAGTTGCCCCGATTGTGATTCAAGCATTCTACCATCAAATACATATCTATCAAATCAATGCTAGAGGTTAAAATATCTTTAATCCGTCAGTGTGATCAACGTCACCGATGAGTGGCGACCGGTTTCAACCCGTAATGGGGTCATCTTTCTAAGGCGATAAAAGAACATAAATTCACTCTGAAGAGGTCATCAGAAAGTCTATAAATACATAACGAAATAAATACAAACGTGTAAACCTACATTTATTCTAACAAAACCAGCATGCTCGGACCATGGGAACAGGGATTTATGGGGTAAAAATGGATTTTTCTCATTTTTGACCCTCAAAACATAAAATTTCCCAGTTACTCTCAAAACAATTTTTAAATAATTAAAAAAAAAATAATAATTAAGTATCCTGAAGTGTTTTTGTACAGTTATTGGTTACGGGTAAAATTAAAAAAAAAATCAATTTAAAATTCCCATTTATTCTGATGGAGAATAAGTAAACTGATAGTTTGCATGTTTATGGATATATTTTGATCAAATTTGGAATTAGTTTTTTGTTTTATACTGAGCTATTAATATTTTATTAAAAACACACTTTATTACCCTCCCTATAGCAGCAAACCTAGGTACTCGTTAATCGTAGTGTTATTGAAATGGATTTAATTGAAAATCAAATGGAATTTTGCTTAGTCTGTAGGTTTCCTGCGGCAGGGGTATTTAAATTCCACAAACGCTTCCGAATACTATGTTCTCTCTTCATGAGTGGTCTAGGTTTAAATTTCTATGATAGCCAAAGAACACAACTAGATTAAGTCAATACTGTAGTTTTTCCAGCAATTCTGTATAGATTATTAACTGGTTTCTTCTCATACAACACAGTTCCGTGGATTTATTTTACCCTCTAACTTCATCTATATTAAATAAATTGCGATTGTTTTGCATTCATTCGTTATATGATTTGGTTATGGCTTTCAGGATTGTAACAAACTGTTCCATATAATTGGTAGAATCAAGGCAAACAGAAATAATAAGACGGCATGTTTATTTGCATTATTTCAAATTTCAATGGGTATAAGATTTTGCATATCTGTGTTTATCCGTTGTGGTGAAGAGGGGGGGGGGGGGCTGTCGTGACTTTCCCTAATCAAAGGCTGCAACCCTGGTCTAAAGTAAGCTTTTATTGAATGCAAAATGGTATCGAAAATAAAGTGGAACCGGAAATTTAGCCTTTCATTGAGGATTGGAAGACCAGGGTTTGAACTGATCCCTTAAAAAAGCAATAGGCCTATCAAAATGTTTTACAAAACATTAAAAAAAGCCAATGACGATAAAACAATATAAATAAAGGATTCAAAATTGTTGTAATACTTTAAAAGTTGCAAACAAAAGTAGTTTAAAAGTTTTGCAGCTTTAAAAGTAACAACTCAATAAATGATAATTTCAAGTCCAGCACAGTCTCTTACTTGATTCTAGACAACAACATAATATACTTATTGAATTTTAGAAAAGAAACAACCTTAAAACCTACTACAGTAGGTATATAGGCCTATATACTTTTGTAGCTTGCCAAAAATATCTCTTTTTCTTTGATTTTTAATTTGTTTAAAATCAGTAAAAAACTTAAAACCCCTTTGTTTTGTTAGTTTAATCCTTTCTGTCCTTTGGTGAGCAATTGCTTTGTTATCACATCAGATATTGGATTCTATTTAATTAAGAATTCTGTAGGTGCAATGTCTTGAGTCCCATAGAAGAATATCTATACATATTTATATTTTTGCGTTGCGGTATTGTTATAGAAAAAATTGTAAATATATGAAAAAGGCATGTATGTAATAGACTTTATTTTTGTTTTTCAGATGAAGTTGGTGTACCTAGCCAAGCATGGAACAGAATATTGGCATTGAGATTCTCTGACAAATCTGATCCTAAAGATAAGTTTGAGGATATAAGGTTAGTAGAAACAAAGCCTTTAAGTGGGTATACATATGACGAAGGAATCGAAGGATTCAAAAGTAAATGGAGACTTCCATTCATTCAAAGAAAGGGCTTTTTCAAGACCAATTTTGGCGCATTTGCTACCAATTACTTTGCAGCATCCATAACAAAAATACATCCTGAGAATTTTAAATACTTTGATCTAAAAACATGGTGGAAAAAAGAAAAAAGAGAACAGCTGGTATATGATCAACAGTTTAATGAAGAAAGGTTGATGATACTGGGATGCGACTTGGGCGCTGCACATTTTACAGTTTACCGTGGTGGTGCCGTCAAGTTTGTTGGTCATGAATATTGGATTAAAGACGACAAGAAGACACAAAAAGATTATGATGACTATTTGCCAAATGCATATGATCCTAACTACGTTTTGGAGGCAATTGATTTTTCAAACACACGTATTATCTATGAAGGGTTGAAAAATATTGAAAACCTATCATCGCTGAAATGGCTCAGCTTTGCTAACTGTGCCCACTTTGATGACTGGTGTCTTGATAGAGTTTCTGGAGAACACAGAAATAATCTTGAGTACCTAGATATTAGCTTTACTGGAGTCACGCACCGCGGCCTGTATGCTTTGTATCGTTTTAACAAGTTGAAGACTCTCATAGTAGATGAAAGTAATGAAGATCCTGTCTTTTTCCAATTGTGTTTGGAAATACAAAAAATTTGTCAAGGTTTGAATATAGAATTAGTGTCAGATCCTCTGAAGAAGTTGAACACAACAGGGCCTTCTAAGACACCTTCATTAATACAAAAATAATTTTGGATTGTGGCCATGGGCAATACATGTAAATAGTGTAAAGAATTGTAATAAAGAAGTCATGAGGAAAAACTCATATTTGTTTGTGTAAACCCTATTAAGTTAAATAACTAGGTTTTTAAAGTTAAATGAGTAACAATGACTGTTTGTGTTCCCATACTCACAAGAGGGTAACTGTAAGAAAGGACCATGTGGTCCTAATGTTCGACTCAATAAAAAAGTATTTTCATTTCATATATTTTAAAATCCAAAACATATTTTGGGCCAAAACCTTTTTTATTTTATTTGGGAGCAAATTTTACAGTATCTGGTTTTCCCTTTTTGTACTGTAATACAATGTTTAACAAACATGATTATTAAATAAATTGTTTTATTCGGTCAAAATTGTCTAATAGTATGTAAAATAAAAAGATAATTTATCAAAAAGCGCTTAACATAGGTACACTGAATGGTAACAGAACTAAAAATTGACTACTGATAACTTACATAACAAAAATAAATCTTCTTAAGAGTGTGTTTAAAACATGTCATGATCCACTTTTTGGTCTTCATAGATGATCAAACCAGGAAGCTTGCACTAAAGTTCCACTCGATACAACACAAAGTTTTCTTTAAAATAAATTAGATTTCTTGTACAAAATAAATATCACATTCTAAGACCTAACTAATTTGGTAATGCGAGTACTGAGTCCAACATAATACATAGTGTGTTTGACAAAACTGTTCATCAGCAATTTTATTGCAACTTAACACTTTCCTTCGCTGTATTTATAGACACATCATATTGGCAATTCTGGATCCACACTCGTAGTATTCTTGTTTTGATATCCTAATCTGCTTGAACAAATCTTGAGAAGCAAAGTTGGACCCTGTAAAACAAAATTTTAGAGGAACGCACATTAATTTATATCTATGAATTTTGTCATAACATATAGATTTTTAATATTGATCCACTACTTATAAAAACAAAATTGTTGAGCATAGTCTACATGATAACTGAGTTTTTTTTCCTAATAAGGCGATTCCAATGCAAAATATTAATTAATTTAGGTGAGCGGAGCGATCGAAGCTCTTATAGGTCTGCGACGTAAGAAGAGGTGAAGGAAGTAGTAAGGTGAGCAGTGTGGAGTTTAGAAACTGGAAACCGTTTGTAGCAGTTAGATTAATGTATCTGCAATGCTGAAATGCTATGAGAAGGGATGAAAGCATGCCCACGACTTAGAAAATGGTGAAAGAAGTAGTAAAGGCTAGCAGTGCAGAGTGTGGGCAATGTTTGTGGCAATTAGATTAACGTATCTAAAATACTAAAATGCTATGGAAAGTGATGAAAACAGGTCCACAATGTAGGAAGTGGCTTAGGAAGTAGTAAAGTATGAACATATTGAGAACCGTCTGTGGCAGTTAGATTAATGTATCTTCAAACCTAAAATGCTATGAGAAGGGAAGGAAACAGGCCCCACGACGTAGGAAGTGGTGAAGGAAGTAGTAAAGGCTGGCAGTGCAGAGTGAGGGAACCGTTTGGGCAGTTAGATAAATGTATATAATACTTAAATGCTATGAGAAGGGAAGGAAACAGGTCTATGACGTAGGAAATGGTGAAGGAATTAGTAAGGCTTGCAGTGCAGACTGTGGGAACTGTCTTTGGCAATTACATTAATGTATCTGCAATCCTAAAATGCTATGGGAAGAGACTGTAGACTGTAGGTTAAAATGATTATGAAGCACGAATCGTTACATATTTCAATACGTATTCAATCGTTTACAATAGAAATTTACAACTGAGTTGACAACAGCTGAGTTTTACTCCATAGAGGCTAAAAACAAATTTTATTCCCTAAAGAGTAAAAATGCTACTTTAGACCCGCAACGACATCAATGACGACTGTTTTTACTGCAGTATGACAAAAACAATATAATATGAACCCTTGATGACTCCGCTCAATTTTGTGGATGCATCTGCGAAAGCTACCTAGTATAATTTATGCAGAATGGCTGAGAAGTAAAGAAATACACTGTGACACAAACAAAATTGACTTGATTAAGTTTGGAACTTTTCCTAAATGTTCTACTCCAACTACAAGGGTTTAGAACACTTCCCCTAAAGAGTTTGGAAATCTCAGTCATAAAAAATAACTTTCTTCAAATTTAGTGTCAACTTCTGGTGGGGAAAACGGCAACGATATTTTAGAGAGGTCAGAACTGGTATTACATTTCCAGAACAGTGTTTTTGTAACCAAATTTGGTCAAAATAGAAGTCAAGAGTTCTTCTTTCTCCAATACAGCATATAAATACATTAATTTAAAATACAACCAACTTATAAGGCAGATTGGCAAGCCAATTATGACAATTTTATGGGAGTGCAAACAGCTACTACCAAAACTACGGAATTGTCAATATCACCATTAGTCTGAATAAAACTACTGACCTCCAATCCATACTGAGTATTTCCTCTCAGGGGGCGCACTAATTTTGACCTCCGTAGTAGAAGGAGCAAGAATAGTGATTTCTCTCTGCAATCTTTCAGCGATCCCAGGGTACATAGTATTGCCTCCAGACAGGACAATGTTGGCGTAAAGGTCTTTATGGATGTCACTGTCGCACATATTGATGGAGTTGTGGACCATCTCATGGATACCGTCACCAGAGACACCAATGAGTGAGGGCTGGAACATGGCTTCTGGCACAAGAAAGCGCTCTTTTCCAATTTTGACAACCTAGAAGATTATTTTTCAATTCAGCAGGTTTTTATAATACTTCATCAACAATATAATCTAAGGAATATTAAATAAACACTAACAAGACTACAAGATCACGCCACTCGTCATACACTCATCTCCATTCATACATGTCTCAAAATACCTTCTTTGTATGATCACCATTTCCTTGAAAAGTATTAACGTATTAATACATAGTTCTCAAATTTTCCTTTTATTGTTACTAAATAATGGATTAGTAAGACAAGTTTTTTTGTATAGTCCCAAACAGAGTATTAAGGAAGATTTTAAAAATAGGCTAGGGCCTACATCTAACAATCTAACACCAATGCTGCAATAATTTTATATCAGTCACATGGTTAGCTACCTATGTAGCAAGCTAAGTTTAAAAATATATCAGTTCTGATAAGGGGGATTTTCAAAATAGCAGGGTTCGGAATAGAGAGCTTTACAGTATTATTAACTAGCATTTATTGGTTATGAAGGTAAAAATCTAAAAGGCAAAGCCCTCAATGACAGACTGACTCAGTCATCACTAATTCTCTTACTTCCCATTTACCTAGGAGGCTGAAATTTGGTACACTGATTCTTTAGGCATTAAATAGGAAAACTAAGCTGTTTTTATTCTGATCTGACTCTCGGGCTCCGCCCCAGTGGCTCTGGAGTTTCCCATGTTAACCTTATGAGTACTCAATTATCAGTTATCAGTTATCAGTTATTGAAGATGGGGACGCCACTATGTGCGTATTTTAACCCAAATATGAGTGAAGGATGAGTGTAGGATGAGTTAAATGGAATTAATGAATCTTAACAGCTGTTTCAATTAAACATGTTGGTTCTGTTCTATGATGTTCAATAGCATTAAAGTTACAAAGATTACCAACAGGGTGCAGCACTATTATTTCTTTTACATTTATGACAACAGATAATTTGCAACCAAAAGGTGAGTGAGCGTAGCGAACGAACTTCAACCTGGAGGCGAGTTACCGTAGCGAACGAGCTAACCTGAAGGCAAGTGAGCGCAGCGAACGAGCTCCAACCTAAAAGTGAGCGAGCGTAGCGAACGAACTTCAACCAGGACGTGATTGAGCCATGCAAACGAGCTCATCTTGAAAATTAAGAAGTTAAACGGGGCAAAGCCCGCGGGTACAGCTAGTTGAGTTATAATTATAGTTTTAAGAATCTCAGGAGGCTACAATGAACCTCTATGCATCTCACCTGACCATCAGGAAATTCATATTTTTTATGCAATGAGTTGTGGTTGGCTGTAGTAATTTCTTGCTCAAAGTCCAATGCGATAAAGCACAACTCTTCCTTAACTTCACGAATCACTTCTCTCTCCGCCACAGAAGAGAATTTGTAGCCGTTCTCGGCCAAGGCTCTCATCAAACAGTCTGTCAGGTCTCGACCAGCAAGTTCAAGATGGCCAACAGCATTAGTTAGAACAGACCCTTAAAAATTAAATAAATAAGAGAATAAAAAATATAATTTCATGTTAAAACAATCCGGTAAGATTATTTTACCTAAATCCATTAAGTATGAAACATTTGCGAATTTGGTTGCAACGGGAGCTCGGTGGGGACCTTAATTTCAGGCCCACTTTTATAAACGGGCAGACTGGGCATATGCCCAGGGGCGCCGGTGGTTGGGGGGCGCCCTGAACCACCGCCCGGACTAGGAAAAATAGGGTTTTATCAGCCGGGATTTCAAAAATAAAATGGGTGATTTCAACTTCTAGTTAAGTGGTTTTCCCTTATTGCAAAAGTAAATAAATACAACAAAATTGAAAATACTCGACCTTCAGGTTATACCTTGTGTAGTCAGGGAAAGGCAGGCAGCAGTGTGAACCGGGCGCACTCACTATACTATCAGAGGCAGGGAGGCCTGCATGGTAGAAGGAAAATACATAGGTGTGCTATTCCCATCATATGCTGACCTCACTCAGATTGCAAACACCATTTTACCATTCAGAAAAATTGTAAAACAATAACAATCAAATCAAAACAAATATATACTTATATGGCAATACATCAGCTGATTTTTTGTTTGCAATTTGGGTAACGTCAGCAAATTACGGGAATATCATGTAGGCCAGCTGTAGTCTACAGGCCTACGGTTGACGTGCCCCTCCTCTCCCTCCCAGTCCCACCTACATCCCCACAAGTCACAACTACCAACTACCGCCCGGTGCCAGTCCAGTACAGTAGTACTCCTCCCTCAGTAGTCAGTAGGTTATTGTGTTCGTGTTGTGCCTGCTGCACAGCGTCAAATCAGTTTAATCAGTCACAACACAACCTAAACTGTGACAGTCACTAGTCAGTGTTGACACTCACACTGCAGTTAGTGAACCAGTAATAAATAAATAGAGAAGTGTTGATACAAGTAGGCCTATAAACAGTGAAAAATGCATAAAATACCTAGTACAGCCGAGAGACGCAAGCGGTTGGTTTAAAGAAAGTGAAATATATTAACCAGTATTTCCATTGATACGGAATTGAAAACTCCCTCCCGAAACAAAACTGGTAAAAAAACACGCAAATGTATAAATATTTATATTCATAGGCCTGTAGTAGAATCATGGAAAAAACATACTCCTTGGTGGAAAAAACATACTCGTTCAATACGTGTGTAATACAATGAACTGCTCACTGTACTATACTGAACAGTAATCACATCACTACGTAGTGCGCTATTGGCGCAGGACAAGAGGCATTCGCATAGCAACCACTGTCAAGTTCATTGCACTCACCCCAACCCCCAACCCACCTGCAGTGAATTTCGGCGAACTGATGAGTCAACCCCCCTTCCCTCTTCCCCTCCCTACACTGCTGTGGTCAAAACCTTTATAGTTATATATATATATATATATATAAGGGAGGGCGCTGCTTTTGGGTTTGCCCAGGGCGCCACTGACCCTTAACGCGGCCCTGCTTAATTTACATGATTTACATTTTAAAATGTTGATTTATCATAAATCAACCATCTTATTTTGACCAATAAAATTAAACTTATACCTCACAGTATGTTTAAAATTGTATTTTTGCCAAAAGTCAAATTTACATAATTTTTTTAGGGTCTGTTTGAAATTTGTACTTTGATAACAGACAGATTTAAACAATGAGCGCGTTCTGAGAACATGTACCGGTGCACTGGTGCCTCACCGGGTGCAAAATATGTGTCGTTCTGGGAGACCGGTGAGTTAACCTAGCAGACAGCTATTTCCTCTTTTTCCTCCACCGGTGCAAGATTTATGCACCCGGGAAAATGTACGGTGCATAATACACCGGCAGCCTCTGATTGGTCAGCTTCTTGGACAACGACTCGAACGACAACAGATGCAGCTACGGCAAGATGGCGGGTCCATCGAATCGAATAATGTTCATCAGTTTCATAGGTTATGTTACATTTACGTAATTAGTGAACAATTTATTATATGAGGGTGTTGTATTACATATTAAGTGAAAAAGTTTCAAATAATTTTTTCTGTGAGAACAAGTTTGATTGGTTTAAATATTATAAAGTAAATAATAGGTGAATGTGTAAATTATAATCCGATGTGTACCTTAAACCGGTGAATAACCGTTCTGGGATACCAAGACTCTTGACCCGGGGCGGTACCGGTGAATAAGTCACCGGTTAATCTGCACCGGTGCACCGGTACATGTTCCCAGAGTGCCCCCAATAATTGTAAGCTCTCACATTAGTTTTACACTAATCAGCTGTAGAGATGTTATAATGTCCATGATTATACTCCGCGCGCGATAACTTTTCACTTGGGACTTGCACAGCTTGGCAACGCTGCAGGGCTCGCTACCCCATCCTATACCTGTCACATGTCGAGCCAAAGCGACAAGAAGCGGGCGCTCGCCTCGGCAGTGCGACGTTGCCGATACAAAATTCACACGGAACAGCAAAAATCCCAAGTGAAAAGTTATCGCGCGCGGACTATAAAGTCATCACCAAGTCACACCTTCCTGCTTGACTACTGTGATTTTTAGTGGTCTTGATGATCCATTGGCGCTTAATGATATTTTCTACCGATTTTTAAAAGCATATAAACAAATTATTAAGTCACACTTCAATCAAATTAAATCAATTACAAAGTATCACAATTTAAAATACCTTCATAGATGGGGACTGTGTGTGAGATGCCGTCACCAGAGTCCAACACAATACCAGTCCTCCTTCCTGAGGCGTACAGGGAGAGAACAGCCTGAATAGCAATGTACATGGATGGTGTGTTGAAGGTCTCAAACATGATCTACAACATTGAAATTAAGGATTTAAGGAATAACTGCTAAAGAGGCTGACCCAGAATGTACCATTTTCAGGCAATGGACATAGGTAGCAAAAGTGACTGTTTTTGCACCAAGGCCCAACTCCATTACCAATTCCAGTTTTAATACGATAAAACTTGTTTTGCACATGTGTTGAAAAACGTTGAATGAATATAGGTTCTCTATTGCCAAACCTATACCAGGCTTTCAGTTTGTACAATTGCTTTCTCCGTTTTTAAGCCATCATCACAAATAACATAAAAAAATATCTGGCAAAGTAAAAATACCACTCTATATTCTACCTGAAATATGAGAGAAAGCGATAGTTATCCATTCATCTACATGTCTCGGATCCCAGTGAAACTTAAATGTATCATAGAAAGTGTGTAAGTACGAGGAGTTTACAATGCTATGAGTTATGCAGAGGGCAGACACAATCTGAAAGCCTGGCTATTTGCAGGAGCCTAACGCATTGTCTAAGAGTTTAGACAAAGTCAAAAAAGAGGATGAGATACTAATCAAAGCAATGTCTGTACCTCAGTCATTATCTGCCTGTTGTTATTGTTGAGGTTGTAAGAAGCATCAGTTAACAGTACAGGGTGGTCTTCCGGTGTGACACCCAACTCATCAAATGCATGATACCATACTGTCTGCATCTCATCCCAGTTGGTGATTGTACCTCGCTTTACAGGGTGTTCCAAGGTTATGAGACCTGTCAGCATATGAGACCTGGTAATACTCAACGTTAAAACAAAACTCATTATAGATTAATTCATACTGAATTAGCCACGTCAAAAACATTATCTTTGGTCATTACACATCACTAATATTGATATTCCATCACTGATAATGGAATGGACAGTGTTATAGCTGTTTACTTGCACTTGAGTGGAAGAACTGAAAAGGAGTGCTTTTCATAGGCACCTTCAATCTGCTGGATGGGAGGCCACTGTTTGGTCTTTATTTTTAGGACAGAGCATTGCAGGGGCGGCTAAAGGAATAATTTTTAGGGTAGGTCTAACAAGGATCAAGAAGCAGTTTGGTCAGGGGACGAGAGGTTTGAGGAGCTTCCCCGCTAAAAGGGAGGAATATTAAAATTTAATTGCAAAATAATGAGTTTTAATGCTTTCCCTTTATTTACCTATAAATTCCATTGCTTTAGTTATCTATAATTTTAATATATCTACCAAAATTTTTGGTAGGCCCGGGCCTACCTGGCTTACCCTCTGGAGCATTGTAGAGAGCGGTGGGCTCAATTAATTTTAGATTTTTTGGGGCGCAAGGAATAGATAGAGAAGGTAGTTTAAGAGGGGCACAAATATTCTATTTCAAGCTCAAAGGGCATCGCTTACAATGTCCGCGAGAGTAAAGAAGTACCTTGAGCCAGAGCGATACGCAGCTATGTTTGGAGAGTATCGGGCACTATTTTGCAGGCGCTAAGCATCTGGGCGCCTCACCTCGATGTCTGTCTGTTAACAACTCTTGTAAACATAATTACTCATATCTTTGTTTTTTAAGTGGATTATCATCATTTGGTCACGTAATTTGATTCAGTGTAGTGTCGTGTGTTAACGTAGTGAGTTCTGTTTTGTTTTGGACGGTCCTTGTAGCTATGGATTTAAGAAAACGTGGTGCTACTATACAAAGTGGACTCCACTACGTATAGTAGCACCACGTTTTCTTAAATCCATAGCTCTCTCCACTGTGGAGAGAGGGATTTAATTAGACGGGTGACCGAGTGTTGTGACAACGAATGTAAAGACAAAAAGTTATTAGTGCCGATAGAAAAGGCAACAGAACGTGCCGCAAACTATTGTAAAGTGTCAGAAAAAACTATTAAACGAATTAGAAAAGCCGGCAAACAAACTCCGGATGAAAAACTCTGTACACCCAGGAAAAAACGCAAGAAGGCTGACCACCATAAAGTACAAATATATACGTGATTTTTACACGAACAAAAAAATTGTCCCTTCATGTAAAAAACTATTACCTGTTTTGAGAGAAAGGGTTAATTTTAAATGGAGCGAATGGGCACCTCGGCGTCTCTTAAAATATATGGGGTTCAAGTGGAAGAAATGTAGTTCCAAAAGAAAATGTTTGATTGAAAGGCCTGGCATTGTTAATTGGAGGTTTAAGTATTTGCGAGAGATAAGAAAGCTAAGGGAACAAAAAAGGAAAATTTTCTATCTGGACAAAACTTGGATGGACAGTAATTTAACGTTCCAGAAATGTTGGCAAAGTGTAGACGTTGATGGTGTGTTACCTGATATGAAAGCGTCAAACCGCGCGATTGTCGTAGACATCGGGTCAAACGAAGGGTTTTAGCAGGGGGGTTGGCTTATTTATAAGGCAAACAGTGCCAAAGGAGACTATCATGGCCAAATGAATTTTTCCAACTGTGAAAATTGGATTAGGGAACGTGTATAGCAAATTTAACGCCAAATTCAGTCATAGTCATTGACAACGCTCCGTACCATGGAGAACAGGAGAAGACAAAGTCCCTAATATGTCTTCAACAAAGAAAGTAATAGTTGAGTGGTTGTCAAAACACGACAAAGACTATGAAGAAAAAACAACAAAGCGGAACTTTTTGAAGCCATTAAAAGACTTAAACCACCACAAAAAGTTTACAAAATTGATAACTTGGTACAACAACAAGGCCACACCATTTTAAGACCTTACATGTGTGACTTGAATGCCATAGAATTTGTCTGGGCAAAAGTTAAACAACATGTTCGATCCAGAAACACAACAGGTAAATTTACCACAACTCACTTTAGATATATTTTAACATTTAGTTTAAAAAATGTTAGTACTACTACTTATGCCTCTTTAATTAATTACTTATTTTATTCAATATTGAAAGAACTAAATACGCATAAAACTTAATGTTTTTAAACAATGTGTATACAATATTTAAATATACTTTAAAATTTGTGTTAAACTCTTGAAAAAGATCACTGTAAAAATTTAATGGTTTTATATTCAAAATATAGCCTAACTTTTTGACACAATTTTTTTTAACAAATCATAAACATTTATACAACTGTCAATCTTTCATTGATTTTTTTTAATAGCCACATATTCAGCATGATATAGTTTGACATGACATATCCAAAGGAAGTATTTTTATCAGGTAGCATGTCCCTGGGCGCATAGACTGACATGGCAAAAGAGGCGCTTAACTCTGTTACCCCTGCGCTGTGGAAAAAATATTCCAAACATGAAGAACATACAGAAAATGAGTACTGGACGACGGATGGCATAGTGGAAAACACGGTCGATGAAATTGTCATCATTGTGGTTTATTTGGGAGGCGGAGATGATTCATCGACTGAGGATTCCGGCTCTGAACCCCATGATACAGACGATAAGATTTGGAGTTAGCCCAACCTTTGCCAGTGAACATCGATAAAACTCTTACAATAGGCTATCAGCATTTGTAAATAAAAAACTATATTGGCAATTATTGTTTTCTTGATTTTTTGCTTTAAATAATAAGTTGTTTATTGATGAATGCTATTGAAACTGCTGTACTCTTGTACTTATATTTTTGTACCGGTAATACGCATTCACCGTAAGTATATTCATGGATCAACTAATTATTTGGGATTAATGGTTTCAAACTCGGATTTAAAAAGGATTTTATTGTATTGTATTTTAATGGTATGGTTACATTTAACTAAACAAAAATCATAAAGTAGAAAGGTTATTCATTTGCCTTAGTAACACTATAAAATGGGTTTCCTTCAATTGTATGACTATACAAAACAATATTATGACATAGATTTATAAAAATCATACAGATATTACATACAAAGATTAAGCCTAACAACTAGCAGAGCAGAGTGAAGACGGCTCTAATTGTCGCGCAAAACGTTCAAGCGTAACTAACGCCTTCAAACTACGAATAGGCCGGAGCTCAGGGGACTTCTTTTCTCTCGCGGACATTAAATCGCGGGCCTTTAGCATTAAACACATTATTAGCAATATTTATGGATCTCGCTCCACTACACCACTGGTTTGCAAGAAAACCCATGAATGAAATATAATACCATCTTATTATTGTAGGCTATCTTTAACTTAAAAACAACTGCTACCAAAATAAATTTCATGCTGGTGTTGTAGCCTCTTCCGGATCACCTATAAATATATTATAAGAATGAACATTGTATCAATTGAGGATCATCTTGACTCAAATTTAGTAGGTAACTAAAATCAACTCTACTTCAGTTTTAAACCATCAGGAATTTTAGCCAAAAATGTTTCATTGTGAATGTATCTAATATTTGGTACAATTAGAGGCATTTAGAGTAGGCCTAGGTAAATGTCAAGCCATGAACTTGTAGGCTCGGTCTGTTTTTAAAACAATTTTAGACGTAGGCCTACACGAATGTGTTGCATGTTTCACTACAGTCACTCACCTCTGGTACGTTGTGCCCTGTAGCCTACGAAGCAGTCTGACTCACTCATGCCAGCCAATAGCCCCATGCGATTCGGGCGACCCACTACAGACGGGAATACCACCCGAGGGGTTTTGTCACTAGCAAACCCAGCTTTGCACAGACCAGAACCATTGTCAATAACAATTGTGGAACTATTATCAGTCATACTAACATTGTTGATAAACCACCTAGAAAAACAGAAGAGGTTGATAACATGTTGTAGGTTCAGGATTTGTATGAAAGTAATATTGTAGGCTACTTAAATTTATCAAATATAAATACATTGCAGTAGGCCTAAATAAATAGTAGGCCTACCGGTACCATAAAAGTTTTTTTTAGGAAAGAACAAAGTTTTAAAGTCTTTGAAAAGTAACCATCGCCTTAGCTCTCCTTAGAGTCCTAGCTGCAGACTTCCTTTGCATTTCTTTTCTAAAGCATTGTGATTTCACTCAATAAATATGTACATCTAATAAATAAAAACACATCTTATAAAGAAACCCATTAGAATAGCGTACTTTCAATTAGGTAAAGAGACTAAACAACATGATATGATTTACATTGAACATGATGTAACTATTGGGTTGAACCCACAGTAGTCCAGTAGAGGTATTACAAAATTGTAAATTTATTTATTTTTCTCTGCCTTGCATGGCTTGCAGCATGTAGTTTTCATTTTTTATTATTTTTAGTTGCATGCATTGCTTTGCATGTTTTATATTGATTGAGATCCTGCATGTGTTTTTTTTTTCAGCTTTTAATTTAATTTTGTTAAGTTATTCAAGAATGCTAGAAGAAGCTTGGCATGTTATTTATTATTTATTGTATTGTTGACGTAGCCTATTGTCTTGTATGAACTGAATGGCCAAATAAATCATTTGAATCATTTGAAACTGTAAAAGAAATAATATTTTTAATGACCTTACTATTCATCAGGATTGTAAATGTGAGATAAATAATAAAGTTAATATCACTTTATTATTAGTAGATGATCTACCGAGTAGGTAAAGTTTAAATAGTCCTTTCGTCTACAAAGTAAGTAGTATCATAGTAGTATGTGACGTATAAGTCATAAGTTAACCCATAATTATTTATTACGAAAGATAGGCCTACTGGTGGCAAACACACAAGTCTAGAATTTATCAGCTAAATAAATCAGGTTATGTCTCCCCCAAGTTTTACTTGCCGTACTAAATGTTGCAGTTAACATGCTATAGAATAAAAGAATATTTATAAACTATTATATTTTTAAATCATTACGGTACTTATAAACCTAATTGAAATGGAACAAATATATACCCTTACCTAGTTTCAAACCGCTTAACTCGATATCATGGACATGTCAAAACAGAACGGAACAACAACAAAACCATGCTTCTTCTTCTTCTTCTTTTTCTTCTTCTTCTTCTTATCTAAATAAAACAAATCACAGATCCCACATGTTGTAATGAAATTCCAATTGTAAATTTATCCCGCAATTTACCATGAAATGCTCCACTTGAATTTACCAAAAAAAATAAAGTCCGGGAAATGTGAGTCTCGTTTAGATTACCAGTCTAAAAAAATCTAAATTATTACAACCAACTGTATTTGTTCTTTTTTCCAAATCTAACAAAATTGGGTATAACACAAACATAACTAAAACTTTTTAAATCTTTACAGTTGTCCTCTCTCTTAGTACATGCAACTCATCGTAAGAGATAAACGTTATTGTATTGTTGGGTACGCAACACTACCCTTAAAAACCACTGGGGATAACTTGATAAGGAAATCAAATATTGCTGGGGTAAAGTGCAAAGTTTAGCCTATACAATCGTTGCGTGTTAAATATTATCATTCCAAATATAGGTGCATCCTTTGCCCATCTACAGTATTTAAACCAACAGCAATAATTTTATTATTATTCAAATAAACAAACAATAGTTGAATGAGCCGCTAGAGTGTGCCACTGTCAACATTCTATTTCCTCTCTCTCTTATAATTTTCCGTTCTGTGACATAAAAGAAAGATGAAACATGGGATTTCAAGGTTATCAGGGCCGGATTTCCCAATAGGCCCGGTAGGCCCGGGCCTATGGGCGCAAGCTCCCAGAGGGCGCACGGCCGAGAAGAAACATATTTTTTAATATCTAAAAAAAAATTATAGCCATAGCTTAACATATTTTGCGAGTTGATAAAAAAGAACTCTTGCCAATGAAGCATTATAATCTTGAAATTCATTGGAAGAAATAACTGTTAGAAAATTTAAACTATTTTCAACATTACACATCAATTTCGTTACAACATTGGTAACGAACATTGGTTATATGGGAGTAGGCTGTAGGGATGTTGTCGAGCGCCCGAGCGGTACGCATCGTATTGCCACTGCACTCTTTGCACTGCCGCTATGCTGGCTGGGAGCTACTGATCGGAGTGATTAGGGGCGCATGCGTGTTAGATACCATTACCACCCTCACCTCACAAGAACAAAATTTACTAACTAATCTTTTGATCAGTTTACCTACAGGGTCAAGTTAAAATATTAACTTTTGTTGAATATTATATGTTGGGGTTTTGTTGAATATTATAAATACGATAGGTTCCTTTATCTTTAAAATTCAATAACGAAAAAATATTTGTCTGAGTTTGCAACAGGTTTTAGAAAAATTAAATCGCCTCCAAAGCACCAATAATGGTGTCATTTTCTCCTCAGCTCAGACCTGAGGATAATTATGGTCGGCGGGATTATTGCTTTGTTTTGCTTTGCAAATATAATCTGGATGCAGTACTACCATAGACCATAAACTCAAGTCGACGTTTTATCACATTGTTAATTATAAATATTGTTTTTCATGTCTAGTTCATATATGTTGGTGACACTGGAAGTTACTTTTGACGTAATTTTGTTTCTATTATTTTAGGGATAGTTCTATGTTGTGTGTTTAGATTTATTGTAATATAACCAGGGACGACCTGTTGTTTGTGATTACACCGTTTTATTTTGGACAAACTAGGTTTAAATAACCTAAATAAAAAGAATTGTTTTCAGCTAATCCTTAAGGATGACAAATCTACTGAAGGAATATGTTTAATCTTTGGTATCACGCACTGTTATGGAGTTCATGTTTTGGGGCCTGAAATCGGAATCAATGGATATGTTTTTTTGCAGGAATGCTCTGAGGGTTGGATTGTTTTGTTTCAGTCCCACAAGCGTGAGCATTTGCCAAAAGCATACAATTGACTAAAGTGTTTAAGAGGGCATTTTGTTAAGGCTAACCAAGACAATTCTTCAAAAAACCTTGCAATGATAAAATTTCGACGAGGAGTGGTGTTCAAGCAATTAACATAGGCCTATAGTCATGATATAGTTTTTAATAAAGGTTTGTAGGAAAGAAACTGTGACCAGACTAGGGGGCGAAAAAATTACTTGGGCCTAGGGGCGCCAAAATGCTAAATCCGGCCCTGAAGGTTATAATTTGTCCTTTCAATTTGGCTTTGTTTAAAATGATTGGCGAAGTAGAAGTATGCCTACAATATAGTAACTGACGTCGCAGTAAACGTGCTTTGTCCTTCATCCAATTTTGACTCAATTTTATTGAGTTTATTTTCAATCTTAAATTGGCTTATAGCAGCTTAGAACAATGTCAGTAGTAGTGCTGTTCAACAATATGGAATAAGACGCCATTAAACGGGAGGGGTCGCCTGTCTGCCATAGATTATATAGAACTTCTTTTACCTTTTACCTGATACATTTTTACAGCAATCCTGTCTACTCAGCCAATTCCCAAGCAACAGATGTTGACTAAGATAAAATTATAACAGCTTATCAGACGTTATGTTTACATATTTGCTCATGTTAGAACAAACTTATTCTATTTATTTATCTTCGCAATGATGGGTTGCGTCAGTTTCCTACAGACCCTTCCAGGACGCCTGGCGCTAAACAGCACTACTTGCGACGTTGCCAATTCTACCAGTACGCAACAGGGAGTTAATACTTTAATACTTTGCTTTGAAATGGCGACCATACAAAGTAGGTATTTCAAGCCAAGTATGAATGGAGATGAGTGTAGGATGAGTGGCCCGATCTTGTAGTCTTGTTAGTGACTAGTTGTTAGTGTCTTGAGGCCGACATAGAAACGGCTGTTAATAGCCTATACAGTTAATGGCAACTAAGGGACCAACAGTTTATAGTGGAATCCGAACCACATTTTTGCCTTGTAAAGAACGAATTCGTCTAATTATCAGAATAGTACTGCGGATAGTCGTAGTACTCACTAAAAAAGTTTGCAGTTGGCGGCAGCTTAATCACAAGACAAGGCTAGTGCGACGTTGCCTTATCACCTGTTGGCGACACTAATTAAAATACTAAACGATATTTTCAAATCAGCTGGTATTATTCGATTTGGCAACACCGCACTGTCCTCATTGGCTCCTTCGAAGTCACGAGGTAGATAGGCTCCTCCTCAACTGCAAACTTTCGTTTTTCGTAGTCCCGACTGTAGTAGTAGTGCGGAAGTTAATCCACTTCAGGGAACAAGAGGTGGCAGGGCCTTGTCTACTACTCACCAAAGAGAAAGGTTACACCATAGATAAAACATACTCCCTTAGTAGATTTCCCATCCTTATGGAACAGCTGAAGCCAATTTTATTGTTAGTTCTGTACGGTTTTCTGTAGAGGTCGTGTTTTGTTTACAATTTGTTTCCCGTTATTACAGCCATTTAAAACCTCGTTTAACCAAATAATACGATCTAATCATAAACAATAACTTGTCCCCTAGTTATATAACCAAACAGTAAAGCACAAATCAAGAAATTGGCCCTAAAATAATAGAAACAAAGTTTCGTCGACACTAGCGCCCACGTGCCACGTACATAAACTAGACACGAAAAACGTGCTTCAAAATTTACAATGGGATGAGAATAGTCTATGGTTACACGTAGGCCTACTGTACTGTATTCAACGAAGTATACGCTGTATTACGAATAGATGAACATAACTTATGTTTATCAGCTAGATTGTTTATAAAATGTTCGTTACAGAAAATAGTCGAAGAGAAAATACCTTTATCCATGACTTTAGATAATAATCGCTGTTACCCGTCGGCTTCGCCCGGCATAGCCTTGTGTTTTTACCACTACTTTTTAAACTACGCTGAATTAGTGACAGCTACGGGCTTAATTTTTGTTTTGTTTTAGAGATTGTAGGAAAATGGCACAACCATTGCAAAGATAAATAAATACATTAGCAAAAATATCAACATATAACGTCTGATCAGCTTCAGCTATATATTATGATCTCATCTTAGTCAAAAACTGTTGGGAATTGACTGAGTACGCAGGTTGCTGTAAACTGTATCCATCTCACTCTATTAACATTAACTTCTAGAAAACTATCATCATTTTACAACAGTTTGGATAGTGTTAACAGCTAATACATTAAAGTTTTAAGGGTGCAAATAATGTGTTTTGTATATCTTTATAGGTATATTTTCACCGTGTTCTGTGTTCTGGCCATCTAAAACTGTTACAAAAGTTTTTCCAGAAGGTGCAATATTTGTGGGAATTGCTGAAATCATTTCGTTGAATACATACACGGGGTTTTAAATCTTTAAATACTTACTCAAAATTCATTTTCGGTAGCAATATCTTTTGAAAATCATCTCTCGCGTGTTACACAGAACTATATTATGTCCTATTGATATGTTTCACGACAGTTTTTAATTTATAAAGTTATATTCAGATATCATTAAACATCACTAAGTTTTGAAAGCATTGAGTCGTTTTGCTGACTGCTTTAGTCAACGCACTTAAAATCTAATTTAGATTGTAAATTCAAAACTCCTTAATTATTAGTAAGTCATACACTTTGCTATTGAATTATATGGTTTCTGTCCCGTTGTTTTAATGGTACTTCTGAATCGTAATTAATTAGCAATAGGAACTACCTAGCGCCAATTATATCCAATTATATACCCTCGCAAGCTTATAAAACGTTTGGTACAGTACTTAGATGTTGTAAATTCGGAGTTGTTGGTATGTCGTCCAGTTGTTTTGTGTTTTGTGCTAATGACTAGTTAACTGCCTTGTCATTCAGTGCGCATACATCAGAAGCGGTTGACTCTGTTAACCAATAAACGATATTTACTATCCATGGTTCTGTTCAAGAATTAATTCTCTTAACGGAACATTTATAAAACTATTTCAACACAAACACTTTGATTTCCTCTTACTGCAGGAGTGTCTAAACGACTTAAGTCTAAATTTACCGTAAACAACTGTGACGTTCTTACTTTCTGCGGTATTTCAATTCGGAATTTCACAAGTACCGGCTCATCTGGACCCGAAGTGAGTGTAATAGCACAGTAAAATAACACAGTGCGTTATTGAAAGAATAGGTACTATTTTTTAATTTGCAGTTTACATATTCTCTAACATTTGAGCAAAAATGTTTTCGTGGTCAGAAATCAAGAAACATAACAATGAAGAATCTTGCTGGGTCGTTATTCATGGTAACGTTCACGATCTAACCAACTTTTTAGAAGAGGTATGTTGTGTTTTTTAATCTCTAAATACCATATTGTAAGTTAAATTAAATAATACAGTAAATACATTACCGGCACCCCGAAATGTACAAACCTAAACAAATAGGTAAAAAAATATGTTGTATAATAAAGACTGGCTAGGGAAAACAAGGTTTGCTTGTTAAAAACTAAAATCATAAATTTGAATTTTGAACAAATCATTAGCCACGTCTATCTTAATGTATTTGTCTCAAAACGTGGTTTTATTAATTACTTTTTTATCCCAATTTTGGGATAGTTGACAATTTTTACCTTAAAGTGCTTATAATTATGAAAACTCTTTCATATATAGGTACTCTTTGCATGTATAGGTACAAATAATTTCTTATCTACACTCCTCTTAATTGTTGGCTTTAGTCATATAGTCAATTAACATTTAAAGTGACGAAAAAAATACAGTATTACACAAACTCGTTCATTCGTAAATGAATTCACCACAGGGTGGGTTCGCGTTCTCCCTAAATATAAATTTATTCAATTAGAGTTATACTTCAAATGCATATAAAATATCAGTCATATGCAAATTGAAGATGAATCGTGTGGTATTTAACTCAACAATTACATACTCCTGTTGTGATCACGGACATACCTTCATACCTGCCGTAAATGAATATCACTTCATAATGAATTTATTTTCCTTTTTTACATATTATTTACAATTTGTTTAGTCAATTAAAAGGAAAATCAAAGACAAGCACTGACAAGTTCATAATTTTATCAGGTCTGATCAAATATCTGCTTTTTACATAGCTAAGACTTATTTATAATATACAAAATTTAGAACAAATTACACAATGGTACATACAAAAGAGGGAGAATATAGGGCCTCCAAGGTTATGCCTGTTTGAAGGTTGCAGCTATGTTTACTGTACATATTAGTTTAACTCTCCTGCAGATGTTAGTGAAGCAAAGAGAAAGTTGTCAATTATGGATCACTTTATGCCTCAGGAAACTTTCGTATTAGCTCAGGATTAGCTGGTCTACAAAGTATTCCGCAACTATCGCCAAAAGAGACATGTTGTGTAATCGTTTCTTAAGTTGTTTGTAGAATATTACAGATGTCTATATTCTAACGACTTACGGTTTTGACCATTGTTTCTTATTTGCTTTGCTTTCAGCATCCTGGTGGAAAAGACATTCTTCTGGGGTTGGCGGGTGGGGATGGCACTCAATGTTTTGACGACATTGGCCATTCCGACGAAGCGAAGGCTCTTTGCAAACGGTTTCGCATTGGTTCATTGCAAGAGGTATTTATACTTCACTACGGATATGACTTCACAGAAATAATCGGGATCGTTATTGGTGAAACAAATAATTATGTTAAATATGAGGCCAAGCCTATAAGCCTACTGAAATGTTATACCAGATTTTTACACAGGTAGATTGCAGTAGTATAAAACATATGGGCTATTAATTAACAGCTTTGTCTAAGAAATATGTTGGCCTTTAGTCACTAACAAGACTACAAGATCGTGTCACTCATCCTACACTAATCTCCATTCATACATGGCTTAAAATACCAACTTTGTATGGTCGCCATTTCAGTGAAAAGTATTAAAACTATTAAGGAATAATACGTGTATGCTTGAAACAGTTAGCAAAACTTAAAGATACCACTACTACGATCAGATAGTTTTTTCGCCATTCCATTTGAACATTGATACAACGACTTAACTAAACCTATCTATATAAAATCCAATGTATGTTTGTTTGTTTGTTTGTCCTTTATGGACTCCGAAACCGCTCGACAGATTGTAATGAAACTTTCAGGCATTATTAAGCATTATTAAGGATGGTTTGTTTGAAGTTTGGTGCAGATCCGTCAAAAGGGCTCCGCCCCAGTGGCTCTGGAGTTTCCCATGTTAACCTTATGAGTACTCATATTTAAATGGAATTAAACAATCATAACAGCTGGTTCAACCAATTTGATTCTGTGATGTTCAATAGCATTAAAAAGTTAATAGGTTTACCAACAGGGTGCAGCACTATATTTTTCCTAATTTATGACAAAAGCTTCTTAAAACGAACTTTAACCAGGACGTGATTGAGCCATATGCGAACAAGCTCATCTTGAAAATGAACGAGCATTGACATAAAACCACATTAGGACAGGACGACGTCTGTCGGGCCAGCTAGTAACCTATAAAAGACACTAACATTAAATTTCGTTCCAATATAGTTTCGTTTATAAATGTTTTCCGTTAGTTTGGGATAAATATTGCAGCGTGAGCTTTACGTTTCAGTTGAAATGCCGAAGGATAAGTAATAGCCATCGTAATAGATTGAATATTGGATACTAAAGGTGATAGATTATAAATTGTTCATTCAGTTTTTTATTCTTTATTATCATACAAACTCCGATATAGATTCGTAATCGTAATTTACGAATCAAATTTTCAGCAATTGAGCTATATTTCCTATAGTTGATTAATATATATATATATCAATATAATCACGGGCTTAAGGGTGAGCGAACAATAAAAGTATAGGATTTTTTATTTAAAAGGTTGGGGATACACTTGAGAAACAAATCTACACTGTTAAAAAAAGACTTCAAATCATTGTTTATAATTTTAAGAGTGATTTTGAAGCAGATTTGACCCAATTTGAAACCAGCCCTGTTCGAAGAAGAATTTGTATAGGGATGGCTATAGCCTCAAACTGGAGATACCATATTGTATCTTAATACTCTCCTAGGGCTCTGCCCTAACAGCTTATTAAGTCCAATGTTATTCTTCGAACAGCCATGAAAAGCCACCTGAAATTATACCCAGCCCGGTACGGCGATCAATAGTTTTTGATATTTTATCAATAGTTTTTGATATTTGATCAATAGTTTTTGATATTTGACCAATAGTTTTTTTTTTTTTTTTTTTTTTATCATAAGTTACCTGTACTAAGTAAAACGGGGCGAAAGCCCGCGGGGAACAGCTAGTTCATAAGGAATCTTAACAGCTATTTTTTTTTTACTAAATAAGTAAGTTGACGTTTAATAGCATTAAAAGTTTATAAGGTCTCCAACAGGGTGGAGCACTATTAATTATTATTAATTTGTTTTGAATTTATGACAACAGCTAATAATTCAAACCAAGCAGCGGCAAAAAGGCCTTTATCGAAACTCTTTCTCATGCAGAAATTTCAAAACTTTAACCATTATTATCTATTGATAAAGTTTGTTGACAAGTTAATGGGAGAAATTATGTGTCAGATTGCTGATACCGTTCATTTGATCTTGAATTGAAGCGGTCACAATGCTGTGGGCGTGGGACTCCATCCATTGCCCACAGGTTGTAGTGGGAGCAGCGCAGTGGTGGTGGGCCATTTTTGCTGCTAATCAATGGAAATTACAGTTACACAACCAAAACAAATTTCACAAATTAACATCGTTATAGAATAGATAACAGTTTTTTGATCAAGTGATCGGGAGGGCGCTTACTGTGTACTTCATGCTAGGCAGCCAATTTAGTTGGTGTTGGTAGCACTGCGCCTTTCTCTATGGTAATATTGTATTTTTTTGTTTTGTGACCGCAGCTGCAAAGTGTAAACCTGCTTTTGCGTTGTTGTGTTGTGTGTATTCGCAAAGCAACTAAAACCAAAGAACCAACCAATCACTGATCAGTCCTCCTGTCCTGTCTCCTGTCTCTGTCTGTCTGTAATCTGTAATCTGTTTCTTTTCTATTGGTGTTCGGTGTTGACGGTGTTGAATACTCGACTCCGTTCCGTCTGTCTCTGACCCTGACGTCTGTATACTGTATACAGATACACTATACAATATACTGAACTGACTGCCGATTGAGACTGACTGACTGTAGTAGATAAAGCCAAGCCATTAGTTAGTTTAGTAGTTCGGATTGACGCGAAGAAAATTCGTAATTTAAATAACCTTCAACCTTGGGAGATTAATCTTCTTGAATAGGACGTGGTTAGGGAAGTGATCAGTGTTGGTGTATAAAAATCTACAGTTTGTTATTTAACTGTTCATTGATGCTATTTTAATCTGATTAACCTCGGAAATAGTTTATCAGACTTTCTCGTGACCATTTCAGATACCCTACCTGTTT
Source organism: Macrosteles quadrilineatus (assembly GCF_028750875.1). Taxonomy (NCBI): domain Eukaryota; kingdom Metazoa; phylum Arthropoda; class Insecta; order Hemiptera; family Cicadellidae; genus Macrosteles; species Macrosteles quadrilineatus. The sequence goes on from NW_026542597.1 coordinate 2,494,953, forward strand.
CTTAGGACTTGATATTTATAGCGTAGACTTACTAGGCCTACAGATATGGCTTCTGACAAAGTGTACACTTACGCAGAAATCAAAGCTGAAAGTGAAGATAAGAATTCAACCGTGATTGTAATTCACAACGTAGTTTACGACGTGACAGATTTTCTGAATGAGGTAAGCAAATTTAGCCTAACTGCCATTTGGCCAGTATTTCCACTAGGCCTAGGTCTAAGCTAAATTTAAGTTAATATTTAAAGTTGGCCTAAGTTAAATAAGCTTAAGTTAGGCATGCTTATAGCTTAACATTGATGTACCGTTTGTAACAGCTTCAATAGGCCTAGTGAAATTATACACCCAGATGTAGGGGCTGCACTTTACTTTAGGTCCTACACTCATTCGACCGAAAATATCGATCAATATATCGATTAATCAATTGTTTCATTCGATATATCGTATGGTTAGTTAGGTAAGGTTAACCTAACCAAACTAACCGAACGATATATCGAATGAAACAATCGAATACCGGTAATCGATATTTTCATTCGAATGAGTGTAGGACCTATAGTAAAGTGCAGCCGATGTAGGCCTAGGCCTAATCCTTAATTCTTATGCCTACAGATAATTACCTACGGTAGGCCTACCGTAAGTTTACTAGGCTAGGCAAGTTAAGTTAGGCTATCCACTGAAATATTTTGGCTAATCACTGGTGCCTAGCTTGTAAGTATTTAACTTAAAAAAACTTGTCCTTAAACTTATTGGTTATTTAACTTAAGTTTGGCTTCCCCTAGGCTTATCAGCGTGAAACTGGCAATAGATAAGTAATAACCCCTCCCACTTCTCCTACCGCCCCTCCGACGAATATACGTAACAGTTAGGCTCGTCACACACTGCGTCCGGTCCGGTTAATCCTGATCCGGTGTTTGTCACTGGATCCGGCAAATTTCCACACACTGCATCAGGCGTTCCAGTTACGGCGACCAGTAGGCTATATGCGTGGACAGCGGTACTGTGAGTTGAAGAAGTGTTTAACCAACAACACATAAGTTAGGGTGTAGTTTTAACAAAATTTACCTAAAGCAATAACTGACAGTGACCGTGAAGAAGAGATCTTCGTAGTTGCAGCAGCTCTTGCTTTGGAAGAGGAAGAGCGTCGGCGACAGAAGATGTTGTGGGCACATAGTATAAGCGTGAGTAAAAAGAATTCAAAAGCAGCGGCTACACTTGCCCGGTTCGGTCCGGTCTGGTCCGGCCATAAGAGGTAGCTACACTTGTACGATATTTTGTACAATAAATTATCATGCTTTTAATAAATAAATAAAAAAAAAAAAAAACTGTAGCCTACATGTTAGGCCTACTGTACATGTTTAAATAGCTATTTTTATTTATCATCGTCAGAATTAAAAACAACACTGCTTGTTGCCAAAATAATGTCAGGTCTATTTTCACAACTGTAATTTGCTATAACACCTAACATGAAGTACTGTATAAATAAATGTTTGCACATCAAAATTATTATTGATTTTCCTTTTAAATGATCTACCTATCTGAAATCAATTAGTTTACAAACATTTAATATTTGTATAGGTCTATCCATTTTAAACAATGAAGTAGCAGTATATATAATCATAGATAAAACATACTCCCTTTAGTAGATTAGTCATCCTAATGGAACAGCTGAAGCCAATTTTATTGTTAGTTCTGTCCAACTATAGAGGTTATGTTTTGTTTACAATTTGTTTCTTGTTATTGCAGTCATTTAAAACCTCGTTTAACCTAATACAACCATATACAGTAATCATAAACAATAACTGGTCTCCTAGTTATATAACCAAATAGTAAAGCACAAATCATGAAAATAACCCTAAAATAATAGAAACAAAATGTTGTCTACTCTAGCGATCAGTGTGGACGTACGGTACATGAACTAGACGCAAAAACAAGCTTCAAAATTTACAATGGGATGAGGAGTCTACTTGTGTTGCTTAGCCTAGTCTATGATATAATACATCAATACTTTACATTTATAGGTATTCAATAATTCATTGGTTATATATTTTTAAAAGAACTTGACAAATTTGAAAAGGTATTTCAATATAACAGTGTATATTAACACAAAGATATATTTTTCATTTTCTAAATTAGTTTGAAATGCGGCACGAGGAAACCACGAGACTTCGGAAATAGCCGAGTACTCACGGAACCACGTCCGATCCTCATTTTCATTTTCCTCAATTTCGGGAGTAGGTTGCTACATCCCCCAGAGGGGAGGTAAATGCTCCGTGTTGGTATCGGCATTTTCAAGTTGGCCACAGACATGGACGACTGGGCATTGGGTCCCAGTGACATTCCTTTATCCAGGATGGAGGGGTGTTTAGCTCTAGGAGAGATGGAAGTGCATCATAATCTCTAACCTACCTGTGTCTGTGGTTCTTTGGGCTTCGGCCTGCTTGTTGTGTGCGACCAGCATTCAGTGGGCAAATCCTCGACTTTGGAAGTAACCTTTCCTGGAGGTGAAAACGGGCAAGTACCCGTAGCTCACGGGGACACTCAAGGGCAACGTAACTTTCCGCAGTGTGAAGGCAACGGTTTGTAGGCACTTATGCAAACCAATCCCTGTCTCTGAGCACGGACGGTATGGTTATCTTGAGTGTGGGGGGTTCTTCCCGGAACCTCAATTGAGTCAAGGGTGTCGCCACCTCTGGTGGATAGGTTCATCCGGGTGGGTCCCACTTCTATACCTGCCTCCTTTGGGAAACCCTGATGGCCTGGCAGTGATGTTGGGTCTGACGGGCAAACGAAGTAGATCGGGTGCTGGGTCCGAGCCCGCCAGGGGTATCTGGGGATCTATCGCTCTGGTTATCTCTGGTTTCCCAGCAATGGGTAAGGCCTCGATCGGGCAGTAGTGTAAATGGGAGGTTGGGGCTCCCCCCGTCAGCGTGCTGACGGTCCCCTTCCTCCTGGCTATTGATGGCGGGTTCTGCCTGTCAGGGATTAGATAGGTCCCGAGTGTTGCTTGCACTAAATGCCAGGTGGAGTGACGCTTAAACAAGCAGCCGGAATCCCTGGTTAGGATTGAGGGGCAACCCTCCTTCCGAAGGGTCTGCTTCGGCAGCCGGCGAGCCTGATGACCTTAAGTCATCCGCCCATGATGTGCTAAAGGTTGATGCGTAAGCTTCGGCCTACATCATGAGGCCCGGGTATGTCCTAACGGATAGGTACCGGGTATGCAGGCAGGGGGCTTCGGCTCTCATGACAAATAAATAAATAAATAAAAAAAGTAGGTTGCTACACTTGTCCGGTTCGGTCCGGTCCGCCCCAAATGCTTCTGCCAAATTCGGATGAATGCACCCTGGAGGATTGTTCCGCTCCGAACCGGACCCTACCGGACCGAATTGGGTAAGTTTAGCCGCCTCCATTTAAAAACGTGGGGAAGCATTGTTCCGCATTTTGGAGGACCGGACCGAATCGGGCAAGTGTAGCCGCTGCTAGGGAGAATTTTATACCTTGATTGAGGACAAGAATCATAACAAAACCACGTCTGCTGCTACTGTCAGTGCCTACTGTCCATGTCACGTGGTACGAGTAGAAGTTGTCGGCGCATGTACCGAGCTCTCCGGCGCCGGAAGCCTATCGCTTAATTTTACCGGACCCTACCTGACGCACCGGACCGGATTCAGTGTGGAGACTTCCATTTCAATTAGGTAATGGTTTTCGAATTTACCTGATCCGGCATGCCTGATCCAATTTTACCAGATCGGACGCAGTGTGTGACAAGCCTTAAACGTCACAACAATGATGGCGTCACAGCTGGATTCGTCATAAAGCAGACGACATAACCTGCAAAATATCAAGTGGCGGGAATTTGTTCTTTTAGCGAAACGGCCAAGATGGCGTTCGGCAGTTCCCGTCAAACCTTGAGCATAAAATATATGTAAAAACTGCATAAATTGCTGAATGTAAATGAATGAATGTTTCCATGGAGTAAACAAAGTAAACGCTTAAAGCGTATTCTAGCACTATACACCTTATAGTAAGTTATAATAATTGTGCTAGTTAGTTGAAATGTGTAAGAATATTACCATAATATTTTATTGGTGGCCTATGTAGTACCCCATACAACGATCTTATTGATTTCTTTTATGAACGATGTTTATTACATTGTTATGAACTAGAAATAACATTATTTGTATATACCCTCTGTTCTTTGCAGTTTTGAGATATGCCACCGTTAATGGTGTTGGTGTGACCTCGGTTACATTTGAACCCAACTTACTAAATATCGTTTTCTTTTACTTATCTATACATGTTAGTTACTGCATAATAGAAGATAGGCCTACCTAACACCATTTCTATAAAAGGATCATCATTTATCAGTTTTGTTGTAGGCTATTATTAAAAATTTCCTCAAGAAAATGGGAAATTAATATAAATTTCTATTGCTACCATCCCCTTGTCACGATTTTCTTTTTTTCTTTTGAAATATGTTTATAACATTGTTATGAACTAGAAATAACATCATTTGTATACCATTACTACTTTACAGTTGAGATATGTCACCTTGAATGGCGTTGGTGTGACCTCAGTTCCATAAGAACCTAACTTACTAAATAAATCTTTTTTTTTTTTGCTTACACATGTTAACTTAACTTACACATTAACTACCAGCTGATTATAAAATGAAACTGGTCTATGTATGTGGCTGTGTGAGTAAATGTAAGTTAGGACGTAAACTAAAGTGCAGCCCATTTGAATAAACCCTGATCGATTGTCTTAAGTTAGATGTGCAAACATTTGGTATTTCAACATCCCTAAGTTCTAAGCTAGTTTTTAAGTGCTTAAAGCTAATGACATTGAATTGTGAATAACTTATATCTACTGAAATACGGTTATATTGATATAACTTACTATTCTGCCCCTTTAAACCCTATCGGTATTATTCTGGCACTCACCCATTCGCATGTAAGATAGCCTAGTTTAAATTAAGGGTTCGAATAAACTGTGATGTTTGATCTCTTTCAAATACCATGAATTCAAAGGAGGATTCACCACATTTGAAGAAGTATTCCATTTCATTACCGTACCACTGCCGAGTGATCTGTGTCGAAGTGTTAGACGACGCTGGCCTAGTCCCAGGTATTGAAGTTTACTGCTACGTTGTCAATGCAGGAGTGGCCTCTCGTCGGTTGTGTTGTGGTAATGAAAAGTCCAAGGAGATAGATTAGGGCAGATCTCTTGGGATCTTCTCCAATGAGGTTAACATTAAAATCATCCATCAAAACCAAGTTTGAAACATTTTTCTCAAGGGAAGACAGACAGCTCTCCAATAAAATAAGTTAGTCCACAAAAAGAGTATGAAATATACCCACTTAATGATAACAACAGATGACAGCATAGATAAAACATACTCCCTTAGTAGATTTGACATCCTTATAGAACAGCTGAAGCCAATTTTATTGTTAGTTCTGTACGTCCAACTGTAGAGGTTGTGTTTTGTTTACAATTTGTTTCTTGTTATTTCAGTCATTTAAAACCTCATTTAACCAAATAAACAATATAATCAACTGGTCTCCTAGTTATATAACCAAATAGTAAAGAACAAATCATGAAAATAACCCTAAAATAATGGAAACAAAATTTCGTCTACCCCAGCGATCAGTGTGGACGTACATGAACTAGACCATTTTATTAAGGTCCCGGGCCTTGGTCTTACCGTGCCACCTACGGTAATATCGGTAGCTACTTCCCTATAGGGAAATTTGCTAGAAGATGCTTATATATATACAGTAGGCTATAACTCTAGGTTTTCTGTAGACAAATTAACCGGTAGGCCTATGTAAAGTTTAATTTTGTAAACAATTAACTTCTTGTTAAATGCTTCTATGTTTGAGTTACGAGGGATTTCTGGCATCACGACTTAAATACTTACTTAAACTTTCCACTATCTTAAATAGGCTATACTAGATACCCTACTGAATATTGTTAATTTTGAGCTTGACCCAAAGTAGTCTAGATTTATAATAGGACTAGACCTAAAACCCTACTTGCTGGAATCAAACGAAAATGGAACATATTTCATGACTTGTTTTCTGTCCAGTTTATAACTACAGAGTTACACTTAATTTTGATATATGGATAATTACTACACATTAAACAAAGTGTTATGGAAGTGTATACAAATAAAATGGATGTTCAAAACACAGGACAAATATATCAATTCTGTAGTATCGTAAAAATCTATTCACATCTCCCACTTGGTGTATTTGAAAATTAAATTCAGATGTAACCTATGTTTATCAAATGTCCAGCACTTACAGTAGATGGGAACATTCAATCAAAATAAAGTATATCTTGTTAACAGTTTAATTCAGTTTTATACCATTTTATGAATAGCAAACTTCAGTTCTTCATAGTTAAAGTTTTTGATATACATAATGTTTTGGACTTAATTTTGTATTTTAAATTATGTTTCCGTAATCTTCTTTAGTTTTCTTGTTTGATTCTCAATAGATACTTAACACGTTAAGATAAATAAAAATATAATAATATATAGGGCTAATTAATAAAATTGATTAAGTAGGTTGGCAAAACATTCCAAGATGTTTAAGTAGGTAGTCAGACCAAAAGGTTTGGGAACCGCTGGGCTAAATAATGAAGGCCCACCATTGTCCTGTTTTGTCAATTTTCTAACTTAATTGGTGCAGCACTGGCATGACAAAAGTGTCTTTTCAAGTTATATGCTAATTTTCCGACCTTGGAAATTTAAACAAATCTTCACTTTAGGCTGTGATGGTGTAATGAAGTAACTACAATTACTTTAGTACTGCTATTACTACTAATATATTCTACTAATATATTCTATTAATATATATACCATAATTATCTGGATCAAGCTCATGCGAGTTTTGAGATATCTTACATGATATGGTGGTTTCAGCATCCGGGTGGAGAGGAGGTGCTATTGGAGCAGTTGGGAAAAGATGCAACGGAAGCATTTGAAGATGTCGGCCACTCTACAGACGCAAGAGATATGATGAAAAAATACAAAATTGGGGAACTTGCAGAGGTAAGATGAATCGTAATATTCTTATTCAACCGTTTAAAACCAAATCCCCACAGCAGTCCTAAGTATTTGATAAGAAACTGGCTTTTACTTTAAACTGTGAGAACAGATAAAAGGACATAGTTAATTTAGAGAAGCAAAGTATGCAATCTGCATTACTGATTATTAAACTATTTGCTAGAAGAGTCAGACACTTGGAGCACAACATTCCCTTCAATTGTAATCAAATGCATTTTTGCCTAGGCTAGGCCTACCTTAACATTTGTTTATATTTTCTATTTAGGCCTAGGCCTAATTCTGATTTTAAAACTGACATAAAGTGATTTTTCAGTCTGAGAGGTCAAAAAAAGAAGAAAAGAAAGCCACCGCCGTACCAAAGACCGATGCTGGAGATGGCGACAGGTCAGTTAAATAAAATATTTTATATTGTAACAATCATAAATTTATAGTTGTTGTGTTTGATTTTGTTTTATTAAAAAAATATATTTTAATGAGTCAAGTACTAACCTAAATAATAACAATAAGGTGACATGACTAACGGTTCTGTTATGAATATAATGAAGTGTTGATTGCTGTCGGCTGTTTGCTTATGATTGCTTACTTGTACAGACCCTGCCGCTGGTGCATGCTATTGTAACGGACACAGCGGTATGTTGTTCAAAACTATCACCAAGGTGTCGGGCTTCAGGCTATTTTCGCTTTTATCTACAACTTGCCTAAATTGGTTTATCTGTCTCAATAATATTCCAGAAATCATGATAGAAATACTTGCAAGAAATATTTATTACTTAGATATATCTGCTTGTGAAACAATGCAAATCAAGTTGAAAATATATTCTCAAGCCCCCAATTTTTACAGCTATGTTTCTCATAAGCACTTTGACTAAATGTTGAAAGATTGACCCCTGATGTAAAAAATCTGTAATATTATTAGTTGGTTACTTAATTTTGTGCACAACAATTTGCAATTTTCTGGGATCAAATAGAATTTATATCTTGAAAACCACACTCCATGGTTACATTTTCTTTAATATACTTCTTTCTGCTATGGCATTTATACCATTCCATGGACGTAGTTTGTTTTTGCACCCAAAGTTGTTCCAACTATATTCAAAACATGTTCTGAATGTAGATATTTTTGCCATGTTAATTTTCACCTCCTCGTCTCTTAGAGATGGAAATACGCTTTGTCATGCACGAGTGTTTATCTGTGGCTACTGATCAGATCTGCAAGTCATTGCTGTAGTTCACCACACAAAACAGCTGTGCACCTTATCAAACCTTGCTCTTATCAGTTTGTTTGTAGAGTACTCTGCCAGGGAAATAACTATAGTTGGAAACCACTTTTTAAAGTTTATATAAAAATTTACCTAAGTTTAGTACTAATGCAATATAACACATTTAAATATCAAAATAGCAGTATCAAAGCTATTTCCATAAAATCAGAAAGAAGTAAAATGATCATCTTAAAGTAGATTTTGAATTTGGTTATTAGTGGTATCTTAATTTAGTGTAGTATGAGATCGATAAGGTTATTGTTTACCGTAGTCAAACACATTAATTGGCTAATTAAAAATTATGTCCACTGTAAATAATAAGAGCTCCTCTTAAAATATGTATTAAAGTAAGTTTTTTTTTCTTTTGAAATAGGCCTACAATTTTATTTATTTTGCAAACCAAAAACAGAATCCCCATGAGTAATATACTTATTTCTGAGCAATGTATTGACATTAATGTCAACGCTTGGATTTATTTTACGACTCAAGTGACGAAACAAATTTAATTTGATACTTGTATGAGATTTAAGCAAAATTGTGGGACCGGTTTGATTCCAGGTGTATCATCAACAGTTTTAATTTTAATTCTCTTCTAAAAAGTCCCAATTGCGTATGCCCTAACAAAATAATTTGATCTACTTAACGTAAAAGGATTCTATTTTTTTATAACAGAGCCCAAAATAGTAACTCAAAAATTACTATTGCATTAATTGATTATAATTGCAGGTTTAGTGACTTAGTTTTAAAGTAAAAATTAAAAGCTCGATGTTTTTATGTAATAGTTTTGGATGTTCATGTTGAAAGGTTTTTTATTTCTAAAGGCATTGGCTGTTATTTTTACTTGATTGGTTCATCATTGTGGAATCCACAGTGGGTTGAGGCCACCAAGATTAGCTTAGAAGTCAAGGTCAAGGCTCTCAGCATTAGTCAGCACATTTTGGTGGCCTTGCCTCTGGGATCCTTAGTTGTTATTAGGGTTTAATAGTAGTAATGTGATCCTTTCAACATGAATTGCACTTCTTTACAATAATTGCTAATAGAGGTCGTCCAGTGGTCGAAAACTCGATTGAAAATATAGAAAATATACAGACTTCTTTATTTTCACCCCACGCTGTAAATAAAACGTGTGTTTGGGATTTATTTAATTTATTTTTACTTTCTGTTTATATTTCGTTGTTATTTCATCGCCAGCATGGCAATCCATTAGGCCCTTGTAAGTTTTTTAATATTTTAAATTAATTTTTTGTGCTTATGTTTGAGCCCATTTTAATTTATAAATGGATTCTATTCTGCACATCTACAGGAAAATATCTTTCTAACAGTATGCGTAGATTTATGCGTGGATTCACACGAGCTGAGAAAAAAGGTTTTAAAGAAACATGTTTGCCTATTAATACTGTATATAGATATGATAAATCATATGTTTTACTTGTAAATATAATTTGTATGTACATTAGCTTGTGTTTTATTAGATGTTTCATGCCAATTTTATTATTTCAGACTAACAGTTAAAATTCAAGTTCAACCGTTTTTTTATTTTTTAAATTTTTAATAAGGTTTTTAATCTTTGCTGTGTTTTGAAACGTTTTGCGAAGTGATGTTTCATTTAAAATAACTTATTCAGAACAATGTCATAAACAAAAACGCATAGCTTACACAAAAATTTTTAAATTTTATAAACTTAATTACGAATTGAGAATATTTTACTGTTGGTATTTTCAATCAGTATGTGCCAAAAAACTTTTATTTTTATGGCAGAACTTTTAACAAGAACGATAAACTCTCTCTACTTTTTAAATCGTTTAGTGTTAACTTTTTATAAATTACTCAACTTTACCTTAAAGTTCAAATCTCTTGCCATTTACTCAATGTGCTTTAATAAACTAAACATTCCCACTATTTATATTTGTGACTATTTCATATTAATCTCAGTAAAAAAATATTCAATTCAATTTAAAAGTAGACTTTTGATTTACATAGCCTAACTTTTTGATAAAATCTGATAAGAAAGTATATGTTCTCTGTAGTCAATTTTTTTTATACAAAGTACAATGTTACTTTTTTGTTCTCTAAAATAGTATACACATAATGATTGAATTACGTCACTGTTTACAAAATAACTGCAAGGTTTACTATTCTGATAACAATTTATAGAAAACAGTTTAGTTATCTTCTGAATAAAAAACATCAATGAACTCTATCCTCTACGAATGATAACATTGGCTGTGCCATTACGTGTAGCCTTGGAGGTCATTTTAGCAATTCACTTGGACAAGTTTTCAATGTGACTAAGAAAATTGTTTTAAAACTATTTTATAAATTGATAAAATATATCAAATTAATTAGGGTATACACATACAAGTTTATAGATTATCATAGTATTTTCTGAAAATATTGTTGTAATAATTACTACTTAGCTCAAAAAGCTAGATGTTTTAATACATGTTATATCTTTAAGTGTTCAAGCTGCTCAAGATTGATCGAGCTGAAGATAACTCATTGCCAACTTATCACTACATTACATTCAATCATAAATTTATTATTTTGTCTGATTTGATTTTCACACAACGGTATTGGAAACATCTAATATTGCTACAAACTCAAAATTGCCTTGTTATGAAATTTGTCTTAAATTTTGCAATAAAAGTTATTTCAGAATGTGACTATCCACCTATTCATTCTCTTGTTAAAATTAAAATTACATTGAAACTTTGAACAAACGCCACCTTTTTAAAAGAAATAAAACCTAAATAAGTATGACATTTAATGTTTTCTAGCTAAACATATTCAGACTGGTAACCATTCCAAATAATATAAAAGATAAAAGGAAATATAAAAACCTAGATAGATATTTGAAACAGACATTGATTACTAACAAATGTTTGCAATCACAAACATGGATGCATTGCTTGTACAAACTTGCCCCACTGCTCACTTGTCAATCGGACTGCTGTTGACCGTAATATTAATTCAACACCAATGTGCATTGTTTTGATCCCTTTGTTTGGAAATGTGCTCCCACCGCGATGTGGCCCAAATATTCAGAATGTGTTTGCTCTACAAAATATGCTTTGACCTAAATAGTATGTGGAGTCTGAGACAGTTTAATTTTGATTTAATTGATTTATAAATACTGTGTTTTCTATTTTACGATTGATTTTTCAATACTTAGTGAGGATGGATATGGTCACCTTCACAAGAGATGACATACTATGTTGCATAGTGAAAAATCATTACCATTTTACAATTTATTTTAAATAGGTAATAACATTTAAATCCCATTAGTCACACCTCGCCAAATACACCACTTAAAATGAAGAAATATAATTATGATTATAAGTAGAACTAATTTTGTGTGTTTTTAATATAACTTTTACATACAAATTATGATTGTTTTAATTAATGGATTAGTACAGGCAGACCGAGCCTTGCTTGGTTAATTAGGTTTGACCGTTAAAACAATCTCGTAAACAGACAAATTTTAATTTACAAATAACATTTTTATTACGAACCATAGCCATTTGATCACTGAAATAAGAAATAACTTTGTATGTTGTACTCTGTAAAAGTATGAAATTTTTAACAAAATAATATTATTGGTTTCAAATGCTTGTGACAAAGATTTTTCGCTGTTGCGCTATAATTTAGATTCTGTCTCTTTTTTCATTGGTATTTAGCATAATAGTTTTATGCCAATTAAAAACCCCAGATGTGGTGATATGATCAAAATATCAAATCTATTTCTGCTCCTGTAATTCTCCGATCTAAAACCCCATAAGTCCATTGCTAAGACTTTTATGTTTCTGTAAGACATGCTTGTAGGCGAGGTGTTATTCATTTATGAATATTATTGTGGGCCTCACTCATCTTTATTTGTGTCTGTGTCCAGGACTCGTCAAAACACATATAAACACACATATACACAAGACACGTAATCGTCCATGGTATCAAATGTCTGATGTTTCGTGGAACTTACTATAAACGTTCCGCTTCCTCAGGGTTGGAAAACACTATCTTTTTCCCCGCACGTGCGGGGGAAAAATAGTATTTTCCAACCCTGATTTTGATGCCATGGACGATTTCAAGTCTTGTGTAGCCGTCTTAGTTTTGACGAGTCCTGGACATCACAGACAAAAATAATGGTGTGAGTGAAGCCCACAATAATATTCATAAACTGAGACTTTTAGTTACCAAATAGTTTTTTTTTTTCAACAACATTCACAGTTCCCTGTGATAGGCCTTACTGGTCCACCAATAACTTTGTTCCAAAATTGACGATTCCTATAATTACAACCTTATTCTTCCCCTAGTTTTTAAAAACATTTAGTTAGAGCATCCACAAAAAAATCAAAATCTGTACTGTAATCTTTGCTCAATAGATACAACTGATGTTTTTCCTATTGTACTTTATTTTGTAATCTGTGGATAGCTTGTTATAAATACATGCTACAAGTGTTTTTTTTTTTTACTTTTTCCTTGTTATTTTATTCAACCAACATAGTTACTTGGCTACCCATAATTTTAATTTTTAACATTTTAAATTAGTTGTGTAGTGAAATATAAAATTTCCTGAGTTAGTGGCTGTTGCCAATCACGTTTTTAGGGCTAAGTCCCTAATTCCAAAATTTAGTCAAAATCCTTCTGCTGGATTTTGACTTTTGAGATACAGAACCTCCCTAATCCGACCTCCGATGGTCTGACTCCTCGCTTGGTCCGACCAAGCGAGTGCTTGCGTTCACATGGTAAAGCGTGAGCTTGTGCCGCCAACACAATAGGCTTACCTAACATAACCTTATTGTCCAAGAAAAATATCTAGAAAACTTTATAAATTGTTGTGTTAAAATTTGTTGTATATTTAACCATTTCTGCCCATTATGAATATTAAGTAGGCTCTCCCATTATTATTTTTGAAAAATCACAGTTCATTTGACAAAAATTACAGTAAATGGAAGCGAAATGGATAGAGGAATGTCGATCAAAGCTTCAAGGTCAAGCTATCCTGTACTGACAATCGTCTGCTCCTTAGGCCTCTACACATGACACATCTGTCTGCTGTGTGCTTGCTATGTCACAACATTTTGTCATTGGGTGTTTGGTAATCATGACAACTTAGGTAGCCTGTGATTGGGTGATTAGTAACCATGGCAACTGGTTGAATTGGTGGATGAAGAGAAATTCATGAAAGAATAGAAAAACAAAGACAAAGAATAAGCGATGTTTTTATGTCATTGTTATCTTTATCGGTGTATTTTACGACTTTTGTTATCATCTATAAGTATATATTATAGTATGTATATATTACAGACAGACAAACAAACAGACATTTCTATAGGATTAAAAAGAAAGTAGTTGAGGTGCTACAACTTGTCTGACTAGCGGCTAGTCCCTGCCCACCAAATCTGTTCGGGAGCGAAACTTCTACACTCCAGCTGTTATTTGGAGGCTTCTGATTGGCTGAGGGAACACCATTACCGCAACGATACGATATGATGCCATCGGCCTCGGTGGTATAGTGGATAGAGTGCCGGGCTGATGAACTGAAAGAGCCGGGTTCAAATCTCACCTGTGGCACTATTTTTTTTGTCTCGGATTTTTTCATTATCAGCAAGTTTGGTTGGTTTAGGTTATGACAGTTTAATTTTATAATTAAAACATTATACAATTGAATTTGAGCCATTTATAGTTTTATTTTATGAACAGAATCATTTATTCGAATAATCCTTCATTCGATTTTTCATTACCAGCAAGTCTGGTTAGTTTGGTTAGGTTATGACAGTTAAATTTTAAAATTAAAAAATTGAATTTGAGGCATTTATATTTTCATTTTATGAATAGAACTATTTTTTTATTAATAAACCTATATTGGATTTTTTCATTATCAGCGCTTTTGGTTGGTAAGGTTAGGTTATGACAGTTTAATTTTATAATAAAAAATTATAAAATTGAATTTGAGGCATTTATAATTTTATTTTATTAACAAAACTAATTTTTCAATAATTAGTAAACCTTCATTATAGTCAATCAGAAGCCTCCAAATGACACTGTTGGCAAAACTAATCCTGGAATAAAAATTCAGCAGGAGGGAGGGTAGAAGTTTCGCTCCCAAACAGATTTGGTGGGCAGGGACTAGCCGCTAGTACTTGTCTGTTGCATTACTTTTACCCAACCTAACTTTTTTAAGCTGTCTAGGGTCTGTTGCTCACTTTACTTGAGTTCATCTCAAATCTAAGGTCTGTCTATAAGGCTAGGATTATACTAGGACGCCAGTGTCCGAGAGGCCAGCGTCTGGGACGCTAGCGGGGCATTAAATCAAATGTGGGCGATTATACTATGGATGCTAGCGTCGGATGCTAAAAAAACCCACCGGACGCTCGAAGCTATTACCGTAGGTGGCATGGTAAGGCCTAGGCCCGGGACCGATTTACTTTTTCATCTTGATGTCCCCAGAGGCCAAAAACACCATCCGTTCATATAGATTTAAATATTATATATATATGTCTGTAAACGCAATAACTGGAGTAACTTTTGTCATATTTTTGAAGAAATTTTGTTTTAAGGTGAAGGGTGGGATAAACTTGAATGAGTTCGCGAACCAGCATGAACAGACCTTTGGGACGGGGTTGTATGTGCTAAAAAAGGGGGTTTGTCATTTTTGACCCATAAAACTGAAAAATTCCCAATTTCAATGAGCTCAAAAACAAATAATTTAGTATATTTAAGTGTGTTTGTACTGTTATTAGTTATGGAGAAAATTAAAAAAAGAGTATATTAAAAATTGCCATGTTAATTTTTATAGAAAATGTTGTTAAGTGTTGGAATTTGCTTGTGTATGGATATATTTTGATTAAACTTGGCCAATTTGTTTTATACTAAGCTAATAATATAGTATTTTACTAAATACACACTTTATTAGCCCCCTTAATGTTATTTAAATAGATATAAACAAAAAGTGACTAAACATTGAAATAAAATGGCAGTCCGAGAGGCTAGCATCCAAACACAAATCACGTCATTTTTCGGCTCGAGGTGGGACGCTAGCCTCTCGGACGCCAGCGTCCTAGTATAATCCTAGCCTAAGGTCGAAAAATAAAGTTTTGATACATCTAATGGTTTTTCTCCCATTGCTTTGAATGATGAATCTTGTTGTTTCTCCTGAAGACACCTTTTCATCTTGATAGAGGTGCATTTTTTTAATTGACTTGAACTAGCTCAAGTACCTGTGCCAGACAAACAATGAAGTTATGAATTGTAAAATAAGTAAATGGTTTTATCATAGGTTATGTTTCGTTGATCTGTGAAAGGTGAGAAACAAGTTTGTAGTTTCCTGACTTAGTTTTATTGTATCTTAATCGGCATTCTTAGTAGTGCTTTAACAAGTTATATTTATCACATCTTTTAACTCATGACTACCTTAGTAAACTAAATAAGTTCAATAACTATAGACTATTTACTTCAGTTTCAAAATTAATTTTGACTTGTCAGTTTATTATGTCATTGGATTATCAATTACCATTTCATCAATGAAAATCCATCGTGCTAGAATAAAAATATCAGACAATAAATGCTTATGTAACGATAAAACATAATATTCGTTTCCACAAGCATCTAAATCTTTTCCGGTCTCTGTCAAAATATGTTCCATTAAACACGTTCTGTTATGTGTTGTTAATTATTTTGAACACATTTTCACTTCAGTGTCTGTCACTTAATAACATAACCATCACAAACAGTTGGTTGGTTTCTATATACACATGTTGTATTGCATTCAAATTTGTTTCATGAAAAATATGCAACAACACGGTTTCAATATTGATTCGGTGTAATTAAAATTATAATTAATGTTGATCAGGTAAGGGATAAACATGGTTTCTTTACTAAGTGTGATTTCATCTTTAACTCGATAAACTTAAGCACATTTTTTTAAACTTTAACATGACGTCATGAGTGAAATCGATCAGATTTCGATGACATTTTGTGCAAACGTGTAAACTGTTGTTTATTCAAACGAGCCCGCAAACCAGGATGATCGGACTATAATAATAGGTACAGTTTAAAAATCAGATAAATATAGTTTACAGGATTGCTGCTTGGAAGTATTATTTGTAAAGGTTTAACCAGAGAGAGGTTATTTTAGGTCTAGAGGTGTTTTTTATTTTTCTAACAACAATTTTAACCAAATAGAAGAATTTTTATGTAAATTGTTGGGTTGTTTGATTTTTGAAACAGTTAAGAATTTATCTTGCTTGGAATCCAACCAGTGACCTTTAGATTTGAACCAACTATGTAACCTACTTAGCTAGTAACCCTTGTTTAGCCCATCATTTCACCAGAAAGTAACTATTTTTGTAAATCACCCAAACAGGGACGGGTGGCGTCGTCCTGTAATCCAGCTACTTGGAGGTTACGAATTGTGGATATTTATAGGCATGCACTGAGTATACGATACTCTCTGGTGTGGATTAACGTCCGCACGAGTGAGTACGACGACTATCCGCAGTACTATCCTGATAATTAGACCAATTCGTATATACCAAGGCAAAAATGTGGTTCGGATTCCACTATAAACTGTAGGGCCTTAGTTGCCATTAGCTGTATGGGTATAGGTTATTAATTAACAGCTGTGTCTAAGGAATATGTCGGCCTTAGTCACCAACAGGACTACAAGATCGCGCCACTCATCCTACACTAATCTCCATTCATACTTGGCTTAAAATACCTACTTTGTATGGTCGCCATTTCATAAAAAGTATAAAAGTATAGTATGTTATTAACAAGCCTTTATTAGCCTTTATGTGTTTATGTTATTAACAAATAATTTCTTCTTATTGCAGTTCCTGGAAGTCTTGGTTGTTGCCCATTGCCATTGGATTGTTAGCAACTGTTGCGTACAGATTCTTCTTTCTAAGCCAAGATGACAGTGGGAAACCTTAAGTCATTATTTCACTCCAAACCCATCTTTGTAATATTTGTACACATACAAAAACAATTACCATGTTATTTTCAGTTACTGCATTTATTTTAGCCTTGTCAACAGTCTACCAACATCCCAGTAACTTCAATGCTTACATTCTATTTACATTATTTTTGTGAATATCTAACTCAGAATAATTTGTTTTATTAATACCTTATTTAGTCTCTTTTTTTGCTTCTATGCTAAGCTATCATATTTTATCATTACTTCTTGCACATATGAAAATTATTAACTTACTGCAAGTGCTGATGATCAAAAATGGAGCTTAAATGTATCTGAAGGAATTCTCTTAAGGGCAAATATTGATTCTTTAGTATAACAAGATTAAAAATCATACTGACATAACCAAACATATCCTAATAAGAATAAATATTCTCACTTGTTTGTATTCTCCGTGTGTAATGCAATACTAAAAATTACTCATTGTACCCTTGTAAGAAACATGTAGTGTTAAACAGATGATTTTGGAAGTTATATTGGTACTATAGTTAAGCGGTTTCTCATCTTGAGTAATATGAATCTGCAAGTTATTTTTGTTAATGCACAAATGTTTTACGTGTGCTTGACTTGATTAGGTTTAAATATGTTAAACATTAAATGCTCAGTTAATTGTTATGAAACTAATTAGGTTGTGCTACAAATAATACACATTCCTAGTATACTAAATCTTCTAATAAATGTTAATAAGTTTGCATGAATATTTACATTTGTGTGAGGGATGTGGTGAATAAAAGAAAACGCTTTCTAGAATTTTGTAAATTATCTCTATTTCTTCTGTCCAAAGAGTGAAGTGCTAAGAATCGTGGGCTTTTATATTTTGCGATGCCCAAATTTGCCAGGTGGTGAGGTTTTTGATATAGGAGTTTTATAGATATGGGTCCATTTAGATTAGTTATATACAATCACAGCGGGGATTAAATCATAAGACTTGATATTTTCTCTAAATTTAAGATGCTATATATAGTAAATGTATATCCTTATATCTGTTGTAATATTGTTATAGAGAATAAAGTTTTTGAGATTTAACACTGCTGCGAAAAGTATTGATTTCTCCTTTATCTATTTAGTGATAATTGTTTAGTTAATAAAAAAAACTAGTGTACCTGTTGAAATCGAGCAATTGTCAAGAACCAGTATTATACAGAAGTTATTTTAAAACTACAGTCATAACAGTCATAATTTTCGATGAGTTAAACTAATTGAAATTAGCTGTTTAATAGAGCTTGTAAAAATATTTTAGAATTATTTAGACCCGGCCTTATTTTTATCATCAAAACAATACCAATACGATACGGTATACAACTAAGAGTGCAATACAACGTAACGTACTGCTCTGCTCTAGGAGGGGAGAGTGATCAGGGGCAGAAGGGAGGGGGATGTTTCTTGTTGTCTGGTACTGCGCGCTTATCTCGAGCAAGAGTCATGAAATAAAACCATAGAACTATAAACTCAGGCGCCGCGCTGTACGCTGCCGAGCGTCAGCTCACTACAATTCAAATCGAAACTGCAAATCAATGTCTTGAGTCCTTGAGTTGAAGTGCTGTACAAGTATACGCATTTTCAAGTGCTGTTGGTACAAACAGAATAAATTCCTTTGGTGTGGTGCTTTAGATACTTGAACTCTGTCCTGTTAGTGCCACTTTTTTGTGGCGCCATATGCGACCGGGTAGTTCGCGTATGGGTTAAACCGGCCCTGGATACAATCAAATTTTATGTAAACGGTTAAGGCCATTTACCAAATAAAAATATAGGCATATGGCATATCAAAATGAAGCTTAGAGTGTGTAGATTTGCCGAAAAGTATTGATATGGACGAACTCCTTTTTTAAGGGCTCTGCCCCACAGGCTGATTTCCAAAGTGTTACGCTTTGCAGGTTTTGGAAGTTATTATTTGAATTTAGTGAACAACAGCTGGCCAATGCAATTGACAATATAGTTTGTTTGTTTACATTTTTGTTTACTTATTTTATTATTTACTTTTATGTTCTTAAAAGAAGTGCGGTGAATGGACACTGAAGCTATTTCTAGCTGTTTGATACAAGTGAGTGATTAAAGGTTTTCAAAACACGATGAATATGAGATTAACAAACCATGTATGTTCTTCGTTCCAAGAGGTTATCACCGATCTTTAACAGGTCGCAATTTCATTGAAAAGTATTAAAGTAAAGTACTAAAGACGTCGTGAAAGAGAGCTGCGTGTTCAGGTACAACCTCGGCCAACCTTAGGAAGTAAGGTATGAAGGTTCCACTGCTTTTAACGTCCTTTCAGATGACAATTTCCCGAACTTGGGCCCTTTAAATGAAATATAAAGTCAAAGTTGATTAAATTAATTTAATGGTGGCTTCTGTTCACCCGTGAATTCGCGGGTAGAACCTCTTGTAAGAGATTAAAGGACATCATTTTTTAAGCGTTGAACACTAGGCTTGTCTTCAGCTGTTTCATAAAATGGATATATGTTAAAGTTGTATGTTTAATCTATAGTAATTACTTGTAATATCCTTCAAAACTTCAAATTAATATTAAACCATCGGTTATGAAATTGACTTGATTATCTGAAATTATAATTGTTTATAACTAACAACGAATATTAAATCAAACTTGAGATAAAAGATTATATGGAAATAAAATTCACCAAATAGTTATTTCAGCAATCGCCAAGAGACAAAAAGAAACTGGCACATTTTTCAGCTCCTATGCCTTGTAATCAGAAAAATTCTGTGATATTCTGTTGTTTTGAATTTTTTGCGTGTTTATAGTCCTTAATTAATTAATATAGTATTATACGTGGAGTCTATATTAGGAGTTAGCATAATGTCATGTGGTTCAAGCTACTGGCATATCATCTATATTCAGTTACAAAAACGGATAATCATATTATAACTATCTTCTCATCCACGCGGTTCTTATAAAAACATTTCAACATTTATACATTCAGTTATAAATGAGCTGCCAGAAACAATAAATTTCGACCACAGGTATGAAACTTACAATGAAAATATTTCTAGACTCCCCAGACTGTTTGACCCTATATAAAAAGTTCATCATATGCTGGGCTGAGATTGTACAATGTGCTTCCTTCAGGCTACGAGTCATTGTAAATAATATACGCCCAAGTATTATTTGTTTTAGAGGTTAACGACTAAAGGCCATTCCGTACCTCACACGTGCATGGCTGGATGTGCCACGGCGGCCACACTAGCTACGCCCCAATTCACACAGACGCGGATGCTATACCGGCCACGTTTGCTGCTGTTTCAAAGGCGTCCCCAGATGTTTTCATTGAGGGAATTCACTAAAACATCCAGTTGCAGACAGAGGTGATTCATTGTACAATAGGAAGGCGAAACATATGATTGAGAGTACATAGTGGTTGGCGACAGGGAAGGAACAAACGATGTATCTGACCTGGGCGAAGTGGTGGGATCGTAGTTCAATTTATTTTCTTCTTCAGCTTTAAAAGTGATATTGAAGTTCAAATTTTACTTGGTTTCGTACAATTTGTCCGCCACGTTTTAAAAAGATCGCATGAGGAGTGGACGGTAGCTACGCGTGGCCAGGTAGTGGACATAGCTCGTGGCCGTGGCCCTGCTGTGTGACTGGTCTCGTATGATAAGCAGGGGAGCGATATTTTGAAAGGTAGCTAGCGTCATAGACAAATAGAATTAAATATAGACCGTCAGCTGTGCTGCGGTTACCATAGGTTCTGGCGCACACCGCTGGGAGCGCCATGTAGTTACCCAACGGTGTGCACCAGAACCTATGAGATGGAGATCCCACCTAGGTGTGTATTTTAATCCAAATAATGAGTGAAGGATGTGAAGCTTTGTTCCTAAGATCAGCTGTTTCCAGTAACAGCTGGGGCCAGTTAAGAACCATCAAAAAGCTACTGACTTTTCATGATAATTTTAGGTGCAAACAACTTAGCCTGATAACGGACGTAAACCGGTTTAGAGATAATATTTCCTTTCAGCTTCCCACAGAAGATAACGTGTCTACCACAACTTCCTCTGATGTCGAATAACTCAAGTTTAGATCTGACAAATTACAAAAATTGCAAACTAAAATGTGCAAATTTAAACTTGCTTTCCATTAATCTCAAACCATACTTTTACTTTCTCATTAATTTAAGTACCTTAGGCCTAGTGTATTGTAAACATAGCAAAATCTGTTTTTACCTCATCTCCAGATCTACTTGTATTCAAATTGGCCGTGGTATTCAGTGTGAAACTTGTTGGTATGCAACGGTCATGCATGGATTCCCTCACTCACCACTTTATGCATAGGGTGCTGCGAGATTTATGACTCATGGTGTTCTGAAAAGAAAGTTTACAACTACTTTGACAATAGCTCCAGCCCTAGACCCAAATTGATTGGTAGACCATATTGCCAGCTTATATACTACATTGGATTACTGTCTCGTTCCCATTTTACCTAACAAAACAATCTCTTGAGGTATCATTGAAAAAAGTTGACATCATACACGACATCTAACTTATTCAAACAGGAAGGTGTCTTGTTTAAATTATTCTTAAGACGACTCCTTGCTTAATTTATATTGCCCTAGGAACACCATAAAAAAGTCAATTAAAAGCATCAACTATAGTTCGGCCGCTTAGAAAACGACCTGCGCGCTAATGCTAAACCAATGTTGGAGGAGGTCGCTTTCTAAGCGGCCGAACTATAGAAGAGTAACTTTATCCGTGATTCTCGTCTAATCTCAATGCCACCTAGGTGCGTATTTCAGCCCAAATATGAGTGAAGGGTGAGTGTAAAATGAAATATGTGTGTGTAGCTTTAATGTGAGCCCAATGATCAGAACCAGCTGGGTTCAGATCGGAACCATCATATAGCTACTGACTTTTCTCCTGATGTAACTGGTGACTTTTATTGCTATGCGAGCACTTTAAGTACTCATCATGAAACAAATCCAGAGAGAGAGAGAGAGAGAGAATGATGGTTGATCAGTAAAAAATATTTGAAAATTGAACATTTTGACTTCATGTAGGGGATAAATGATTATTTTAATCCTAAAAATATTATCAATATTTAATGCAGTTAGCCCTCTATTGCTTATTGTACATATCTTAATTACTGTACTTAAATATGTGCATACCAGACCAGTGCTTCTTAAAATGACCCAAAGGTCCTAAAAAAATTCATCTGCGAAAATCAAAATTCATAGAATGCGATAACTTCTTAACTGTACATCTTTTGTTAGAATTTGAGGCATTTATAATTTTATTTTATGAACAGATCTATTTTTTCGATTGTAAACCTTTATTTGATTTTTATCTTATATCTTTTTTATATTATCACCAAGTTTGGTTAGTTTGGCTAGGTTATTTGACAGTTTAATTTTAACTAAAAAATTATAAAAATATTTTATAATTTTTCTTAGATCGACGTGAGGGGCTCTCCCACAATCCCCCACTTCTTCCCAGAAGAGGTTCTCATCGGTTTTTGACCAACCCCCTGAGACGCTAGTGTATTATTTACATTAAGTCAGTATGTTGAGAAGCGCGTTAGCTACAGACCTTGTCATCAGGTTGGCTCTTAACTAAAGCTGGGTTTTCCTAGGCGCGGAAGCGGAGAGAGGAACGCGGAGAGCGGAAAAGAGATTAACATGGTGTTCCGCTCCGCTTCTTGGAAAACAGTAACATTGAATTCCCTAAGACAAGAGAAGTCCGCTCTCTGCGTTCCTCTCTCCGCTCTCCACTTCTGAGCCTAGGAAATCCCGGCTTTATGAGGTCGATCTGGAGGGTCTTGACTGTTGTGAAGTTCTTGACCCCTCGGTTGAGGCTCAAGGAACTTCGCTGCAGCCAAAACTTTGAGAGCAGACTAGACCTTGCTCAACCTATAGGTTTGTTTGAATTGTAGTTCCAATTTGTACAATTTAAATTGTCAGCTCTCATGCTTATGACAGGATTGACATTGAAGTATTTTTTCTGAACAATGATAGGTTTAAGTCCCGCATCTGCCCAGTAACATACCAGCTCTTAGCCAAACAACTCGCTACACCGAATAGGACCTCTCCTGATAGTTTAATTTACATTTTTTTTATAAGTTACCTGAAAATGAAAATATGATTTATACTACTATGAGGGAAGTAGGTGGGAAAAGAGGACAAGGAAAACATATTCTCTTTTATAAACTTTACTTGTTTATATATTAGAGGTTCTACCTGAGAATTCACGGGTGTACAATTATGAAGCCTTTACTGTATTAAGTTAATTAATTTTGCCTTTGTATTTCATGTTCGAGAAATTCTTATCAGAAGGAATGTTAAAATCAACGGGACCTTCATACCTTACGTCCTGAGGTGGCCAAAGTGGGTACAGTTGTACCTGAATTTCCCGCTCTCTTTCGGCGACAACCTTTAGGACAACTCTTTATTTGGTTAATGGCCGTAACCATTTACATAAAATTTGATTGTATCACTTTAATAATATAATTGGAAATCTTGTTAGATAGCCAATTTAGACAACTTTTGGTTAGACGGCCAAATTTAAGAACCCTTTAGGAGAGTCTTAAATTTTTAGGTTTATCAGGGTGCTGGTTGCTGGTACCGGGTAGGAACTCTACTGAACATAAGAAATTTTTTTAGTGAAGCGGTAAAAAAATACAAAATGGAATAATTTTATTTATTAACTATTTTCTACAACAAATATAAATTGTATAAATCTATCTACATGCCACAAGTAGGTAATAAATAAATAACTTTTTAATAACACAATCCAAAAAGGTATACCACATTTTATGTACAGGAGGTAGGCCCAATTATTGTTACTTACAAATATCAATAGTTCTTCATAGGAGACAGTCATACTCAAAGCTAAAAAGCATTTACTGCAAACTCATATTCCGTCGAAATAAGTCCAAAAATGGCTTCCCCCAGTGGGGGATTCAGGATTCAGCAACAAGGGGTAGGAGTTAGGATACATCCTCAGATATTTAAATATATAAATATTTCAGATCTGTGGTGTATAAGTACATTTTAAGTTTATTTATTGTATGATTATATATACTTGGATCATTGGGGATGGGTCAAAAACACTAAGTGGCCACAGGAAAATCGAGAAGGTCTTCTGCAGTCACATATAGGTTGTGAAGATCTTCCCCAGTTACAGCAAAATTGTGAATTTTTTCCACAGTCATGGTAAAATCATAAACACCTTCCTTGATTGCAGTTGGTGAGATCGAGAACATCTTAAGAGGTCTCAGCGAAATCGTCATGTCAAAATCGTAACCATCTTCCATCGTCACATCGATTTCATTATGTTCCACAATTGCGGTAAAACAGTGAACATCACCCACGATTGCAACGAAAATACAAATTTTTGATCGTGCATCTTCACATTGTGGGTCCCAAAAATAGCAGGGACCAGCAGACCCTTGGTAAAATCGTGCACTTGTTATCTACAAAAATGATGTCCGTGTCTGAGAAAATTTGTGATTTTTTGTACTAGAAGTCCTGTGGCGACCCTGTATGAAAGTACTGTTTTGTCATTGATTATACACCTACTAAAGTAGACACTCAATAGGGGCTGTCGTTACCTGAACAGCGCTGATGCAGAGTAGAGTCAACGTCCCGAACTATGCTACCTCGGGCATGTCGGTGTAAGTCAGATTCGATTTGTTTTAATATTGAGTTTATTTTAGGTTGTTAGGCCTAAATGTGGTTTTTATTGGTGAAATTTGTTTGTTTAGTCGTAGTTTTGTTATTTTATAATGCATTTTTAATACTAAATGATTTAAAAGTGCTCAGAGGCACACTGTACTACAGACTGACTACCGGGAAACAAGTGTCAGCGACCCAAACTACGTCACCAAAATCGGTAACAACTTTTAGCATTACCTGTCCCCTCTTATATGTGTTTACTTAATGGTTTTCTAGCGTAAATTAGGACATATAAATGGAGTGGTCTATAGCCCTTCTGTGTATCCGCCACTGGCTGCTCCTGCTTAGTCGCAAAAAAATAAGCTTTAAAAACATATATTTTATAGTACCAGTAAATAAAATTAATTAAAACTTGGTTATTTATACCAGACGAAATAAAAATTATTATTCTGCCCACAAGTAAAAAGAGTTAATATATTTTTCATATTCAATTTAACTAAATACAAACCTTTATAAATCTCTTATTCTCAACTTACCATCCTCTGGTGATGGAAAATTTGTAACTAATGTATACGTTTGAATAGCGCCAAATCATCAACAGCCTAACCAGAGAATAAATCAATCCATCACAAACAAAACACAACTAACATAACCAAGGAATAAGTTTCAGGCAGTTTGATACTATGCCCCAACAAGGGAGGGGAGGTAAACCTTTTGCGCTGTCAAGCACTGTAAACTCTTAACATATATAAGTGTATTCTTTCCTCCTTCCTCAATGTATTCCAAAGCCTACTACCCTTTCCTCCAAACACTCATTTATGAAATAGATATTAAACCGGTGGGGTAATTAAACACAAAATGAAAATAAGCACAGGAGGTGGCTGGAACAGCGTTCGTCCCTCCTAACAATTGAACACAGCACATCGAGCATCACACTTCAGCTGTTGAAGGAATGTAGCCGCTCGATACTCTCGCTCAGTTGTTCAAGGCTGGTCATGAGCGCACTCATGTTCTCGCTACCCTGTCGCAAGCCCTCCTCGCTCAGTGGAGTGAACAGTTCTTGTTGAGCTCCCAACTCAAAGTGTAGCCTCGCTAGTCGCTCCTGCTGCTCACGGATACCTGTCATCTGTTCCATGCTGCAGTCTTTGCCTGGCAAACAAGATAACATCAAAGACAATACCTTCTACCACTTTTCACTATGCTGTACTGAAGACTATATGCTATGCTCATTTTTATAATGATTAAAATAGTAAAGTAATAGTAGTTTAGGCAACAATAGTGTAAAGATATTAACGACACGAGTAGAAAATTTAAGGTACGAGCCTTAAAAACTTCTCGTTTAGCAAATATAATTGACTTTTTAGCAGATTTCCCTGCAGGGAAAAAGCTATTACCATAGGTGGCACTGTAGGGCCAAAGCTCAGGACTGATTTACTTTTTCATTTTGTTGTCCCTAGAGGTTAGAAACATTATTCGTTCAAATTGTTGTATACGTATAACAACGCAGACTCAAGAAATTTTGGTCAGATTACAATGAAATTTGGCTTTAAGGTGTAGAGCGGGATAAACTTGAATGAGTTTGCAAACCAGTGAGATTGGGTCATGGGAACAGAGTGGTTTGGGGTTTTTTAATCTTAAAAATTGTTCAAATTTTTACTCTTAAAATATAGAAATGCCTAGTTTAAATTACAGCCATCGTGTAGAGATTAAAAACACAAATAATTGTGTATATTGAAGCGTTGTTGTAAAATTAAAGGTTACGGAGAAAATTAAAAAAAAAAGTGCATTTGAAATTCCTATGCTATTCTTATGGAGAAAAGGAAACTGTTGTAGTTTGCTTGTTTGTGGATGTATGTTGATCAAATTTGGCAAATTTATTTATTTTATCCTATACTATTAACATTTGGTTAAAAAACGTTTACCTTCCCCGTAGCAGCAAACCTAGGTACTGGTATGAATATAAATCTAATCTTCCAATCTATATATTCAATTCTGTAAGTGAATTGGTCCCGACGAAATCTCAAGTTAGGAAAAAGGTAACATGGCTGTTGAGGATTAATTTTAAAGCTTAAGGTCCAAAGACGGTGGGAAAAAATATCAGAAGTGTCAAAAACTATCCCTCCTCTGCCTCACAGGCCGTCAAAGATCCAGCCATTTTCTAATGGATGTAGGCCTACTGCTAAAGTGTTTCTGTAGGACGTTTTAAATATACCAGCTGATATAAAATTGTGTATTTGTTTATTTATTTTAGTGTTCTGTTTATGAATTCTGTATCTGAACTATAATGGTAATGCAGTGTTGAAATGTATCGTGTTAGAGGAAGACTGTGACTATGAAGGAGAGTATTTAGGAATGGTGCACAGTATAGGGAATGGCTAAGGACAAATTACATCGAACATAAAGGGCAGCAAATTGCTGCTATGGTCCCCTGGTGTTATTTAGATGGTGAATTATGTCTTGTTTATAAAAATATATGAGTAAAACTCCAATCAGACAAATTGAAATTCACTTTTTGCAGGTTTGCTGCACAAGCGTTTTTGTATTTTTCTGTTTTAAATATTGCTCATGAAAATTGCATATCCATAAAAATATTTTCTCTTTTAGTTTAAACCATGCAAAGTGCAGAGGTCAATTGTAACAATCTTGGGTAAGAAAACGCTTTTAAAACTTTAAATTGTCAACTTTTTGTAGCAATATTTGGCTGATGTATCTTAGTTTATTAGGCCTATGTTCTATTTCAATCAGTTTAGATAATAATTTAGTGTTACACTGACAATACAGATCTCTTGAAAATTCAAACTAACGACGTAAACAACTGGTCTTAGAGATTCCTAAAATTTCGGATCACTCGACACAGTTTTAAGTCTACAGCATACTGAGGTTGTGTTAACAATCTTAATCCGTGTTTTTTCTCTTCTCAGACTAAACGTTGATCACTGTTTCAGAGAAGTGAGATAAGATTATATTTATAAGGTCTTGGGAAATAAGGCTGAAAAGTTTTTACATATGAATGATATACCATGGGTAGGGGTTTTACGAGTTGGTCCCAGGGAGTTCCACATGTAATTAACTCTTGTCTATTGGTGCACCTATCCAGGATTTTTACAATCATACTAGCAGCTTAAAAACTCAACTAATTTACTCCAAGCTCTATTATTAAAGCAGAGAAATATTTCCATGGCACATTATTTTGGCATGGTAAACCATTTATCCCCAGTGCAAAATTCATAGTATTTGCAACAGACAATTGGACGGATATATTGTATTGCAGAAGAAGGGTATGAAACTAATACTAACCAAAAGCTCGTAGTTTTCCTGAGTGAAAATCTTCCAAGAGATGAAGCAAGGCAGTTTCCATTCTTCTCACATCCGTAACATCTGATAGAAAACAGTGATGGTGAACCGTCCGTTCTAAAGGAGCAACTACCACACACAAACAATGACTACAAGGTTCAAACAAAACAGGGCAAAATAAATCAAATGGTAAAATAAACACAAATTAAAATGAGATGGAGTTGATGGTGATTTAAAACCAAATAAATAAAAACCCTCAAAATAATAAAAAAAAAAAAAATTAAAGGAGATGTAGGTAAGTACAACCTTGAATAATGTTCAATGCTTGAATGCAAAGAGCCATGACCATAGGCCTACATTATAGCCCAAAAAATATGTGTATCTTATAGGAAGTTTGTTTGAAATGCCTTCTTTTACCATACATGCAAAAAAGTAGGTTACACAAGTTAAATAATTATGTCATCCTCCATAAACTAAGGAAGATAGTGGTTAAAATAATCATGAGCTTAGAGGATTATTGAAAAATATAATAAGATCATTACAGGATTATAAAAAAACATTAAAACAAAGTTAAGAATTGCTTGTCAAATGAGATAAATAAAATAACCTGCACAAACCAACATATCATGAATGACATGTTATTTTCTGCAATTTACAAACAGAATGAGGTACAGTAAACGCAAGCAGTCTGGGTGCTCGGTTCCGTCTACTAGCTGTGTACATTTCACCCAACCCCTCCACCACGCCTAGCCATGAAGGCAGCTGAACAACCCCGGAGCCGTGTGGGCCAGATGTTTTTGGAAAAGAGCAATAAACACTCCCCCCTACACCCTAGCGTGGCCGCGCGCCCAGACTAAATGCGACTACTGTAGCACAGGGGATTCCATTATCTACTGAAAGGGCAGGACCAGAAGTAAAAAAAGGACTTAACTTGAAATTGGATGAAAAATTCAGTGGCATTAGATGTTTCGGAAATCCTACCATAGATAAATACTAGGAAAAGGATTAAAATTGCAGCTAAAGAGAGGAATATATTATTTTGAGCTTTTACCAACTTATGAGCTAATATGGTTGCTAATAAGAGGTAGCAACATGGGCAGTACTTAAATGGGGGCAATAATGGCACTGATAACCTTAAATTACTTCTAATTAAAAAATCAAATATGAACTGCCAAAGCCAATAGGCTAACATTGTAAATTTGTTTCTTTTACTATTTTCAAACTTACCTCTTTTCACGTTGAGGTTTCGAGTAGAAATTTGTGGAGGGAGAGGTCTTGGTGGTCTTGTCCGCAATTTCTCATGTAAGTACCCTCCTCCAACTCCTAAAATCATTTTTTGATCTTGTTAATATTCTAAAATTTGTAATTATCTGATAAATCTTGCATGGCATAAAACAGGTCATATCTCAGAGCAAAATAGTTAATAGGCTACTTCATGTATTTGATTAGTTCATCATATTATTTCTACAGTAGAGGATAAAGCTCCTCAGCAAATGAGGGATGCACAATGAAGCAACCCTGAGCAAAGAAGCCCCTGGGAAAAGAGTAAGATTTTTTAGAATTAGTCAACATTTTTGTTTTGACCTGTAGGGTAAATTACTGAGCATTAAAAATTGTAATTGTTTTTATTGCTCATTGACGGATAACCACCACTGGCTACCACTTGAAACGTCGTTAAGGTTAAGTTGTGTTGTTAATGTGGTGTAAACAATGTCCTTAAAAATTTTGTGGATACACTTTGAATCTAAACTGAAAAACTTGTGAGTGAGCCAGTGAGGTAGTATTTGGGGTTCAGAGGGATCCCAGAGGCCTGGGGGAAACAGGAAGACTAGAAGACATTAAAAAATAAAACACGAGTTCAAATTTTATGCCATTGAAAAATACACTGTCGTGATGAAACAAACATAGGTATATTAAGTTTTTACGTCATGTATTCAAATTAGGTAGGCATATGTGTTAAAATTGTATAGAAATGTACCAAATTTATATAATGGCTAGAATTTATTTTTCATTTCTACAAACATAAATTAAGATGGGGACCCCAGCAAGATTATTGCATGGGGCCTTCGAATCCTTAGCGCACCACTGTCCTTATACTACTGTCGATACTTAAATACATTTAAAAACATATCTCAGACTTAAGTACTTATTGGTGATTCGATGAGACTTATTATAGCTCATTGCAGCAGTTATTAAGTTTATAGCAATGGCGAACCAGCCTCGCACATTGGTTAAACCTAATGGCACAACCCTTTTTTTTGGTTTGGTTCGGAAAGGGTGTGTTCAGATATGTTAGAATATATCTAAGCAAACTTATAAGATACATTTTGGTCTATAGTTGTTGTTGTTAGTTTTAATAACTAGGCCTATACGATTGGGGACGTACTCCCAACACTAGTCTTACTTTATGATTAGGCTACCTGTGATCACACAGCAGGAATACCTGAACTAGTGGCGTGAGTGGAGGACACAGCGCTTGGGGCTGATGCTATCCTACTGATGGATCGAGAACTCTGATTGGATGAACTCTGGCTCGGAGGACCTCTATTGCTACTGACGCTTGTTCCAGTGGCAGTCATAGTCTACGACATTCAATTAAGTACGGTCACGTAGTTAACTTAATATTCAAAAAAGTTTAACTACGCCTTTCAAAGCATACAGTTAGGCCTAACTCTATTCCATATCATTTAAAATACAGTTTACAACTATCTTACGCCAATTGTAATCTATAATTTTACTGGTGTGGTTAATGTTTAGACTTTTTCAAATGGATTTAATAATAAACATAAAATCTGTAAATAAAGTTGTTCTGAAGTTTCTAGTTTCAGTGGCTAACTTACTAGAATGTAATTTTTGAACTAGCTAGTCTTTACTTTAACTTAGTGTTTATTTATTCAGGCCCTACCTAACTTATCCAAAGTCGATGATAAAGTGACCATGATTGGGCTAGAAATCACAGGATATTTTTTATATCTGACTCAATTGTTACTATCAAATTTTTTTTGTTACAAATGATAAGAGAAGTTTGGTTTTTGGTTGGACTAAGTGTAGTAATTGGATAGAGATTCGAACAACACATTTAAAAATGTACAAGCTATAATGAAAAGGGCCCAACCGGCTAGGGGTGTGGTAACTTAGGTTACCGTAACTATAAGCTAGGCCCATGTAACTGTTGTATTGAAGAACTCATAGTGTGTTCAAATATAGGTTAGTTAAATCAATGCATAGACCGACAGGGATGATTAGGAACTATTCATAATAAGTTATTTTCAACCGAGTGAATGTGGGGTGTAGGCCTAAACTAAAAAGCAGCCTTGTGAGTTAATAATAAGGCTAGCCTACACCCAGATTTAACTTGTATAGATTAGAAATACAGGCTGGCTCTTCTTACCAGACAAAGTTATCCAGGAGAGCTGGATATTTCTATTTCTATGCCCTAAAAATCTGTATAGGAATTAACTAATTGTAGGTGCGAAAAGATTAAATTTTATTTTATATATAGGCCTAGGCTTACTTTTGTATTGGAAGGAGCTGGTGATCTTTGAGCTAATCTTGAAACAGTAGGAGTAACTGGAGGTGTTATTTCTCCACATCTCTCACCCATGTTGTGTTCCTCTTCACTAGGGACAAGTTGTTGTAATTCACACTCCTCTTCTCCTTCTATCATTATATTTTCAAAAACAAACTTTGCTTATATAATTGTAATTTCAACAAACAAGGGATTAAAAATAACCTTAAATATTAAGACTTGACAAAATGAAATGACACTAGAGATTAGAGAGAGAAGAGACAGAAGAATTTTGCAAACAGCGAAACAGCTGGGTTTGTAGGAAAAAGGTCCGGGGAAGAAGAAGAAGAAGAGAAGCCTCCTTTGCAGTAAAAAAGGAAGAAAAGATTGGGGCATTTCGAATTACTGTATAAAACAAAAAACATATATAAACATCGCCTGCTGTTGAGTAAAGTATTATGTACGTTGTGAATTTGATCCTTAAGAGAAACTACTAAATTCGTAAATATCCACGCGACTTACTGGCTATTGAAACATATACAATTAGTTGCCTGGCTAGCCGAGTTGTACAGTAGTAGTGCTCTCATTCAAAACTGACGACTGACGATTGCTAGCCTACAGTACCACTTTAGTTTTCTAAAATGTTCGGTAAAATTCTGGCTAGTAGCACCATAGTGTTATATAGTCAATGGTTGCACTTTTAATACGGAAATAATATTTTGTGTGTATAGTACAACGTAGATATGTAATCCAATCCGGGGTCCGCGGTAATTGGTGGTGGGATGGGAGACCACGGACACAGACGGATAACTAAAAACCACGATTAATTTCCTACATGTGGTAAAAATATTATAATAAACTAAGAAACCCCCCAAAAAAAAGCTCTAATACCGTGCAAATAAACAATTATGTCAAGTATTAGCATTGTTAACCTAAAACAGAATACAATATTGTGTAGACATATTGCACAATCATGATATTTTAAAGCCGTTAACTTTGCTTCAATTAATTTTACAAGCAATAAATTTAAAATAACAACTTGACAATAATTTTTTCAAACAATGTACACTGTACAGCAATAAATCGCGTTAACAATCATGTAAATCAGTGTAGTAGAAAGTATTGTAAGCTACACTATTAGTGATGTTCAAAGACATCTTGAATTTTAACTTTGCCACAATAAGAACGTGGTGTAAAAAATAACTGCAAATGTATAATTTTGACACCTGATATTTTGACATGGTTTACCGTTGGAGTTCGGTTGACGCATTCCACTCATAAATACGTTTAATTTTATGTGTATATCAACCTCTCACTCAAAATATTTTCTTCTGAATTTTAGTGGGCCGTCTCCCATTGCATATTTAAATTTTTTTGAACGGTTCCCATTTCTGTTTCCGTTGTCTGTTTGAGTTCAGGTTTGCGGCGTGGCATTGTATTTTACTATTAAAGTCCTCTAATTGTATGTGCATATCAACATAGCTTAAGCTACATTTAAGTATTTCTTAATTATTCTGGCCCCTAGCGAGCCGGTTACCTCCCACTATCTCCGCGTCCCGCCATCTCCGTGTACCGCTATCTCCGAATTTCAGAGTGACCCCTATAATCCTCGGTTACTTCTTGCGTTAAGACTTTCCGTTCAAACCTATCCTAACCTAACTTAACTTAACTTAACTTAACTTAACCTAACCTAACCTAACCTAACCTAACCTAACCTAACCTGACCTAACCTAACCTAACCTAACCCACGGGTTAAATTTTCATCAAATCTTCCATCCACGGAGCTTCGCAGCCGTGGATGCAATGACAGCTAACAACGCAGGCAGTGACTGGATTAAAAGGGTCACTCTAGAATTTCGGAGATAGCGGGACAGATTTGGGTTCGGAGATAGCGGAACGCGGAGATAGTGGGAGCACACGAGCGAGCCACCTCACTGAGGAGGTAGCTAAGTTTATCGCTGAGTAATAATCGTCCTTGGACTATTTTGCTACCCTGTATCTGTATGTTTAACTGGCATTGATAATGATATACACTATTTTAATCTAGGTAGTAAAATCTCTTCGCAGTCTCCTCTTGCCTCTAAATGAAGTTATCGACCCTACAGGGGCACCCCAGTTACCTACCCTTAAATGTAGAAGTACTGTACATATTTATTTCAGATAGATGACAAAGAGTCATTTGGTCGATCCTCAAAAGTGTACATTTTTCCAAAATGTTATCAAAATCATCTGGATAACACAGATGTATGTAAAGAATAAAATCGCTAAAAGACAAATAAGGTAAACTCAGCTCCGCGTCCTGTTTATTGCACATAAAGAATCGAATGGCCTATCAATGTCAAAACAATTACTCATACAAGTAATTAAATCTTCACATGTAGACTCAAGTTATTTAAAATGACGAAACACAAGTTTTAGACTAACGAGTCATAGTGACTTCATTCAAGGCTTCATAAATTGATAAAAACACTAAATACTCGTATTATCATGAAGCTATGCGGATCCGTCGGTGGCCGGCGCCGCGGCGTGACGTGACGTCAGCACCACCTTGGCTTATATCTTCAATGGTAGCCCATGTCATCAGTGTTGCGTCATGAGATGACCATCAACAATAACTAACACATCAAGTCGTCACGTCCAACTCAACACTTTGGAGGTATTGTCAGATAAGATTTCCTTATATAAACTCTGTCTGGATTAACCTTGTCCTCCCACAAATAGTTGATTGAAATCATATTGGAAAATGCAACACAGAAAACTCATATTTGGATAACTCATTAGAACAAGAATGTGGTATAGGCATATTCTAGTAAATGGTCCTGGGTTTAGTTATCTCACTCAATAATTTTGCACTCACCCCTCATTCATGTTCATAATACGAACCTAGATGGCGTTGCTGCCGCAATAAAATGGTATTGACAATGATGATATTTTTTAAGGTCTGGTTACTGAGTGATGTTGGATAATATGCAATGTATATAGCCTACTACAGTATTCACATTTTAAACTCCCATCAGCGCACAAAGGTAGATTATGGATCCGGAAACACATAGGAGTCTCATATCCATAAAATCTACTCGGATTGGAGATTGTGGGGCCAAATTTAAATTGGTATCTTTTACAGCAAACAATTATTAAAAATTGGATGAGATCTTAATAATGATTAGCGTTTCTTACTTGCGGTGTGAAGGGCATACCCAAAAAGCTTTGAGGTTTGTGAACCGATCTCAAAGAGATTCGTGCAACTAATTGAAAAATGACACGAGTAAACAAAAAAAACAGCATCATATTTGCATTTATTTAGTTTAGGTGCATTTTAAATACATTTAATTGTTTAGGTACAGACCCGTTTGGTATTTTAGATTACATATTTATCACCAAAGATCTCTCAAAATCAACCAAGCAGTAAAGTCCAAAAGAATTGAGACAGACGTGTGTAGAAAGACTAGAGCCACCCCTTTTGTTACACGATGTATAATTTTCTTTTTGTATCTCCTTCCAGGTTAGATTTCCATCCGGATTGTTTAGTCACATTACCTAGTGGGTATTTTTGACAATCACAATCACTTATGAACTAAGACAAAAAATTTCGTTTACCGTTTAGTATTTAAATTAAATAGTATCACTTAATATATCACAAGTTTCTAGGTAGGAAACTCAAAAGCAATGAAGAACGACATACTTGTTTCTAGAGACATCACCTTTTGCACATCCTCTTCTCTCCAGGTTGTCAGTTTGGAGTATTCACACCGACCTGACTGTGCCGTGTGTAAGCAAAATTGACGTGAGGTCACATCGGAAAAGTGATCTGATGGACTGAGGAATATTCATCATTTCGGTGTAACACATCAGTCCGAAGTGATAGAATAGCGACAGAGTGTGTACAGTCGCGTCAGTTCTCTTAAGGTGCATTGTCCCTGAAGCGACTCTTGCGATAGTAGCTGAGCGATAGTAGCTCAGCGATAGTAGCTGAGCACTGGTTAGCGTTGTTTCAAATGGGACCATTGTCCTTGACGCGACTGCGACTGGAGCGGATAGCGGCTGAACACAGCGACTGTAGCGGGTCTGCTCTGAGGGCAGTCAGAGTCGCAGTCGCTGAGCGATTCGTGTTGTGTGTAAACTTTTTTTGGTCGTAATGCCTTCAAAGAATACAAAACTGCTTTCTACCCCTAAGACGAAAAGCTGTTAGTACAGAATACTGTATCATTTGATTTTACCCAGTGCTTGCGGGGAAATGATAGTTGAACATTCCAGTGACCTTCCCGTTGCTAAATAGCAAAGAGTTACTTTTAGGTGTTGAGTGTTTGTTCGTGGGGCGTTATTGCTGTCCGCATGTTTGTGTCTTGTTTTTTTTTTTTTTATCAAAGGAGAAACGTTAGCACGTCTAAATACGTTTCCTCGTCCATCCTTAAAGTAATTATGCCAGTCTTTAGGATGAAATCGCAACTCCTCCAAAATGTCAATATGAGAGTATTTCGCTCATTAAGTCATTGTTTAACCCATACATTTCGATTGATTGACTTTATAGAAATAATAATGCATCATCCGATAACATAATGTGACACAATACATATATTACATTACGAATTACTATAGCTTCCAGGTAGCACATTGAACTGACACATCGACGTGATCGCGTGGATATGAATGTTGCATTCAGTTAGAAGTGACAGTTAACAAACTGACCGTATGTGTAATCCACTTTATATTTCCATGCGGTTTGCTTTTGAAACCTAGCGTAAATCTTTCAAGAACTTTAGGGACCTTTTGTCGTTCGAGGGATCGACGAAACCAATAAACGCATCACCACTTTTATCGGGGATCGTGACTGGTTTGAGAGACAATAAAATGTGCAAATCACCATCGGATTGTACATGTCTGAGGACCATAAACATCCCGGGGCTGTGGATGAGCAACTTCCAAGGTCACAGTGACGTCAGCAGCAGACGCCAGGTTCAGGGTCGAGGGCCAAGGACAGGAACATCTTACAATGATACAATGGTCCTCCAACTTACAAGTCTGAGTGTATGAGATTATTGCTATTAATAGTATTCCTACTTGGCCTTGGAGGTTTAAATTGATTTGTATAGAATCCTATGAGTTTATAGACGGCTGAGTTATAGATGATTAGACCGATTCATAAAATATCTATTTTTGTTCTCGGACGCTAGGCACAAGGGACATTACAAGGCAATGGAATTATAAGATTAAAAGTCAAAATTTTGAGTTGAGATTAGAAGTCAAAATTTTAGATTAAAAGTCAAAATTTTGAGAGTAAAAGGCAAAATATTGAGATTAAAAATTTTGAGAATAAAAGGCAAAATTTTGAGATTAAAAGTCAAAATTTTAAGAATAAAAGTCAAAACTTTGAGATTTAAAGTCAAAATTTTGAGATTAAATGTCAAAATTTTGAGCTATGTCTACGTAAAGTTTAAAAAATATCCCTGTCAAATGGTGTATTCATTAAGAGTTATTGGAGGCTAGCGGCCATCTTGGATGATTTCCAACAGCAGCTGAAGAGTCAATTATAATCCAAAAATATTTTTTAGTGATTTCAATTTAAATATCTAGTATACTGTACTGTGAGTAGAAATTTGCTTTGTAGTTTCTTAACTGTTTTATGGGTTAGAACGTCTAGGCTCCAAGGATTCTTAACCATGGCAATAAATACTACAAACAAAACTGGATAACGATGAATTATGGAACCTTCTGTGTGTCTCTTTTTAAAAAACAACAGAGAAAAATAGTAACACAGTTTACTCATCGTCACTGGTAAATTAAAATTCATACCTGTGCAAGTACAGACCGAAGTATGGGCTACACGGAGTTCAATGGTAAATCGTTAATAAATGGCCGAGTTGTATTGAAATTATAAGATTTTTCCCCTGAAACAATAAAATCCGAGCTTCAAAAGGGCAATTCAATCGTTATCGAGCAAGTCTTCTTGAAAATATAACTGAATTTAGAAATAATTTGACAATTTGCAAACTTAGTGATGGATCCCTAGCTTGAGGAAGAAATTCGTTCTTAAGTTCTTGAACATCTAAATACTGATAGCAAAGCCGCAGATCGGACTTTTAGGCTATTCAGTTGGTAGCAGCGTTTCCTCTTGAAAGTAGTATTGACTATAAAACCCCGTGAAGACAGACTTACAAGTAATGACGAAATCCCAAGCTTGAGGACGAAACTCGTCCTTGGTCATCACAGTGACCTTTGCCCTCAGCAATACAGCTTCTTAGGTGAGCAATACGATCAATTACATCCGATAGTTTGCCTCATTGATGATTGCTATGACGCATTTTCTTTCTTCCCCTTTTTAACAGCTGATTGTTACAAAACTACGGAAGTTGTTGTTATCACGATTGCAGAGGTTGGCCGTGACTTGATGATGTTATGCTGAGTACAATGATGAGCCTACTTCGTGATTTCAACGTTCATTGTCTAGGGGTTATGCCAACGGTTACTGGGGTTGAGAAAATTAAATGTCAACAATTGAACGACGAAGACCTTCCCTGTATTGTACAGCATGTTTATTTGATCTTTCAGCATTTTGAATGTAAAGGTATTCGTCTATATTTTCTCAAAGGTTTCTTGCAAGTATTTGATCTTTGGGAATTTTGATTTATCCTGGCCAAAGAATAAGTTTGTCATGGTCTTAGTCATAAAGCTACCTCACAGTTAATTTCATTCTCCATCATTCATTAATCTTCGTCCTGAACTTGACACGATGGTGAGTCAGCTTTTAAAGATTCAATTCGTCATGTTTACAGAATGTACTTTACCAAGACCTTGAACCTTTCAGTATCACTTTGGTGACCTTTTCTCTTTTCATATCATACAGGATAAAAGCTTAATTAATTCAGCTTCTAAATCATAAACAAATAAGAAAAAAAACGTTAAAAAATATTGATTTTGGTATCGAGGTTTGGCATTGTTATAAACTTCCTAGACTTATGAACTTATCAATTAAATTATCAATTATTTAAGATGGGGACACCACTATGTGCGTATTTTAACCCAAATATGAGTGAAGGTGACTTAATACTTAATAACTTAATAACTTAACAAGCAAGAGTTATATTACAAGTAAATAACTTATATATTGGGTTGGAAAAGTACCGGTAAAGGTTTAAAAAATAAACAAGAAATCGAAAATCCAGAGAGTTTCAAAGATTAATTAGCATACTTGTGCGTAGTTTAAAATTATTTTCTTTCTAATTACGTAATCAATCTTACAGGAAAATTCAAGATATTTGTCATCACACACCGTATGTTTCCGTAAAATCATGTACGTTATAAATTAAAATCACATGTTCATTTATCACCATATGCTAATATGGTGATAAATGAACCATATAAGGTGATTACAGTTTATTATTACATCTAACTTCATTTCAAAAACATTATTGTAAACATCTTTTCAGAAATGGTGAACTTTTTGGACTTGAACTTCCTCTGGTTTCTCTGTCTCCTCGTCATGTTCTCTGATCTTCTGTTGACTTGTCCGTCGGCTGCTAGACTTTTTGAAAACTAAAACTTAATTTCTAAAAAAACTGAAATCCTAAACTAAAATTGTGGCTTCGACATTCCCTAGTTCCCAAAATTATCTTTCTTTCAACACAAAAATCATAAAAATCCGTCAAGTGGTTGATTCAGAATCATGAAATAAAAAACCCTGTTTCGTTTTAATATATAGGATACTCAATCAAACTAAGTAAATATCCTGTCTTAAATCTACACTCAGGCCCAATGAGACATTCTAATCAACTTTTATTGCTATCGCATACAGAATTTAGGAACCCACAAATTATTACTAACTTCGTATCTCGGAACTGTGTCTAGGAAAATACATTGTACTGTATTTAAACGTAAATACAAATCCACAGTAATATATTAGTTACATCTTTCATATTTACAGTTTGATATGCAACTCTAAGATTTAATTAACTGCATCAACTCTAATTTATTTAAGCTGTACACCCTAGGTTTCACAATGAACCATGCATATCCATTGAAAATCAAACATGTTCCAGACCGTCAACTACCATCTTCCTTCGACAACTTAACAAAGTGATCAATGGATCAATCTGTTAATGTTTTTCCCACTCACTGTAACAGCTACTTCACACTCCAGCTGTCAGTGGCTATTCAACATAATCGATTGCCACATCCTGCTAGACAGGACACCCAGGACACGGCGAATCTGGCTCATTGTCCTGCACTTGCGAAACCTCATGTCATCGACGTGCATCTCCGGCGTGACCGGGGCCAATCGGGGCCTCGCCCCCCTGGCTGTTGACCCTCACACGTGCTAAGTGGCCTTGGGACATGAGAGGTACGAGAAGACGGGGATCAGATGGGGGAGTAAAAATGTTATGCAAGATACTCCCAGGGTGATTTATTTGCGTTCAAATTTTGACGTCTTCACGATGGAAATTTGTCACAAGGAGATAATTTTAAGTTGACGATATGTTAGAAAATATAGCGATTTTAGATGTGTTTTGATTAAAGACCAAAAAGAAAGTCAGGCTGTTGTTGTGTCATTCATTCTGGTGGCATGTGGGATCAAATGGAAGCCGAAGAAGTGAAAAGGTTATGTAAGAGTGCCTATAGTACCAAATGTGATATCTTTGACAGTTTGAATGAGGAGATAACACATAGCGAGGAAAATTGTATCCATGAGAGAGAGAGCGATTCGTAAGTATGCCTACTAGTCGAGATATTGCAAAATTAAGGGGTTTGAGTGATCCATAGGTGTTCTTTTTGTTTTTGCGTGGGTTTCAACACCGAAGATTTTTTAGTTAAAGATCAAAAACTCTAGTTTAATACTACCTAACGACGACCTTTGAGAAAACATCAATAATTGGTAGACCAAAGACAAGTATCATCTGGGAGCCGTAGTGACTTTAGACCTACGTTGTTTACGTTACTTTCTTTGTGGTACCTTGACATTAAGGAAGTGCCTACAAACCCAACAAACTCTCTTGCCTTTGAACATTTATCAAGTAAAACCGTGCATAAAACATACTCCCTTAGATTAGAATACGTATGTTGGTTAGTCTATGGTAAAACCTAATGTGTTTGGCTCAGGTGCAATACACAATAAGAAAATGTTTCATAAGTTCTATTTATATTGCAGAATGTCAACATATTTGATTTTAGTATTTAGTACTTTACAGTTTACACATAGATCTAGACATAATCCATTATTACACGGGATAGTGCGTCTAAGCATTGACTATATAGGGTTGTGGTTATATAGTCAATGGTCTAAGGTACAGTGCAAGAGAGGGATGAACGTGTTTATTTTTATAGTTGATATTTTATACAGGCACTTAAAAAATATTATAAGTAAAACCCCGATTCTAACTTACCGTACTATCTTCTCATAAAACATAATTTAATAATAGTGACAGTGGAATTGTTTGAGTGTGTATGAAAAAATGAGATGCAGAACTAATATATCGTACGTAACACTTAGTGATTTGGTTTGCACAAACACATACCTTTTTGCTGTACTAAAATGAACTATTATAGTAGAAACACCTATATATAGGTTATCTAGACGTGGGGATTCACATTTACACAATACACAACACGAAGTTTCCACGGAGACTGTCAAGGAGGTTAATTCTTGTTTACGAGATTGAACCAATTTGGGCCTGTAATGAGAATTTGATGTGTTTGTTGTTATTGGATTCCAATCTGACTTATATTCTGTCCAATAACTAGCAATACTAGGATAGCTCTACAGTATTGTAATAATTATAACATTTGGTACTACATAGGTCTTCTAAATCCGATCCGACCGCGTAGGAATACTAGGTGAAACACCAACACGGTTGGACCCAGAAGTCCTATTACATTATTAAGTGTTAGTAGTTGTGAACGCGGATACCTTACTTTGAATATCCATAAATAAATCCCAAAGTACCCATGAACTTTTGAGAAAACTACAAGTACCACCCCCATAAACTATATATGTTCGTCATGCCGAGAAACCTTGCGCAAAAACTATCCATTATTTCATAAATTGCCCTTTAAGGTCGTAATTCCTTTCTAAACTTTCTATGTACCTAACGTTAAAAATACCTCAGCTGTACTGATTTTTTTCATTCTTTCAATTTATTACTGGTCCCTTATTAAAACCAGGCGTACACCAATAGGTTTATCACTCAAGATTCTAGTCACCCTCCAGAACAGAAAAGATCAGCTTTTAATTCAATGATTCATCGCCTCTTAAATACCCCACTGTCCCAAGAAAATTATAATAAAGAGCTTAACTACATAAAAGATGTGGCTAAGTATAATGGATATGATACCAAAATTGTGGACGATATGTTGACCAAAGCTTTAAAAATAAATTACAAAAAGAAAAGAACTAAACTGGAACGGATTAAAGTTAAGACAAAATGGGTAAGCCTTACCTAAACTAAACAATATAAAGACATCAAGAAAACGTTTAAGAAAAATGCCAAATTATTGGTTTCATTTAAGGCGAAAAACAAAATTAAAAATATTTTTGGAAATCCAAAAAGTAAATTAGAAAATACAACAAAATCTGGCATTTATCAAATTCAGTGTGACAGTTGTGTGATGAAGTATTTTGGGCAAACAAAAAGAAATGTAAAAACTGGATTCAAAGAACACTCTTCTCACATAACACACAATAGACTTGAAAATCAGCAATAGCAAAACATTGTTTAGAAACGGACCACACAATATCAATCAAAAATACTAAATTACAAAAAAATGTAACAAAATCGAATTAACTTAATGCATGGGAATCATTATTTATAAATAAAATGGACAATTTAGTAAATAATGATAATGGTCCAATTCAAAATGTAACATTACTAAATTCTAAATTTACAAAGTTATAAGTTAATAATTCTACTTTATATTTCATTTTTATACATATAATTTATTTTTGTGATTTTAGCTAAATGTAGGCCTACTTAACAGAATTATTTTTATTTTTAACTACCCATATGTTACATTCTTTAAAATTTATCGTTGTAATTTAAACATAAACATAACCTTCAGTTTTGTGATGTGTCTGATGATGCCAGTAAAGGCCTCATGAAATTAAAAATTCTGAAAATAATGGATAAGTTTTTAGTTCAAATTTATATTCATTCCAATATTACCAGTTCTTCTTGAAGATCGTAATGGTAAGTATGGATTTTGAGGTAACACATACTCGTTACTGCGTAGTACCAGTTGTATTCGGATAACACTTCTGTTACGAATGATGACATCACTCAGGAGTGAGGACCTCAGGGCATGTCCTTCGCCCACCAAGGTTTAGGATGGCGCTGAGTAATCCTCATCCTTACTCTCATCAATCTCGGTTTAATCAAGGATTACATCACTCAAGGATTCTTAACTTCGTCGAAATAGTAAAAAACAACCAAATAATTTTTCAGAGTAATTAAGACAGGTCTAGAAGAGCTGTGATTGAACTGATGTATACTGCTAAGTTTTGCAAAAAAAGAGCAACTAACAAAGTTGGTAAACGAACAAATAATTTCAGATGAATACAACAATTTAATGTTTTGACCAATTGCTCAAAATTATTGATCAAAAGTGGCCTTACTTTTATCTTCCTGATCATCTTAAGTTGATCTCACAGGTTTTTTACCTGTATACCGTAGCCCTACCTACTGTATTTCTCACGTTGAGAAATTTAAACATTTA
The DNA here is from genome assembly GCF_028750875.1 of Macrosteles quadrilineatus. Taxonomy (NCBI): domain Eukaryota; kingdom Metazoa; phylum Arthropoda; class Insecta; order Hemiptera; family Cicadellidae; genus Macrosteles; species Macrosteles quadrilineatus. The sequence goes on from NW_026542597.1 coordinate 2,538,370, forward strand.
AATGGTCAGAGTAGAACCTACTACAGTATTTTTAAATGCAATATATTACAAAATTCACAAAATATTCACTCTGGTGCAAATCAAGTGTTTAAAATACAGTACTTTTGTATGGTTAAAATTAGCAAGGCATTATGTATTTCAATGTAATAAAATACACTAATCAATTGCCTTTCTTTAAATCGATTTAACCATCATAATTGCATATAAAGAAGCTGTAAAATCCCGTTATTATTTTTCATAAATATGTTTCATCAGTTAAAGTGGCATGGAAATTCAATATGTTAAACATAAATCCCAGTAAGGGTTAGTTATTTGGAAGGCTTCCAGAGATTTAAATGGTAAAAACAACATTGCCATAGGAGTTTGAACCATTGCCTATTGGATCAAAGGTTTGAACCGTTCACTCTCAAACACATTAACATTATTTCAGTAAACAAAATTACCTACAGGGACTCGTAAGCGGATGCACTTTTATAATAAGAGATTGCGTGAGTTGAGTTATACGTTTCTTAACTTGATTTATGCAACTTGTATAATCAAACCCCTACATAAAATTATGCCGTAAATGCAACACAAGCAAAGCTTTATTGCGCGGATTTCATCATAAAAAGCGCGGCAACTCATCATTGTTATTACTTCAATATTTTCATGAATGAGATAATCAACGTTGCTAGTTGCTATGACAACCAACGCTGACCACAACGATCCAGGTGGTTATTCCTGAAACTACAAGGTTGGCAGGACTGCCGTGCCGCAGCGCAGTGCTGCTTCCTGTGGCGAAAATTCATCAGTTCTCTTCTCCCTTTCGTGCGGTTGGTATCATTCTCTCGTTCGCGTTTGAGGTTAGGTTTTATTATTTATCTCCGGTAAGACATTTTTCAGTGAATGTTTTGAAGTTTGTTCGCTTAAAATTGTCAGGATTTAACGTAATTCTTGTATTTCTATAAAGTTAGACGTGCTTATTAACAGTTGTAAACGATTTCCAGCTTTGTCAAACCATTTCTGACCGTCTGCCGTTGATTGTTTTCAAACGGAGGGACAGTGTTATTGTAGTTTTGATTGCTGCCTTTGTTTCTCTTCTGTTGACAATCCATCAAGCAAGAATAAAGGTAAGCCCGTTGTTTTTTAACTGTAAAGATGTAAGTAATTATAATGTCATTAGTAAGTTAATCAAATATAATTGTAAATATTATTAGAACGACGGATAATTAAGGTTAAGTTACTCTTCAAGTTGACGCTTTTGACTTTAGGTATGGTGTTCACAGAACATTATAAATGAAGCCGAGGGGTAGTTATGATGAGAATAATTTAAACGTGACCCCTAGCTGTTTGAATAGCCTAATGTAAACGTCCTGTACGTTGTCAACTTTTTTTAATAATAATTCAAAAGATTGTTTCGTTAGGTTAAAGGGGGAAAGAGACGGTAATCCAGTGTTGTTTATAAGCTGACAACGTGCATGCAGAGCTGGCATGGGCCCAATCAATATGGGTCTAGGGCTGGAGCTACCGTCGAAGTTGTAAACTTTCAAACCCCTGTTGGGTTTTCTTCCCTTATCGATCATAACACACCGTGAGTCATTAGCAACCTACGCCATAAAGTGGTGAGTGAGGGAGTCCATGCACGACCGTCGCATACCAACAAGTTTCGCACTGAATACCACGGCCAATTTATACGAAAGAAAGTCGAATACAAGTAGATCTCGAGGATATGTGATGAAGTTGATTATAGGCAGTAGCTTATTTGTAATCACATAAATCAGGGCTCAACGGATATATTGATATGTTTGCATTATGCCAGACCTGATTCTGATTAGATTAAGTTAATAACTTTATGTAATGATTTGGTTAGCTAAAAGTAGGTATGGTTTGTGTTTTAGAAATAAAGTTTTAAAGTGTGCATTAAGTTAACTTGTAGACTCCTGGAGTAGTTCGAAAACGGTGGAAGTTGTGGTAGATATGTTGTTATCGTCTGTGGAAAGGCAAAAGGAAGTACTATCTCTAAACCGGTTTACGTCCGTTATCAGGCTCCGGTTGTTTGCACCCAACATTCTACATTATAAAGATAAATTACAGTAAAACTTCGACCACACTGACACCCATTTTGTGAAATACTGTAGTATCATGGGAAATGAGAAATGACTGTTATCGCTCCGTGGGTGATAATTAAATAAATTGTGCAAAGTCGATAAGATAAGATTTGTTGTAAATAATTTGCTTGTTTGCGCTCTTTTCAGAATTATTCAAACTAGTCATCAGAAGTAATCCAAATTAGCGGTTTGAATCGCTTCAGATAACGCCGAACAAATAGGTCCTGTTTACGTTTGTATGTATCTTACTGAAATTTTGTAGGATAATCCGTCTGGCGATTCTATTGAAATAAGATTTATCTTATAAGTTTTTTTTGTTGGATCTGCTCTCACATTTAAACGCCCCTTAATTGAGGCGGATTCAAGGTGTTCAAGTTTAAAAACGGAGCGACCTTTCTGTCACCGCGGAAACTGGTTCTGTTCAAAGGCGACATGAAAAACATTAGTGACCTTGCTTTATACTGATGGAGGCATACTTGTTTGGTACATGTATATAATCTTTTTCATTATTGGTTCTAATGATCGGCCAAATACGTCACTTATTTGATCATGTATCGGTGCCCAAGTATTGCCATTTAGATTTTAGTCTGATTCTGATATAATGCATTGTTGACTCTGAGAAGTCATGGACTAGTGAACAAAACTTTTGTTCACTAGTCTGTGGAGATGTGTACCGTAATGAGCACTGTCTGATTCCTTATCATACAATTGTCTCTATGAATGATCTTTGATTTGGCTTTTAAGTTTTCTTCAACTTCAAGGTTCAATTGTTTCGCTATTTAGTTATTACTGCGTATAGTATAGTATTAATACTGTGTATAGTATGAACACTTCTCATTACGTACCTTGATAAATCCCATACACAGCTATCCATGATTAATACATAGCATAACTTCCAACAAAGTTCCTAACTTTAGCTTATAGATTGGGTTGAGTCTAATCATAGATAAGTCTAATCAGATAAAACATAGTCCCTAGGTCTAATCCAGTGGGGCAGTTTTTTCATTCCTGTATGGTGATTCATATTCGAATTGACGCTTCTCCAATAATGATTTTGAGCTATGTAAAATTGTTGAGACCCGGTGTTTTTGGAAATCTTAAGACCGTACTGTAACTATGTCTATCAACCTAGGAGAATTTTCGCTGTATCAGAGAGCTCACTCGATAATGTTCGTACAAATCATGAATATTTGTTTTAAATTATAACAATCACATAACTTATTGTAGATCAATTGCCATAATAAGCATTTCATATGATTACTGTAAACATTTTCATGTCGCTTTACTAGCGAAGATACAATCCTGTTCGTATCCTGAAGTTATGATCTTCCGTCTTGATTTCTAAGGCAAACAGTAGATTTTTGTTTCCGCGACACAAATGCTAAAACTCAATACTGACTGCGTCGTGTCATAATTCGGAGCCGCAAAATAACCCGGTAAAATCCCCGAGTCACGCGACAGAGGTAGTTTGTACGCTTCAATATTGTTGCCCGTTCCTGATACAGGTGGCGGCTTATGTGTGACACGTTAAACCTATGTGGTTGCAGATGTAACAGTAGTTTATGTTACGATCAACTTATGTGCTACACGTCAATTTCATCAATATTTATCGGAGGGGTTTTGGAACAAATTTGTATGTAGGCAAGTGAAACACATTTTGTTGAACACATACAGGGTGAGTTTTAAATGAGTTCCCCCCCTACTTTTTTCTCCGGACCACGTCAGATCATTGTAGAGTAGTAAGTACTTCATTTTGACTGGGTATAAATTTTTGGCCGCCATCTTGGATCCGCCATATTGGATACAAAGTTTTTTTTTCAAATGTAAAGGTAGGGTTGTTACCCATCGTTTTAAACTAAATTTTTATGCTGAATACGATGCTGCAATCCGTTTTTAAAAATCTTGATCCATTCTAAAGTTATGAGAACTTTGTATAACATTATTTTTAGCCCATTTTAACATTGTGCATTTAAAAACTAAGAACATAATCGCAAAATAGTGCTAGATAAAGATTTATGTATATTATGTGGTGAGGAAATGTAGAAAAAAGTAGGGGGGAATTCATTTAAAACTCACCCTGTATAGCCTACTAAAAACAAGAGTTGTTTATTTACGCTTAAGTTATTTGCTTGCCTTTTTCCGAGGTACAGTTCAATCCATGAATTTAAGAAAACATAAATATTTTGTTCTAATTTCCCTGGTTCTATCCATTGGAAAACTATACGATATTCAAAAACTAAGCACACAAAATGTCAACTATATGCCTATAGGCTCCCTAAAATTTTAGATATTCAGGAATACAAGTTAAAAGTTTGTATATGTCTTGATTGTTTATCCTCACGAGCATTGATAATACTAATGTTATGTGTACATTCAATGGTAAAGAAAATATGCTACGAAAAAAATATGTTTATTTTCATAGAATGATTTGCAACAGTAACATAATGTATCGTTAACTCGAGCAAGTGCAGAGAACATAGTTTGCCCACTTATGTATCGACTTGTAGGTCAGCTGTTCACTTGACCGCGTTCATCATTTGAGCAACTTCTAGGACCACTTGTCGCCACTCATAGCTACCAGGTCGCAATTCTTCAAGTGACACGACAAACTGCTGAGACGATTATTTTTGGGCATCTTCCGTGGTCTCACATAATATTAGTTGCATCGACCAGCGAATCAAACCGTTATTTTGTAAACAAGGATGTGCTAATTATGATTCCTTTTAAACAGCCGTAAGTTACTCCTAGAGCATATTGCTCTATGGTCGTACTATGTACAGTAGCTGTGATTGTACCATTTTTCACTTATCACTTACAACAGTTATCAGTAGACATTTTCAACGGTCCCTCATAATATTGCTTGTGAATATACTGACAAAAATTCCTCAATTGAGTTGCTGGATTCGTGTGTCAGTTGTGGTAAAATTGTAAACAGTATCACACTAGGTAGTCGTGATGGCACCACTTGTTCCTTATCACTTTGGGTCACTGTCACTATCACTACTGATAACAGTTCCGCCCACCCTTTCCTTCTGGTCAACGGTGATTATCTACTCGTTTAACACTGTTCTTTCATCAGCTGTGCACTTTGTACTACGGTTTATAAATTACCTTCCGTTAACTGTTCAATGATAATGGAGGCTTTCGTTCTTAATTTGCGGGTTTGCTGTATTTTGATTTAACAATTTCATTAGTTTATTAATTGTAAGTGAGCTCTTGACGAAAGGTTGAAGAAGTGTGTGATTTTTCTGAGACTTTCTGAGGAAAAAATTGTTAAGTGGTGAAGTGTATTTTGTACTAAATCTGTATAATTATTTTGTCAACAAAAATCTGTAGAAGAGGGAAACCAGTCTTTCGATAGACCTAAAGCTTGAATGGATGCAAACCTCCAAATTTACTCTTTTTTCAATATTCGATTTTTGTAAAATTGATTTAGTAAACTGGGTGCATTATTGTTAAATAATAACTAAAAACTTTTAAGTAAAAATATCTTATTTCGTTTTGCTGATCGTAAAGAGGCATTGTACGAAAAAAATATAAATAACAATTTATCAAAGAGAGCTTTGAAACGATACGAGTTTTCGAAAAATTATGGACCGTGTCTTAAGATGCATTAATTCCTAAGATTGTGTTTGAATGCAAACCTGAAATACGTTACTGAGTTGGTATTCATAAGGGTTCGTCGATACGGCTATCCTCAAATAATATCTCTTCTTGAGATTTTAAATGAAAAATTCAATTCGGAAATGTTTTTTATGGAAGCTGCAAATTTCTAATAGACATCAGGCTTCATGGACGTCCCTCGGTAAATATGTTACATTGGCAGTGTGAGGGGACAGATCAGGATGTGACAAACAATTTGTCCAACCCTAGTCTAGAGGTAATGGAGTTGGATACCTATATATAGCGAAGCCAATGCCATCACACATATTTTAGCTTACCGAAATTGTCACTGACTTCAGTTAAAAAAGTATAGCCTATTTAGCAATAAAAAATAAAATCGCACATCAGTAAAACATCATTAATGACGTGAAGCATATAGGCGATTTATCGTTTAGAGTTTGCAACCTGTATTTTCGGATGATTCAATATTCTTATCCTCGTGTTCGCTCAATTGGCGTTGCTCCATGATTGAGATACGTCCCAATTGAATGAATATCGCTGAGCTGTTTCTGTCTGTCAGCGATTGGTGATGATTGACTTACCCAAATCAAGATATGTTTAGTGTCTCCGTACACCCTTGTACCGCCAAAGGAATGTTACATGTCCATTAAACAATGTGTTGTCTACACCTGATGCACTTGTAAACTGTACTGGGCGTAGCTTAGAAGGTATTACCATAGACTCTTAAATTCACTACTCCAAAAAGAATGCTAAGCTAAGACACTCTCATAAAATAAATGTAAAGGTAAAGGCACTGATCAGAAAAAAACTATTCAAGCAAAGATACTTTTACGAAATAATATACCTGTACAGGCACTGCTCTGGAAAGCATGATGGTTTAATTTACATGTACAGGCTTTTAAAAAACAATGCTAAGCTTAGTGGCTTTTACGAAATAATTTACATGCACAGGTACTGCCCCAAAAATGTGTTTTGTAGAAATTTTCGGAGTTATCCCTTTCGAAGCTATGCCTGGATCTGTTGTCAAGGGCGCGGTCAACGCTCTATTTCTATTCTGTCGTGAGAGAAGAACTCCCCTTTTTGTCCCGAGACTTGAGAGATGTACAAGTTTCTTTACCCAACTATTTCACGGCCATTTACGCCGCCACCATGAAATAGCTTAGAGGACTGTGCTAAATCGCGGTTCGGCGTGAGATAATTCGTGGTTTTGAATGTGACGCAAACTGTCTTATTAGTTACCTAATTTTTTATTTAAGTGGTTGTAACGGGAAATATTCGTGTTTAAGTTTTCTGATGTACTTGATATTTAGCTTGGATACATTTACAGTATTGGATACCTCTTTGCAAACGTCTCGACACTAATTGTGATAAATTGGGTTACTTGTCAATGGCATGGGGTGAAATTTGTCTTTGTTTATTACTCTTTGAAAATGACATTCGTTTCAATTTGTAGCCTACGATTTGTTAATCAGCTAGTCTACGTTTATAAACAACTAGCTGTACCCGCGGGCTTTGCCCCGTTTAACTTCATAAGTGAGCTCGTTCGCATGGCTCAATCACGTCCTGGTTGAAGTTCGTTCGCTACGCTCACTCACTTTTAGGTTGGAGCTCGTTCGCTGCGCTCACTTGCCTTCAGGTTAGCTCGTTCGCTACGCTAATTCGCCTCCAGGTTGAAGTTCGTTCGCTACGCTCACTCACCTTTTGGTTGCAAATTAGCTGTTGTAATAAAATGTAAAAGAAATAATAGTGCTGCACCCTGTTGGTAATCCTTGTAACTTAAATGCTATTGAACATCATAGAACATTAACCAACTTGTTTAATTGAAACAGCTGTTAAGATTCATTAATTCCATTTTAATATGAGTACTCATAAGGTTAACATGGGAAACTCCAGAGCCACTGGGGTGGAGCCCAGTCCGATCAGAATAAAAACAGCTTAGTTTTCCTATTTAATGCCTAAAGAATCAGTGTACCAAATTTCAGCCTCCTAGGTAAATGGGAAGTAAGAGAATGAGTGATGAGTTAGTGAGTGATTGAGTGAGTGAGTGAGTGAGTGAGTGAGTCAGTCAGTGAGGGCTTTGCCTTTTATATATCTAGGTTAAATTGGACTCACGTAAGTATGTCTTTAATGCACTTCCAAGTTGCCGTTCTGACCACCTAGAAACTGTATGTACTTTTACATGGTGAGGTTTTGTTTTCAAACTATTTCACTTTGCACCATCTTGCACCTTCCGGAACATTACAAATACAATTAAAGAAATTAGTAAGCAAGCAATTAATCAATAATGATGACATTTATATTAAATGAATATTCTGTCAACATTCTGTCCTACCGTTTAGAAGTTTCAAAGAACTCGTAGTTACTGGGGCTTAAAAATTGCAAGTTATATGATATGAATACAAAATAGTTATACACATTATTTTATTGTCAAACGCGTCTAATTCAGTACAATGAGATTAAAGAGGCAATCTATAATCTATGGTACAGGATAAGTGAATGTGAACTAACCGAGTTGACCAAATGACGTCACAGCACGGTACGTCACAACGGCTTTAATTACAATCATTGTTCAATCAGCTGACGATTAACTGATTCGATCAGCTGATTCAATACGGTTCAAACTTGTATCCTACATTTGTCGCTGTGTCGCCTACTCTCAATCAACTTTCTGTAATTGTTCAATTGTGTGAACGCGTTCGTTGTCCTGTAATATCGTTGGGTTTCTGGTCGATCGAACGTCACTAAACTCATTTGTGGAAGCTTGTGTTAAATTGTCGGACATCTGACGACTTTTCTGTGACACCGTGAACGATTTCTACTGATTATTTTTATACAAAGATGGTGGAAAATGCAATGATTAGTTTAGTTTTATCATTTACATATATTGGTAAAAACATTGCATGTATCACATGTATAAATTGATGGTCTGGATAACTGTGTGGCCATAGCGATCACTTCATATCCGAAGGTTGCTTATTCGATGCCAAGCAAGGTCGTTTCTGGACCAAAATGTTACGTATCATTTTGCTATCAACTAATTAAGCTATCGAAAATGCCAGTGGCGTTGAAAGACAAAACACAACAACCTTTTACTAAAATTCATATGCGTAAACAGGAGAAGAGTTAAAATTTCTTCATTGTGGATGTAGCCTCCGGATTGCCAAATAATATTAAAAAGGTTTAAATACCTGCTATTAAGCAATCCATTTAATTGCAGTTGCAACTAGTTTCGACTCCTATGTGGAGTCATCATCAGGCGGTACAAGGACTTCTTCTTTCTTCACATGAAGAGCGTCATATTTAACAAGTAAAAATAAATAAACATTTATACACGACACAAAACACGTTACGGACACGAAACATTTACTGATCAGTTACGACAACAGACGACGCTAACCCGACGGAGTTTAACCAGACTGGAGTCTGGACTTAAACTCCGTCGGGTTAGCGTCGTCTGTTGTCGTAACTGATCAGTAAATGTTTCGTGTCCGTAACGTGTTTTGTGTCGTGTATAAATGTTTATTTATTTTTACTTGTTAAATATGACGCTCTTCATGTGAAGAAAGAAGAAGTCCTTGTACCGCCTGATGATGACTCCACATAGGAGTCGAAACTAGTTGCAACTGCAATTAAATGGATTGCTTAATAGCAGGTATTTAAACCTTTTTAATTAAAATTTCTGTCTCGTCTTTATTTTGAAATTATACGAACGAAATATGGAATAATTTAAGGAATGGCTAGTGTACCTGTTGTTTGAATTCGAGCAATTACATTACAGGCGACTCAAAGATTATGGAAATACTCACAATCTACACAACAGTTAGATATAATCAAAATATTTTGTAAATATCTTATCCTTTTTCAAACAGCTGATCTTGTTTTTTTTAGTGTTTTCTACAAATTTTTCACTCTCATTGTCGCATTAGGTTGTCTATGATAACGATTATAAATGAAAAAAAAAACATTATTTCTATTTCTTCTACTTGGTTGTGTTCTATGACTTTTTCTATGACTTCTTATTCTTTAGAGACCCCTACCAAGTTTCTACGCCCAGCCGTTCTCTCAAATTAGCTGTGACAAAAACCCCGTTTTCCTCCATAAGAATAACATGGGATGGGAATTCAAAGGCCACTGGGACAGAGCCCCAAGGGAATTCACCACGTTTCTCTTTTGATGGCTCATCTACAGACCAAGCCCTTTCTTTAGACGCCTCTACCGAGTTTCTACGCCCAGCCGTTCTCTCAAATTAGCTGTCACAAAGAAAAACAGTTTCAAATTAATATATAGATAATATTTTGTATTGTCATATGTTACATCCACATTCAACACCTTCATTTCCTTATGCTTGTCGTGATAAATGTAAGACCCATTTTGACGTAACTACAAATTGTTCTTCACAAGTTTAAACGGCGGACCTATTATCGATTTGCGGTGTTGGAGATTTGCCAAGTCACGGTAATTAATTTGACCTCCGTAAAAATGGAGAGCACAAAAGCTGTTTCCTTCATCCTTCTACCCTTATAGTAATAATAAACTGTAAAGTTTGTATAACAACCTCTGTTTATTGTTTGGATTCCGCACGTAACACTTAACAAACCATTACAGACATCTTGATGGCATTTAACTAGAGATATTTTAACCGAATCTGTGACAGAATGTGAACACCTGACAAGGAATGCTGCGGGATGGCGGTGGAAGTGATGCAATTGCCAGGCAGATCGTCCTCCGCTTGCACTCAGCTGTTTAGTGTTTACAGCTGGTTGGGGATAAAGGTCACTAAAGGTTGGCATTGTTCGCATCGCTGGTGCTTACTCCCCGTTGTAATCCTGTCAAACGCTTCCGTGGTGAAAGGCCGTTGGAATTCGCTGATTTGGATTATCTGAAATGATTTGTTGGTCGCAAACGTGACTTGAAAGTTGTCTGCAAAATAAGGATTCTTTCACCTGACTTCAAAGGTGATCTACCCGTTGGCATATCCCTAGACATCTGCATGTTCCACGATAGCATAGAATAGAAATACTGTTGTACGAATGAGATTCTGGTAGATATATTTTGAATCGGCCAGGACCATTCTTTATGCCGACGATACATCTCTTTCCTTGTCCAGCCCTGATGTAGAGACTCTTGAGCAATTGACCTTCTACAATTTTTCTACTGAGCCAACAAGCTAGTTCAGTGGTTTGAGAATAATCTGCTTTCGATAAACTCTCAAAAGACTCAACTTCTCAATTTTCATATCTCTGATCGATCTTCTAAGTATTTTAGTTTTCACTTGGATGAAGTTCCAGTACACCCAATAGAGAAGACACCGTTTCTTGGGCTGATCTTAGATGAGAAGATTAATTTCCATGACCACATTCAATACGTCATCAATAGGGTAAGTTCAGGGATATTTGCCATCCGCACCCTTGCAAAGCTATCTAAGCCCGATGTCCTTTCTGCTTATTACGGTCTCATCTTCCCTCATCTCGTGTACGCCTTGCCTATCTGGGGGTGTGAGAACAAAAGAACTCTATTTTTATTCCGCCTTCAAAAGAGGGCAATCAGAGCCATCTTTTCAATGAATAGACGTCAGACTTGTAAACCAGTTTTTCTATCATCCGAAATATTAACGTTCCCATGTCTCTACATCTACAAGACATTATCCTTTCTGCACCAAAACACTGGCAAGTTTAACACTCCAACAGACCATCATTATAGTTTGAGATCCACAAATACCCTCCCAGTTCCTAGACACCACACTTCCTTCTTTCAAAACCATCTCCGATATAATGCAATAAAAATGTTCAACCATCTTCCCTCTCACCTCAAAGCAGTATCAAACCATCTGAAATTTAAAAAAACCCTAAAATCTTTTCTTTTAAAAAAAGCTTATTACAGCGTCCGTAAGTTCCTGGCTGACGGCTAAAATAAACTATCAAACTTGTTTGATCATAGGTATCCTTAGTGTAAAAAAAGAACAGTTATAATTTCTTATTTAAGTCAAGAAACTGTATATTTTGCTAAATGACATGACCAATGCATGTAATTGTTATTTTTGGTTAAATAAATGAGTTATTGAGTTATTATTGAGTTATTTTTGGAATTGTTCTTTGCCTTTGAATAATTTAATTACACCTCTATAGGATTTATTAACTTATTAGTCCATCTATGCCAATAGTGTACATGTTTCGGCCATTCTCCGTATACTACACAAGTAAATAAGATTGTCACCAGTCTTGAGGTGCCTCTTCAACCTCCCGAGACCTTAGGCCACTTCGTGGATCGACGCATAGAAAAGTTATTCCGCAGGACCTCTCTGCGAGGGCAGGTGAAATATATCTGTAGGAATGTAATTATTCGCCTTTGATGAATCCAAACAAAAAACGTTGAACGAGATATATAATCCTGAGTAGGTTATTCTCAAAATGTTGAACGAGTCTTGTGACCAAAAGTTGTTCAGAGCTAGAATTCAATCATAAGAAGCCTACATCTCATTCTTATGAGCTACACCTTATAAGAAGCCTACAATGCGGTATTTATCGATGTATTATTAATCATTAAGCTATCACTTGGATAGGACAAGAACGTAGCAATAAAGTGTCTGTCATCACTGTGTTAAACCACAGAGAAAAGGACGTTCTTTCATTGTAACTGATAGTGTGGAAAAAGCTAATTCCATAGTTCCAATAGTTTGTCAAATATGTTTTAGGTAATGGACGTTTCACTTTACAAAAATTCTGGTTACATAACTCACCTTTTTATTTCTGCACAACAGTAGAGTCGAAGTCGTAAAATAGTTTCTGCATACTTATGTACTCGGGTCACTTCTTGCCATGCATTTCCACTGCAGAAGCATGGGGAATGTTTCATTGCCTACTAAAAGATTATGATGGGGCAGCGATTAAGCTGGGCAAATCAAGGAATTAGTTAGATTAATTTGATATATTTTCGTGACATCACGTGCCAAAAAGCGCCTCCAAAGCTTGGCAGCGTGGCGTTGGAGTAAATGGTGCAATATGAAAACTGAAATAATTCAAATTCCTGTAGTGACGTGCCTGCTGACACCTTGGGCGGCGTCGTCAAGGCTGTCTGGTTTTAGATAAAAACAAGTTTGGAATATCCTTCCATTCCTCGAGCCTCCAGTTAGATGGTTCTGGGAATCTCCTTGGATCCGTCGTTCTCAGCAACGCAGACTCCGTGTTCTAGTTAGGTGTTGATGAGGTCTAAACATCCCAAATTGAAGTTCAAATGCTACTGTCTCTCATATTATAGAAGTGACAAATGTTTAGAGGTAGGTGAATTAAAAGTTAAACTGTATAAATATAGCAATTAAGAAGCTATGTAGGGTAGATTAGGAATGGCCTAGACCGACACCTACTAACCTAGCGAGTGGTAATCTTCCTAAACCAGACGTCGGTACACTTGTACGCCAAAAAAGCCTATGTGGTTCAAGAGTAGATCAGTGATTATCCCAATGGAACATCATGAACGTTATAAAAAGCCTACAAATGCGGTATTGTCACGATTATCGACGTATTAGCTATCACTAGGATAGATGACAAGAATGCAATAATAAATGCCTGTCATCATTGTAGTAAACCACAGAGAAAAGGACTTTCTTTGATTGTAACTAGAACGTGTGTACAATGCTAATTCCAGGTTTGAATACATCGCCAATTGTTTAATGCGATTACTAATACATTTTAACGATTGTAGATTTATTAAAATTCTACCCTCAATTTTGTCATAAGTAACTGGTGCCGAACGAATATATTTTGTATTACTGTTGCATCTTAAGATGATGAATTGGACACACAAATTTTTTTCAGGCAAGCTGTCCAAACACGTTTTTTGTGGTTGTTCCGGGAATCGAACCCATCCCTCCTGAACCGAAATCCTTGTAGTTAATCACTAGGTGGTAACAAACCCGTTAAAAATCGGTTTAACCAATTAATTTACCTAATTAGATAAAGAGTTACAATGAAAGACGAGCAATGACCAATCCAGTAATCTTCCAATCCGATCAATACAAGCGTGTGCTCCCACTATCTCCGCGTTCCGCCATCTCCGAACCCAAATCTGTCCCGCCATCTCCGAATTCTTGAGTGACCCTTATAATCAAAGAAAAGTTCTATTTTCTTTGCTTATAATCCCGTCACTGCCTGCGTTGGTAGCTGTCATTGCATCCACGGTTGCGAAGCCCCGTGGATGGGAGATGTAATGAAAATTTAACCCGTGGGTTTAGGTTAGGTTAGGTTGGGTTAGGTTAGGTTGGGTTAGGTTGGGTTAGGTTAGATTAAATTAGGTTAGGTTAGGTTAGGTTAAGTTAAGTTAGGTTAGGTTAGGTTAGGTTTGGACGGAAACTCTTAACGCAGGAAGTAACCGAGGATTATAGGGGTCACTCTGAAATTCGGAGGTAGCGGTACACGGAGATGGCGGAACGCGGAGATAGCGGGAGGTAACCGTCTTCAAATCCATTTAATCCACGGACTTGTATTGGTGGATTAAATGGATTTGACGATTCTTGTTATGTTGAGCCATTCGTCTATCGAGATCCGTGCATTGTTAGTTAGTAGTTATGCCGCTAACTGAGTTACTCTCACTTCGGCTTGTTATGGAGGGTGTGACGAAAAGGAAACGTTCATTAGTTACTCAGTGAGAATCGGTGTTTCATCACGGCTTGGCTGAGCTTGGGGCCGCCGAGGTTCGGAACAGTATTACGACAAGCGGATGGTGGAATTATAGGTTAAACATACTCCCTTGTGTTGGTGAGTCCACGGTGGGATATACTGGAAAACGTGTACTAAAATGTAACAAATTGATTATTTCATAATAAGTCTACCTTTAAACACATTTTAAGTTAATCGGTCAAGTAATGGTGTATTAGTAAAATCTACATCTTTCAATTATCTTGAGTGGCCACATCAAAGCAGGATAGCTGATTGGCTATATTTTTTGTTCAGCAAAGCAGGTCGCTGATTCGATCCTGAGAAAACCAATTGCCTTTTTGATGATTCGAAATTCTACTTAGCTCTCCTGAACCGCCTTTTTCCTGCATTAAGAACAAATCATCAACTCCATTCTACGTTTGACTTTTATATACTGAAGTCCACATCCTATCTATTATGGTCCAGCTACTTCCAATTTTTGAATAACAAAAACAAATACCCATAGTTGAAACCACACATCACCATAGAATTAACTATTCACATAGTGGGCTACTAACAAAACGCTTGGTTTTATTCCTATGAAAGTATAGTTATTGGTAATGTGGCGTAAAATATTCTACAAAGTTCGTCCTTTCAGTGCATCTTTCTTTACAAGTTCGCGTTTACACAAACAATAATTGACATCAGCAGGATTTAGCAGGAATGAAAAACTTCTACTGTATTCATTTAATAGTTGAAGATTCTACACTCGCATTACATATATTCAGTTTCAATTTGTAAACAAAATGCAACTATATTAGGTAAGTAAAATTAGAAAAGTGGCTTATCAAATATTATAACGTGATTTTTAAACCCTGTCCCAGCAGTTTGCCCACCTCTTTGTGGTAATATTATAACGTGCGTCAGTGCGTGTTCAGCCCAATACATCATGTTTCGAGTTGCCTTGTCGTGAGTTACAGTGTTACGCAGTTTATTCAAACGATTAAATTAGCTTCTAATCAATTAATGGGTTCCCGCCTTTCTATAATAACGCGTGAATAAATTTTCCTTAAACTTCAAGTTACTCAGCCAATATTTACAAATGTGATTAAAATATTTGAAAATGTTGCTGGGTAGCATATTTAGTATCAAATTGGTCAGACACGTTCCTTTCAAGCGCAAAATATTTCCATTTTCTCGATTATTGCAAGGATATATTTCTAACATCGATTGATTAAGTTGTTTTCAATGAGTTTAGGCCGGGTTAGACACATCACTAGACAGCTATACAAGTACACATCTGACATTTAGGCATATACTTTATAAGGTGTTAAAAGCCTTGACTACTGACAGCAGTACAGCTATGAAGGCTAACGTGTGCTTGCCCAGTGTCCAGTTTGTTGGGTGTTGCTCCGTACTGACTGTCTTTGACGCGTCAACCTGGTATTCCCCTTCCCTTCTCCAACTGAACCACCTGTAAACAACTGGTCTAGATAACAATTTACGTGTACACCTTTTTCCTGTTTGATTAAACAACGGGATTCACAAGTTGAATTTTAATGTGGGATTGTCAGACCCGAATTTACACAAAAATGTGGGTCGCCGGAAGACTGCCCCCCCCCGGAAAACTACCCCCCCAAACAGGTGCCTACGTCATATTGACGTCAGAGACCGGGGGGCAGTTTTCCAGTCACGGTCACTTAAATTTTGTTGTCAAACAGTTCTAATCTAACCTAACCTAACCAACCAAACTTGCTGTAACATTTCGAAATTCTGTGTTATATTCACCACATGACTTTTCTATTATCCAATGGAATTACTCGAATTAAAATTAAAACTAAATAGCATGATTTGTCTAGGGGGGGTAGTATTCCAGTCGCGGACATGGCTTCCATATTGGTTAGTTGGCAGATTTTGTGACGTCACGTTTCACCTGGGGGGGGTGGTAGTTTTTTGGGGGATAGTATTCCGCATCCCCAAAAATGTTCCCAACATGTTATACGAAAATTGATATCAATCTTTCGGCTCTTCATCTCAGACACAGACAACATCTCAGTGTCTAATTCAGCAGTTGACTAAACTCATGCCGCCTGAATTTGTGACCACCCTTTCATTAACATGACTTGAAAAGTTATCCAGTTCGTTCATTTTCCTAATAGTTAGCTTGAATTTTTACGTCGGTACTTAATTTGGAAATAACCTCGAAATTCGAAACCGGCAAGCTATAACATTATATAGTATAATATTTGTCAACATATTTAAGGTATCACTATATGAGTTATGGTAAAATGAAACAGTACTTTGAAATCTGCATAATGTGGTCAATATATGTTTAGCAAAGCTTGAAGTTTGCCCTTTCTTTCCACCTTGTGTTGCGTGTACAACACTATTAACACGGCGTAGTGTTAACGTGTATAGCCTCTAAGAAGTTTAAAATGTCATTACACATTATTTACAACTTTCAACGTTGCATAAATGGAAAAAAATACAAATTAGTTCACGCTTGTTTCTGTGCTGTAAAATAGTCATAGATTTTATGTTAGCAGGGTGTGTTCATATAATACAAAATCCCTCTGTGCCAAATCAAAATTAATCCTATATCACAGAATCCCATAGCTCCGAACTCTTTTGGTGCTGTGGAATTTTAAACAAATTCGGTCTTATGCGATTTTAAAATCACTAGTAGGAATAGGAAGTAAAGAAAAGTGCTGGCTAATTTAAGCAATTCTCTGTCAACGCTTTAGGCAGAGAATTGTCGCGTTAAGAAGGGGTGAAAAGAGTGTATAATGAGTTAAGTAGGCCAAATCCGGCATTGTTCGGAAAATTGAAAGTGCAATTGCCGCAGGCGGAGGGTTTAGAGACTGCCAGAGACAATGTAGATTGTAGATTTAGTGGTGGGAAGGGTTTCATTCACCCTTACACATAAAGCGGCTTGTATGTTTCCTTTTGTATTTAATTTGTAAACATTGCATCTATTATTTAGTATTGCCATGATCTTTTATGCCTAGAGTAAAAATCCATGATATATTATAATGGTGTAAAGGGGCAAAATGAGTTCGTAACTTTGTTCCTAGAGGGGTAATTCAATAATTAATTTACTTCCTCTGAGTTTACTGATATAGTTTGTATATTAAAGGTATGGTAGTTACCAATGGACTTATTTATTTACACTTATTTGGATCTTCAATTGCACACTATATCTTTTGTGCAACGTAAAAACTAGGAGAGAAGATAGTGATTTTTTCAAGCTACTCTAAAACATTAACCCTGTCATTGTCGACAAAAATGAATCGAATCAATAATATACGAATTTAAATTGGTTTTATTCCAATAAGCTGAGTTTTTTTATGAAATCAACGATAAGTCAACGTACACATTATTATTTTGTTGCCTTGTTGTCGAAACCCCACCTTGGAACTTAAAGCGAAGCCAGTCATAACACCCACGCCAACTTCCAAATAAATAATATATTTTCTTTATCTTGGAAGAGGAAACCGAAAAAGTTTCTACCTCTCCCCAAATATGCTAAAAACTTCACCCAATCAATCAACCCATCTTGTACGAAAATAAATCCAGCTACATAGGAAGTAAGCTTTTGAACCTCCTTTTGGTGTAATATATGATAACTGATAGAAAATAACGGAGGTAGACGCTACGAGAAAGAAACACACATTGGCTATTGGAGAAGGCGTTCCAAATCCTTTGCCATTGGAAAACCGAGTGTATTATAATTATTTGTCTTTTATATATTACCAACTAGCTGTAACCCGCGGGCTTTGCCCCGTTTATCTTCTTAATTTTCAAGATTATCTCGTTCGCATGGCTCAATCTCGTCCTGGTTGAAGTTTGTTCGCTACGCTAACTCGCCTCCAGGTTGAAGTTCGTTCGCTACGCTCACTCACCTTTTGGTTGCAAATTAGGTGTTGTCACAAATGTAAAAGAAATAATAGTGCTGCACCCTATTAGTAATCCTTGTAACTTTAATGCTATTGAACATCATAGAACAGAACCAACTTGTTTAATTGAAACAGCTGTTAAGATTCAATAATTCCATTTCTCTTAAGGTTAACATGGAAAACTCCAGAGCCACTGGGGCGGAGCCCGAAAAGATTTTTGAAATAAGAATATGCCTATATGTTAATTGGGAATGTGAGCTATCATCATGCCAAATTTCAGCCCAATCCGACCAGTATTTTTCGCGTTCACTTGTCACAAACATACATCCACACTTCCATACATCCATACATCCATACATCCAAACTTTCTCATTTATAATACTAGCTGTAACCCGCGGGCTTTGCCCCGTTTAACTTCTTTATTTTCAAGATTATCTCGTTCGCATGGCTCAATCACGTCCTGGTTGAAGTTTGTTCGCTACGCTCACTTACCTTTAGGTTGGAGCTCGTTCGCTACGCTCACTCACCTTTAGGTTGGAGCTCGTTCGCTGCGCTCACTTGCCTTCAGGTTAGCTCGTTCGCTACGCTAACTCGCCTCCAGGTTGAAGTTCGTTCGCTACGCTCACTCACCTTTTGGTTGCAAATTAGCTGTTGTCATAAATGTAAAAGAAATAATAGTGCTGCACCCTGTTGGTAATCCTTGTAACTTTAATGCTATTGAACATCATAGAACAGAATCAACTTGTTTAATTGAAACAGCTGTTAAGATTCAATAATTCCATTTCTCATAAGGTTAACATGGGAAACTTCAGAGCCACTGGGGCGGAGCCCGAAAGGATTTTTGAAATAATAATATGCCTATATGTTAATCGGGAATGTGAGCTATCGTCATCCCAAATTTCAGCCCAATCCGACCAGTATTTTTCGCGTTCACTTGTCACAAACATACATCCATACATCCATACATCCATACATCCAAACTTTCTCATTTATAATATTAGTAGGATTAGTAGGATAAATTCTTGTATACAATTACGATTCTATTACTTTTACCAGAAGATATCTTGCACAGTTGCCGAGTTGCTCTACATGTTGACAGTTGGCCAACTACCGCGCAGTGGGCGACTTTCTCGCCAGTGACCGGTGAATGTGTTCTGTAGGTCAATGTCAGGTGCCACGCCTTTCTACAGACAGGTTAACACTGTCAGTGTCAGCAATGAAAGCACAGTTGCGCAACAGCTGCACCGTAGACCAAATCGATAAGCATCAGCCTTTCGCTAGTTGGCCAAATATTTAGCGGTTGCAGCTCGGTAGCGTTTGGTCGCTGAGGCAATTTGTTTTTTGCAAAGTGGTGCAACTTCATGAGTACAATCTAGATTGGTGAATTTTATTGGGGAGTAAGTGGATAGTGGCCTTCATGTGATGTCTAATAGGATAGATGCTGTAGAAGAATACTTTTCATTTAGTTTGCGTGATGTGTTTAATGTGATCCGTATCCGTAAATAGTTCAAACTATGCAAGTTTGACATATCCTTAACAAAGAAGCATTGGTGGCACGCTAATAATGACTTGCCCACTTAGGAATACTTTACCTATCCACTTAGAAAGAACATTGTTGCATCCCAGGCGTTGCTGCTCCAGTTGATGACCTCAGCATTCCCGCCGCAGACCACACTGTGTGCTGAGGTCAAAGGACAGACGCTCAGCTGCAGCTGATCACTACAATCAGTGACTATCGCATCAGCACGGACAACAATAGTGACCTGACCTAGGTCTGATCTTTCAACTTCTCCGCCTTGGAAATGTTGTCTTCATCTTTCTCTCACCGATTTGTAGTTGAGTGTTAGTTGGTCGCATGGTAAGGTCGATGGTTCTTTGATAATTGGGCTTGTAATTAATAGTCGTGGCTATAGAATCAGCTGATTTTAGACAGTGACAAACTTGTCATTTAACCAATTCTTCACACATCACCCTGGATTGTAGGTTTCGTATAAATATGATAAAATTATGTAATTGGTGGGACACGTGAACTTTGAATTGGTAGTTCCGTTGGTAGTTCTTCTGTGAAGTAGCAAGTCACTATTAATCAGAAATCAGCCACAATAATCAGGAACGGTAACAAAATGTTCAAATAATTACAATACGCCTACGTTCAACTCTCATCTGCTAATGCAGTACCGTAGTGTAATACTGTAATCTATCCATTAGCTGCATTTTAAAATTTTACATATTTACTGTAACCTTTTGTGAAAATGTGGTGAAATACAAAATAAAAATTAACACACTTTGCTTTTGAGATTTATGTACTGTACTACTTCCATAGTGCTGAAACAATATTGTGACTAAGTTATATCAATGCAGACGAAAAGCAATTTGGACACATTTTCATGAAGCCTTTTTACGAATTTATCACTGACACAGCCATAATCGGGTAGACTAATCGCGAAAAGATAACCTTTTTATACACCTTTAACAGTATTCCGACTTAAGTGCCGCCGTTTTTAACATGCAGCCGTATATTGTGTAGTTTAATGTGCTGCTTACTAATGGCCCCATGTAATTATTCTGTCTCGACCTAACTTCTTTTCAACCAGACACATAAAACCAAAGATACGTTTCACCACATAAATTTCTTCTCGAGTGGGTATCGGGTTCTTGGTACCGTATTCACTATGTTTAATGGCACCGCAGCTCTTTGAGTAATATAATATACGATTATCCTCCAGGAAAAAGGGACTAATGCACTTTTAATGGAGGGTTTGTAAACTCTTCTTATGAAACGAAATTGAGCCTGTTTTGTTATTCGCTTGTGATTACGACTCGGAATGATTGTGAGAAAATAATTTTCTGTATAATTACTATGTACAATTACTCAATCGTCATAATCTCCTTACTAACGGAATCGATTACTATCATTGATATGGGGTGAATGTAAGTCTTTCTATCTTGAAAAATTTACTGGTCTAAATATTTATTTTCCAACAATTATCTACGTTATGAGGATTATTAAATGTCTGCCAGGGTTTACCCTTTAACATTTGATTAGTGGGGCGATGGGAAATGTTTTATCCTAAGGATTAACGAAAATTATAACTGCAGTGTTTACGTAAATTTTATGCTTTAATTTCAGACGTTATTTGTTTACCACTGCCAGATAGGTGATTAAAACAAACCGAACAGAAAACAGTAACTCACTTGACTGGGCCATCGCTTATGGAAAGTGTTGTGCGTACAATATTTATCGCTAATAGAATAGAATGCTAAATACTATGATTATGTATTTTGGCATTTTCGCATAGCTTTTTATTTACTCGTACTAAATCCATTCCCGTTGAAAGCACGAGTCTACTAGTAACCAACAAAATTAAAAATTAATTTGGTTTATATTTTCATCCTGTATTATTGTCATTCATGCTATTTTAGACTGTTTGTATCACATAGTTTTAGGATTTTCACGTCTTTATGTTACCTGCATGATTGTCGTGCCAATTATAAAAGACATAATACTCTTGTCATTAGTTGACCCTGGCTTACTTCTACTTGTGCAGCCTTTAGCAGTAGCAGAAAGATAACCGGGACTTGTAAATTAGCGACAAAAACGTTGGCCCCCTTTCTTCTTTGATTGTAAATTTTAAACAATTTTTTTGACACGAAAATATTACCGTTTATTCTATAGTGATAAAGAGATTGTTCTGATAGGCAAGGGAATAAGATTTCCTATGTTATTTCCTTTGCATTTGTAGTGCACAGAAATAGGTTTGCGCTTGATATTTTATTGGCCGTAAATGTTTATATCTCTGTCCTTTCGAGTTATCTTTATAAAAGGGTTCTTTTATAACCTACTTTGGATTATAATGCTTCTTATTTTTTTAACGGTTCTCTGAATTCTCATCTTGAAATCAATTTTTTTTCATTATCTGGTGGCGTTCTTGAAAATACCAATCACAACTTACATTTCAACCGTCAGTTGTAGTCATAAAAGAAAACTAGTTTTATATGAACACAAAAAGGTATGCAATAGGTAACAAATAGATCGTTTCATTTGGTTTGAATAGTGATAAAGCTAATGAAATACTTTGAAAGTTAGAGTAACGTTAACGTGCCTTCAACGCGAGAGCACCGAAAAAGGACTCAGAATTCAATTTCCCAAAACACATCTTATCTAATTTACCCCTTTAAATTTCCTAATTTTTTATTGGTGATTGTGTACTTCTAATCTGTGGCGATACTCTCAAAATAAGGATCCACGTGCACATAACTGTACCTTGTGGCCTATTTAGGCTTACTCTACTGGACACCAAGTCAAAGAATCTAGTGTTTACACACGGTACACGAGGCGTTTCCTTCCCAATGATGGATGGATGTGTGGAGAATTGACGAGAACCATATGTGCTGAAGAATTTGACGATTGACTGCTTACTGCTTCTGTTCTCCCACGGTCCATACATAGTAGAAACTCTTTAAGTGGACAAGTGTTGATATTCCAAATGATTTTCAAAGGGTAATCTAGAAAAAAGGAATCTCGGGATGAATTATTTTCCTATCCTTTATAGCTTAGATTTTTGTTGTGCCTGTTTAACGCCGTTTCAGAAATAAACTATCTAAACCCAGTTTTTTACGGTTACTTTTGATCTGGTGATAAGGAGATTTCATTTAATTGCTCATGGCAACTGAGTCGTCATCGCTTTTTTCCAGGATCGAACCAGCAAGCATCACATATGGAAGTGAGAGCTGTCTCCATTAGATTATCTGGTTGGTTTATTTATGTCTGTTGATGTGACAGTAAAGATGCTGTACAGTGAGATAAGTCGTCCATACAATTCGGCTTGGTATAGAAATATACATCGATTGTATGTGCGACAAAAATCAGTGATATAATTGAAATCTGTACTAAAATGACAATTCCATGTAGCAGCACACTATGTGGAAAACTCCATTCAACAACTTCTTAAACTAGCTAGAGAAGTTTTCAATTAATTAATCAAGAAGAAGAAGTTATCAATTATCGATCATTGAGATGGGGACACTACCAGGGTGCGTTAATCCAAATATGAGGGAAGGATGACTGATGAGTGTAGAATGGTGTGAGATAATGGGATTTAATAAACATCGATGGAGATGATATGTTTAACTTTGTTACATATGACCAAGATCAGCTGGTTCATTATCCAGGATCATTTATTTAAAGCCCAATGATCAGGAAGAGCTTGGTCCAGTTTCGAACCATCAAAAAGCTACTGACTTTTCGTAGGATCGAACCAGCGACCTTTTGATTGTAAGGCGAGCACTATAACCACTCCACGGCTACCCAGCTATATTATATCGTAAGTGTATACTTTTACCCTTATCAAAGGCTCTACTAAATACAAAAAACACTGTTTTGTGTTTGGTGATTTACGTCACAGAAAACACCATTGTTTTCGTTTAGCTCAAACAGTAGCTTTGTGAGATCAATCTTGCGTAAGACGCCTCACAAATGTAATCTTGCGACCTTTACACAATTGTTCAACAATTGCTATTGACTGATATCGCTGAGTCAGTTATCCTAGGTCAGTTGTTGTCTTTGGTCGCCAATGTCTGCGTGTGTTAACAGGGTTGCGCAATCGCCGAAAGTTGTTTGCGCAAGGTAAAGTGATACTATTGCGCAAGGTTTGCGACGTGAGTACTTAGCGGGACGTGGCTTACGTTGGATTACAATTACCATTATTATTCAACAAGGTAGAGGCGCTTTTCCTGTTGAAGTTTTGGGGAAATTTATTTAAATCTACTTGAAACTTATTCGTACGTAGCAAAGGAGTTTAGCAATGATTTTGGATAGAGAAGTAGAATTTTCACTTAAATGTTAGCTGTAGTCGGGCTTTACCCTTGACCAGAAACACAAAAGTTGCCATAGTTTACGGTAACTTCTTGTATCTTCTGAATACCATATCTATAAGGTAGCAGTGAATAGAGAAATGAGAATATTATATCAGTATACTTTTGTTGCCGGATCAATATGGTTCTAAGATTGTTCTTTTTTATTCTAAATCCAGTACATCCTGTACATAACATTAAGTACTTTCTGAACATAACAGAATGTGTATTGACGATAATTTAGTCAATGTCTCTAGTTCACGATAATTTCGTTTCTGTGGTTTAGCCACAAAATATAACAATACTTGGAAGAATCTGTTTGATTTTCTACCTCTCAATAATTTATGTTGAAAGTTTAAAACAACTGTGTTATTCCACGATCGAACTGTGTATATGATTTGGTAGCTAAGCATATCGGTTTATTTAATGAACATCCATGTTCTATCAAGTGAAATATGTAATACACAATTTATTTTTTACTGTCGGTTTTGTATCTTGACTTTTAAATTATTGCATGCTTATAGCGTAATATTGGTTGTTGATAAACGAAATTCGTCCCCTAATTATTTAGCTTTTAGAAAAGCTTTATCGTAAACATTATAAGGAAAACCAACCAGTATCTAGTTAACTCTTTGAATTACAGAAACTAGTTACTTTCTCCGTCTAATATTGCCAATGACGTGGATTGCTGGGAATTCTCCATTACTTCCTCTAGAACTAGTGTATTAGAATAGCTTTTAGCAAAATATCTACTGAAGCCAAGTAGCTGCAGTGGACAGGCGACTTTCTGCAGGTGGAAAGCTTCAAGGCAGTCGTCGGACCGGTCGTAGGAATATCTAGTAGTCCTCGTCCTCTAGACAACTTGTCCTGTGAAGTATATAAACTAGCAATTCCAGTTTCATGTTAAAGCTGTGGCCAGTTTTGGAACAAAAATGGACGTGGTAGAGTTGAACCACCGGCAGAGTTAGTGATGTTACAGATTTTTTGTCTAATTCGAAATTTTTAGCGAGGACAAACTGAAAGGACTATTGTAAACTATTGCCTATTTTATGTTGCAATGGAAAATATGCAATTTTAAACTATCTAAAGTTGTAAACTGTTAAATGGAAACATAAACATGTTGCACTGTATTCGGTTACAAGTTGATTCATGCCGCAATGCATATTCAATGCAAGGTTGACAAGTATTCTTTTTAAGGTTATGTTAGATTGTTTGTGGCGATTAAAACAAATTTAAATTCAAACGTCGTACTCTTAGCTGCTAAATCTTCCTAAACGATACAATATTTCTACAACACAGAATCATCATAGTACGTTCATTAGGAGATGGAAGACGAAAGACAAATCACGACAAATTGAATCAAAACAGCCTTTGGTGTCAATCAAGTCAGCTGTTACATATCTTATGCGGTGAAATATCAGCTGATGACCTTTCTGTCATCGTTAATGTCTGTCTGTTGGTCATTGTAGCAGTGATCGGCTCATTTAGCTGACGATTGCAAGTGATTCATTGGACGAACAATGACTTATGGAGCCAATTAGGATTCGATTAACTTTCAGTGATTTCGTGCTGTTAATGACTTTCATCCTTCTGATTAATTATGACTAATGAGGGCCTTGGACTTAAGTCATTTTGGAAGAAAGCTTACATTCTCCCATTTAGTTTATTCTTTACGTGTCAAAGGAAGGAAAGGAGAGTTTTGCATT
This sequence comes from Macrosteles quadrilineatus, assembly GCF_028750875.1. Taxonomy (NCBI): domain Eukaryota; kingdom Metazoa; phylum Arthropoda; class Insecta; order Hemiptera; family Cicadellidae; genus Macrosteles; species Macrosteles quadrilineatus. Next base: position 2,564,166 of record NW_026542597.1, read on the forward strand.
TTGTAAATTTATCTCACGTTTTTTACTAGCAAGGAAACAAACAGATTTTTTATCTATACTTATTTAATACGCAAGCAGGATTTTTGTGACAATTACTCCTCCGAAACTACTGAACCGATTGACATGTTTTTGGTGTCATTGGAAAGAGCGTAACGTGAAGTTGTGCAGGAAACTTTCTTTTTAGGTAAATAATTAGAGAGTGAGGCCCTGGGGCCCTTTAAAGTTTCGTATTTCTCCATAAGGATAACATGGGAGATAATGTTTATTTACAGAAACATATGTTTGTTACTTGAAAATAGTCAAAGTCTACTACATAATAATTGCTGTGTATTATGACTCTTAATGTATACTACATTTCAATCAAGGATTGTGTACCTTAAAGTTTACCCATAATGGATCGGGAGCGTTTCATAAACTCCAAATTTCACAAACTCCAACGCTTAAAATATTAAATAAACAGAGTGGTTCATAACCTCCAATTTTCATAAGCTCCAAATCTATAACATTCAAATAATCACTTTTTCACAATGTCCAAATTTCACAAACTCCAACGTTAAGATACCAAATAAACAGTGCGGTTCATAATGTCCAAATTTCATAACCTCCAACGGTACAGTCTGAGCCAGAAGTCTCTACAGTGGTTGCCACAGTCAGATAGCAGGCACCGTTCGCCAGCGCTCAACTAGGCTACTGATTATACGTGCATTTTATGATTGAAGAACACTCAGCTGTGTGACTCAAATATGTGTTAGCACACAATGTGCAAATCAAATTTACATTTTTAATACCTTTAATTCAAGCTTTCAGCTGAGTTTCTTAACTGTTCCGTCTCTCAATTAAAAAGCCAATTATTACATTACAAATATCGTAAGAGATTTTTTTACCGATGAAAAATTTTAAAACATATAAATATGTTTTATAAGTATATTTTCTAATAGCTGTTAAAATTTCATAATGATTACATCAGTTGTTTTTTTGTTATGTGTAAAAATAGCCCTTTGTTAGAAAAGTGCCGAAAACCTTGTACTTTATTCATTCTACCCACTAAAAGGATGAGTTTAAACTACATAAAAAGGTAGAAACTAACATACATAAACGCAGAAATACATTTTTATAAGTAGGATTTAACTTATACATCATATTGTAGGTATACTGGTCACGTTTCAATAAAAGCTCATACTCGAGTATTTACACTTTTTTACTCACAGCAGTCTCGTTTCTCTTTGCAACTTAATGTGGCTAGTTCAATAATGTTAAAGTTTTGACAAGGTGATAATTTATATTTTGATTGCCTTTTCAGTGGAGAGCTAAGCATTGTATACCTTTTATTTACCAATAAAAATGCGTAATCACAAACAGTGGAGTCTTTGACCGTCGTATAAAATATTAAGGTATGAAGTTGTTGTTGTTGTAACGATTATTGCATATTCTATTTAAAAATAGTGTTCAATGTAAATAATTCAACAAGTTATTAGATAGGTACCTTTTAAAGTTTTGTTGTAACGATTATTGCATATTCTATTTAAAAATAGTGTTCAATGTAAATAATTCAACAAGTTATTAGATAGGTACCTTTTAAAGTTTTTAGATTCTATTTAACAAATTTCCCTATAAGAAAGTACAGTAGCTATTACCGTAGGTGGCATGGTAAGACCTAGGCCCGGGACCGATTTACTTTTTAATTTTGATGTCCCCAGAGGCCAAAAACACAATTCGTTAAAATTGTTATATTTGTATATATATATGTGTGTGTGTGTGTACAGCTGTCCGTGTGAAAGCATGCATTTTCTAAATTTAAACCGACGACAGTCAGGGATTGCCCTGGTGTCTTAAAATGGTTATTAGGTCTTTTACTATCACTAACTTTAACAACAAAACCAAGATACCAGAAAACGCCAAATAAATGTTAGACGTGAGCCGTTGATTAGCTTTTTCAAATATAGATGAATATAAACTTGTTAAATGTTTTAAAATAAAATCATAATATATCCATTGAATATAACATGTACTAACAACCAAATAAATGGCTAAAGAGGATGAAGAAGCAAATAATAGGTATTGTAATGTGGTCTCAACCATGGTCTCAACTATGAACCCGCTGAACGTTTTAAATAGGCCTATTTCGATAGAATGTAAAGTCAATCGCACTTTTAGCAGGAATTCCACCACATAAACTTAGAATAAGAGTAGTTTCTATTTTTGTTTATATTATTTTGACCAGAACCAAATCTAGGGTAAAGTTTAGTCAAAGGGATGCATTTACACTAATTAAGTTTACCTTAACGAAAGGAGAATAAAAGTAGAAATAATAACTGGGCCAGGTCGCTAATTCAGTGGGTTTTACCAAGAACTTAAATTATCTCCACATCTTTATATGCCTTTTCATATTTCACGAAGACAATTTCCGAAATTACAATCGGGGAAGCATTTATATCAAAGAATTTTGTTAACTATAGACTACCGGTAAGCATTAAAATGCACAAACATACGCCTGTAAATTAAGTTACCATTCTTCGTAATGTAATGACGTATTTGATGTAATACAGTATAATGATAATTAAATGCTAGAAACTCAGTTTCTATATCCCGTAAACTGATGCTGAGCCGGACAAACTCCTAGCGCCAATGCCGCGCCAAGCGATTTTATGCCTATTTTTAATCGCTTAAAAATGGTACAAGCAGGCTCCGTATCAAACAAAGCTTCGAATAAAAAATAAAATTCATACTTTGATCTAAAACTTTGCCGCAGGAATTTTTTTCCTGACCAAAAAATAAAAAAGTTCCTCGCTTACTACATTTTTCATGTTTTTTATGGTGTTAAAAAACAATCATCAGTTTTAATTTGCCTAAATAAATTATAAAAATTATGTTAAGGTAAAAACTAGCAACATAGTAATGAGCACTGGTTTTTCCAGAAAAATAATATATCAATTTGAAATTTTTATGTTAACAAATAAGTGTAGCAGAGCAGGTTGAGTGAATGTATGTTTGTGTAAAACAGAGAGGTTCATTCGGCCCGTCCGCCTCGGTATCCCGCCTATTCGATTGACTTATGGCAGAGACTGTACCGTTGGAGCTTATGAAACTTGGAGGTTATGAACCGCTCTGTTTATTTGATATTTAAAAGTTGGAGTTTGTGAAATTTGGACATTGTGAAACTGTGCTTATTTGAAAGTTATAGTTTTGGAGTTTATGAAGTTTGGAGGTTATGAAACACACTGTTTATTTAATATTTTAGACGTTGGAGTTTGTGAAATTTGGACATTATGAACCTCACCCAATGGATCTTACTACTTTATTTTAATGCTGGGAATAGTAAAATTTAGTTGAGAATAAGTTAACATGATTTAGAAAACTTTGCTATGATAATTTATGTATTTAAAATCACAAATCTTTGACATAATTAATTCATTTGAAACTAAACAGCTGATCGACAAATCAAACAAATCATCTACTTCATTTGAATAATGTTATTACACAAAAATAGTTTTTTTTTACCAATAACTTGATTCTTTTTTTACTCGTGGGTGTATTTTGAGTTTGCAGAAAGCACCAAGCCAAGTAACTTTTATCTAATTTTCTTTATAAACTAACAGTATTAATGAATTACTACATGAACTTGACAAGTCAGGTAATTAATTGTCAGTATGCCAAGGGGAAGAAGAGTGGGTCCTCGAAAACAGACGAAGGCAGAGACACCCATCTATAAAATCCAACTGAGTTTTTAAATATAGAGGTCAGTGGATTGCCAAGACACAGATTAGAGTAATAAAAGGGGGCAATAGTTTTATTGGTGAGGGATATTAATACATCAAAAAGGGCCTCATTAATAGCACAAGGCTTCATGTGATCAAAACGGTTAACAACTTAATAGAATGTTTACATCTTAACTGGATCATGTGAGTGGGGACATATTTTGATTTCGAGGATAAAAATGTGTCCGTCTGGAACAATCTCACCTTTTAAAATGGAAAGATGCTAATTTCTGTTATCTTTGGCATTTGCAGCACAAGCACTTTAATTAAAGAGCAGCATGGTTCTACCGGTTCTACCCAGACCAATTTCAGTCATGAGCAACTATATTATTTGTTGTTTTAAGTAAGGCTACATCTTTTAATAGGACACGCATATTCGTTACGGAAAACTCTGACCAGGGTAATCTTTCTGAAGGTAACTTTATGACCAAAATCGTAGTATTCATGGAAGTGCTTTTGTGATAAAAACATTGTTTTTTTAGTGTTTATTTTTTATAGTGTGCTTTCTTCAAAGCAGCATTTTTATGACCCTCAAAATATGCTACATACCTATTGGTTTGATATAATAAAATGTTTTGTTAAATGTGTTTTTAAAATCTTTAAAAAATACCCTATAGCCTTGCTCGCTGCCTATGCCAAACTTGAACTTGAACACTTATTAATTTACTAAATATAATACATATACATCTAGAAAATGGGTGGACTGCTCCTCTTCTAAGGCTTTATGATTACTGTATTTAATTTTCTACGTCGTGTCAATATATAACACGATGAATTTGTTTTCTAAATTCCTATTTTATTTTGCGGGGCATTGAGCCGCACAGGTTCACTAGTTATACATAAAATCCACTAACTACTAGTAACTTTAATCTATGATTGATAGATATGTCACTAAATTGACTGTTGATTAGATACAAACTATTTGTTAAATGATTGTCTTTTTAAGTTGGCTTTTTTACAAAGATTAGGAGTGCCTATTTCGTCATAAAGGAGAACAGAGACTTGAAATAGAGTGGTTAAATAACTATGTACACGACATTATATGGGGATATGAAAATACTTCACTACTACCACATACAATTGAATATATTGATTGTAAGTAGTTCCAATATCTGGGCTAAGACATTATGGACATAACACAGGAACAATTAAAAAAATATATTTTAGTGCACAATGAAAACTGGAGGAAAGGGACGCTAGGATTTTAATCCCGCGATAGCGTTATCACATTTTAACTGAAACATGGGGTTGGAGATCAAAATCGTCGAATGCACTAAGTTTTCCTATAAAACAGCTATAACGACCGGATTACTAGAATTAACAGTAAAAACTCTACGATGCCACAATTCAATTTCTAAAGTAAGTTGCCTTGACCAACGAACTAAAGAAATTAACTTATTTAAGATCTTGAACTCTCAAGAGTTTTATGTTGTTTTAAATACTCTAGTTGAGTGCAATCGCCGCTTGCAGTGTAGTTAAAGCACTTTAGAAAAGTTTTAATAAATGCTTTGTCTGAGTAGGGCCTAATCACAGCGATTGAACATGCAAGACCAGTAGTCCAAGAAACGCTACTGTAGACAGGATACGTGCAAATTGGACTGGCTAATATAATGGTTACTAAAACATCAAAGAGCGGATGTGGGTGCGAACAGGATAGCATCTCTTCTCACGACTAAGTCTTAGACCACCGGAAATGGTTAGACGGACCGGAAGTACGTATTTGCATGGAGACTATTCAAGGTCGTTGCAGAGAAGTTTTACGTCAATTATGTTAACATCGAGAATTGATTCGAGGATTCTGGTAGTTCAGACTGATACTAGGCATTGATGTTTTCTGTGGCATTGTATGCTTACACCAGTACATAGTTGAAGTTGGCAAGACTAATCCCAATCTAAAATCGTAGGCCTGTATAGAAGGGGTATGTCCATTGTCCAACTGCGTATATCCAAGGGGCAAAATGAAATTTTTTACCGGAGAAAAATTGCAAAATACTTGATCGCTCAGAAAAAGGGTTAGTCTCAGGTTTCAGCATGAGTAATTCTTGTTTTTTTTCAAGAACCTTCATCCGATTGTTACCAATTTCAACAGGTCTGTGAAGTAACCGTGTTGTGACCGCTGCAGTGATAAGATATTGAAGGCGGAAGTCTCAAACCAACAATGAATGACTTATCAACCCAAGATACTTGCTCTGAGCCACAGCGTCCGGTACATTATCTTATAGTTCGTTAGTTTTTATACAGTTTGTTGTGCTATATACATATGTTGTGCTACATGTTGCACATATAGTGTAGGCTAACAATAACTAATCACAGTCGATACTGTTCAATTTTAATTTACGCTTTTGTCATGCAAGCTTCATTTAGTACAATTTCAATCGTCATCAACATCTACTAAACCATTCAGTAGCCATGCTTTCTTCTATAGCTCCATGAGACATTGCAATAAAACATAGAAATCAAACATGCGAAATTCAGGTCTTCGAAACATTGGCTTTCAGATGAAACGTTTAATCGCATCTCAACAGTTTAAACTGCCCAGAAGACACGACATTGGCGTTAAGTAATTGAATTCTCTCACTTGTCGAGTCAAACAGCTGATCATTAGCTGAAAACACCACGGCAAGGTACAGTGTAAAACCGTAAAACGCAATTCCTTAAGGTTAATGAGCATCTTTAACGATCGAACCGTAAAAGACAGGACAGGTTTTACTACCTCTTTAACGACCCCGGATCGTCATTGTTTCGATACAGCGTTGTTCGGCAGAAAAACGGGGAAATAAGTAGATTTAGTGGATTAAATTCTACGTTTTACGCAAAGTAGGGTTAAATTATTCTAATCAACCTTCACAATGTGTTTGTCGTTGGTGTGGTTTTACTCGGGATATTTGTTTGGTGGAATAGGTTCTTCTAATGTGTATGCGAGTTTTAATTCGTGTAAAGTTGTTAAATTGCGGTATTTTTTACAAATTGAAAAGTGGGAAACAAAAACGTAATTATTTTCATATCCGCATTTTTTTGTTATATTTCGATGCATACTCACATTAAAGGTGTTTAATGCTGAAAAGTAACAATAAATCTGTGCTCGTGCTGCAATATTAATGTCGCTTTAGGTGATTGAAAATTAAAATTTTTATGAATTTTGATAAAACATTAGATTATGGTATAATTATTGCATTTTGCGTACTAATATTGTAGAATATAGAAAGTTGCTTTCGTCATACTAAAGCAAAAACTGCTGTTTTTTGTACATGCGTTGCGGGTCCATTTTTAGTCTCTAGGACCTAGGGAGTAAACGCCTTTTTAGTCCCTAGGGAGTAAAAATCTGCTGTTGTAAACAGTTTTACAACAGTTGTACAGTTGTGCTGTTGTTGTGTGATTGTAGAAATCACATGGATCGTAATAATTTGTCGATATTTTTAATTGGGAATGTTTTATCTTATTGTTGCGTTCTTGTTAATAGTTCGACATATCGATGGTACAATGTTCAGTACAATCGTAATAGGCGAAATTATTAAATTACTAAACAGTTGCTTATGTACATTAGCTACGCTAGAAGTATTTTTGAGAGGTTATCTTTAACTGAAAAGTATTTTCGATACCTGACTTAGTTTGTTAAATAATTTTTCAATATACTATGACGAAAATATTGTCCATCACAAAAAAGTGTCACTTTACGTCCTAGTGATGAAATATACTATTGTTTAACAATAAGTCTTAAAAAAAAAAACTATTTTTCGTAAAGAATCACTTTACGCCCTAGTGGTGAAAATCTACTATTTCTTACCCAAAAATCAGTTTTTGAAAAAAGAAATATCCAGAATTTAACAGTTCTATATAAATACAGTACTCGATAAATGTATCCAATCTATTGTCAACTTGCCCAAAGGCCATGAGTCATTTCCACCTAAATAATGCTATACTTGCGTTTTGTAACTGAATCTGGAAAGAGAAGTTAATTAAAATTAATATCCCGATGGTTTGCGTGCATGTTGCGAGGAAACCCAGATCGACCCGCTAAATAGAGATACATAATTAATTCCGAATGTGGATAAAATTCACACAACGATTAATTAAACTATAAGATGGGACACTGAAAGTTTTTTAATCGTGAAAAAGGTGAGTTTAATTTTAAAAACAATTAAAACAAATATGACTCGTTTTCACCGAGTAGAAGTGGGGAACTGTGATATTAAAGCTGGAATTCAATTAAGTCAGGCCCGAATGGGCTTTTAAGATAACTCTGGTATATTGGACCTAGCAACACTGTAGATGCGACTGGGCGGTAAAATAAATCCCTGTTTTGAATACAACCCCCGACCCAACATGCAAATACCAGTGAATTACATTTGTACCTTTCGTGTGGTGGCGAGAATTTGCTCAAGGTAGCTTCGTTTATTTGACCTGCTTAGTGTGTGTAAAGTAATTTTCCTTTTCATTGTTGGTTCAAGTTGGTGGTTTGATTTCGATGTTAATTCATTCGTTCTCCGTGATTAGAGTTTTGTGTCCAGTTTTGATATGATTTTTCCTATTTATTTACATGATTATAGCCTATGGCTTAGCTTTTGATATAAAGCTACAAAATAAAAGGGCTTTATTCTATGTTTCTTTATGTTACCGTAGCCTACAATGCATCTTCACCTTAGGCCCCGTTTATGCACCAAGAGCGGGAGCGGGGCGATAGCGGGCCCGCTCCCGCTGTGAATGGGGCTGTTTATGCACGAAGAGCGATAGCGGTAGCGGTTGGTTAAAGGAGAATGGAAGGGGGACACAGTCTTGCCAACTCAAACTCTGCCAAATAATTAACACAACTATTTGTCCTAAGTGCACGTGCGCGTGGGTCAAGTTGGCAACCCTGGCTTCAACCGCTCCCGCTCCCGCCGTGCATAAACAGTCCCATTTGACTCAATGTAGTTGAAAACCGCTCTATCCAAAGCAACCGCTGCGATTTCTAACTACACAGCGGGCGAATTAGAAACCGCAGCGGGAGGTCAACCGCTATCGCTATCGCTCTTGGTGCATAAACAGCCCCATTTAACTCAATGGTGTTAGAAATCGCTCCCGCTGTCGCTACCGCTCCCGCTCTTGGTGCATAAACGGGGCCTTAATCCTACAAATTATCGTACAAATGTATGATACATTTTTATAATTTTGTTTTTAGACACATTGAGAAGAAAAGTGCAATTTGAAATTTATCTTCCTGCCTAGAATTAATTATGCGTTAAACTCTGTATAGGTGGAGTAGCATTTTGAGATATAATTCAAACACCTAGCTAATGTTTACTACAACATTATTTTTCATAATTTCCGCATTAATAGGTTAACAAAGAATCACGCCCAAATTTGGTTTAATCGAGGTGAATTCCCTGAAAATGTTCATATGAAATAATCAAATCGGGTGTTTTATGAAAGGGTACGTGCGAGACTATCTGTATATGACAATGCCCTCTCAATCGAACCCCTTAACTCCCTTCGGTGTTTTAGCGAATTTCCCTAAAGGGAAGTAGCTATTACCGTAGGTGGCACGGTAAGACCTAGGCCCGGGACCGATTTACTCTTTCATTTTGATGTCCCCAGAGGCCAAAAACACCATTCGTTCAAATTTTTATATATGTATATATATACGTCCGTGAACGCGATAACTTGAGTAGCCTATTTTTTTTCCGATTTTGATGAATTTTGGTTTAAAGGTGTAAGGTGGGATAAACTTGAATGAGTTCGCAAACTGGCATGATCGGACCATGGGAACAGGGTTTTACGGGGGCTTTTATGGGGTAAAATATGGTTTTTCTCATTTTTGACCCTCAAAACAAAAAATTGAGCTTAAAAAACAAATAATTTAGTATATCAAAGTGTTTGGTACGGCTAATGGTCATGGAGAAAATTAAAAAAATTGGAAATTTCAAATTCCCATGTTATTCTTATGGAGATTATTGTAAAATGTTGTAGTATTGCGTGTTTATGGATATATTTTGATCAAACTTGGCAAATTTATTTATTTTATACTAAGCTATCAATATTTTACTAAAAATACACTTTATTAGTTTCCTTGTAGCAGCAAACCTAGGCACTCATTAAACCTTATGTTATTTAAATAGATTTAATTGAAAATAAATTCAGACAAATGGAAATTCGCTTAGTCGGCAGGTTTGCTGCGGCGGGGGTATTATCTTTGATCAACGATCATTGAGCTGTTTCCAGGACACTTGTTCTTGTTTGTATATTTAAAAATTATAACATTCCTCTGCTTGGTGTTATTAGAGCTAATACACCCCTTTTCAATAAAATTAAATGAAACGCTTCATCTCTATAAACCTACGGACTTTTTTTGTAACCATACTGAGCCAATTATTGATTTAATAAAGCATTATTCGCACTAAGTGATATAAACATTGTCTCAACTACAGTAGTAGGCCTACTTACCTTTGTGACTATGAGGGATTCTAAAAGATCGCAATAGGGAAATTTTTAATCTATGGCTGACATGGAAGAAATTAATTTGCCAAATTTTCTGAAGTTTCATTTCCAAGCAATCCACGGAAAATTATAATATCCATAATAATAACTATGCCGATGTGAGTTTTCAATAAAATATCATGCCAACAAAGCAAAACATGATTTTTTTCGACATCGAAAATGATCAATGCAATTACTATTATTTTGAGATTTCAAGTAATCCTTCCCATAATTACACTAAATTGTTTACAAGTGATTTTATTTTAAACCAGCAATTTGTTGGTAAAAATGTCATCCCCATGTTACATTTGTAGACAGTTTTTTGAGAAAAATCATCGTTTATGTTCATAGTTTTGTAGTTTATATTCATGTGTTATGTATCATAGTTTATGTGAGCCACCGACAGATTGTGCTGATCTAAATCACTGATTTCTGTCGAATACGCAATCTTTTCTAACGATTTAAACTAATGGAATGACTAATTGTGAGCTATAGCAACTGTTATGATCCATCAACTTGGCCTGCAACAAAAAATAATAAGGAATATATAGTTTTAGTCACTAGCGCATTCTGTGACTGGCTCACCCAATATGGTATGGACGTATTTTCATATTCAACAATAAAATAGTAACGCGGTATAGTATAACAGCATTGTATGATGATATAAGACGCACTCTTGTAACGTAAAAACGTTGAAGAAAATAGCTGTATAATGTAGATTTTGTTAAACTTATAATTGTTATAACTTTTTTATCAGTTAAGATACAACTTTTTACTCAATAACCTTTTCTTGTGGCCATATTTTTTGGATTAAAACTACGTTTTACCCGATGTCCTATCTCGTACCGTTATCGAGCTACAGTCGTTTCAATGCATAGCGCGTTCCGCCATCTTTGCCCCCCTCCCCCCAAGTTCTCGACCACCTGAAAAGTAGGCGACATGCGTATTTTTTATCACCACAGCCCATATTACAACTATCAGCAAAGATATTTGATATTACTTCTTTGCGACAATCACAAATTAATTCTACTTTCGGTAAAAAAAAAAACTACACGAAAAGTCAATTTTTACATATTTTATACAATAACTTGTTTATTTATAGAGATACGACCTCGGACTCAATAACCATTATTGAAGTCCACATTTTTAGAATTACAACGACGTTTTAACCGATGTTCTATCTTTTACAGTTTTCGAAATATCAGCGTTTTAACGCATAGCGCAAACCACCATGTTTGCCCCCTCCCCCCCCCCCACCTTATCGACCACTTTTGAAATAGGCGACATACGTAATTTTGATCACCACAGTCCATATTACAATAATCAGCAATAACATTGCGTACTACTTTCATGCATGCTCAAACCCCCTCAGCTCCTGGACTATAACAGAAAATACCGATAAGACAACATTACATCATTCCGACTAATCGAAAAATCACGGTTTATAGATTGTATAAATCTCTGTTTTTATCATCCTGTAAGTTTGGCAATGACAAATACACATACTGTTCCATTTATTGTCAGATATTAAATAGCGTGTGATTTTTCATCACATCCAGTGACTTGTTTTGATCAAACATCTAATCACATACCTCACGTGACACGAAGGATTTATGTTGTTTTCACTTGTGTACAATGTTGTTAAATAGATAGTAGTGTGTTTAATTTATACTGTTATTGAATGTTTTATTTCGTGTTACAGGTTGGGGTTATTAGCTTATTTGACTGTTTGGAAAACATAAGTAAGTACAGTACACACCTTTTGCATACTTGTTAAATTGGATAACCTTCATTATCGTAGCTATTCGAATAACGTGAAAGAGTCTAACACAATAAATGTCATAGAGTTTCATAGTGAAATAGTTATGCAGTGAATGCTTATTATGGTTTTTAGTGTTCATTATGACCACTATTTTTGGCAACTAGTTAAAAAAAAAATTTTTTGCCGACAAAAAAAATAATTTGACCAAACGATGTATCAAATTGTATGTGCATCTTTTTATATTGAGTAAAAAAATCGCTTTTTCCATTAGAATATCGCTGAAATTAAAACTACTGGTTTCAAAAGTGACTGTTAATTGACTTAATATATAATTTATTTGTCACGCAGAATATATTGTCAAAAGTATACTCTCTCAGTGTGTAATGATTGTTGTGCCAATGGTTTCACTGGCAAACAAAACAAACAACAGAGTCTACTAATGCAATTGCACTGTAAGTGTGTCTTGTCTTTGGCAGTAAATTAAATCCTACTCGGGTAAAACCTAAACCAACTCGTCGCACCTGCGTTGCATGTAAATAAGCCAGAACGGAAGACTGCAGTTCGACAATGTTTTTAACAACTCAAGATTCTCGGAATTTTCTTCATTTACATAAACTCACTGTGAATAGAGACATTCCAGTCTCTTCAAACAGCTCCTTTCGTTTAATATTTGCTCGTCTTTATTTTGTAAGAATTCTCGAAAATGAGATCCTACTGTATTGTTTTGTTTGCTTATTCTATGCATTTAAAAATACATAGAAACTGACTAGCCATAGTTTTTTTGTACTTTTGACCGGTAATCAAAACTCAGTATAAATAGCTTATTTTACAATCGTGAACCATACTTAATTTTAGTATGTTAGACTTGTTTGTCTGACTTATTCCCTCTTTTATTTCGACCATTTGAAACAACCAGTTAGAATTGTTTCAACGATGAAATGTTTGGAAAGTATTTAAGTCAGTATCCACCAAATTGAAGAGACCGTTGTATAAAGTAATTTCCTCTAGTGCTAGTGCTCCGCCCCAGTGGTCTTTAAACTCCTCATGTTATCCTTATGAAAAAAACATTTGTTTACTATATGATCAAATGGATAATTACAGCAGCTAGTAAATACTCATTTACTCTTTATAAGTTCATTCTCATTCATGGATTTATATGTATTTATCTACTTATTGAGATAAATTAATTTACCAATCACTGTGTTTGTATTTGGTTTTACTTGAATTTGAATACTGTTTATGTAACCTACCCTTTGAGGAGAAAAGATCAATGCACATAAATAAATCAATGTAAATATTTATTTTATAATTTACGATACAAATCAATAACACAACCGTCCAAAAGAATTAATTTACTGCAAAATGGATAACCACATGTCAATCATTAAAGGCTGCCTTGCAGAATGAGCTTTTTTCTGTGGCTTCATGTTGAAATACATAGTTCATGTAAGGTTGTAAGGAAACATGTTTCCTTATCTGATATTGTAAAGATATGAAGTTAATTAGTGATAGTAGGTATCGCCCCTGATGACTCAGTCTGTACCATGTGATGAAATTAGAACTTTTAACGCTGATATTTTTAAAATTACTCGTACTATATTAAAGTCTACAATACTAAAACGTATGTTAATTACACATTGTACTGTATATCGTAATACAATATACAGGGTGTAAAAAACTGAACAACTTAAAGCCTAATACTGTACAATCTATTTAAGCGTCCATAGATCATTTTTTAAATAAATATGATAGAGGAACTCATAAAGTTTTGTTTCAACATGATTTGCATGTATCAGCTGTATCATTGTTGTCGCTCAAAGATTTTAACTTCAAAACATAACCTGCATAAAGGCAAACGTCACGAACGTGCAAGAGCAGTGTGTTGAATGGTACATTGAAACAAATAATATTCGTCTGGGGTTTTGTCAAAGACCAAATTTATACATGTCGAAAATCGCCAATGTTCGAGAATTGAGATTGAGAGTGATGCCGCCTTCAAAACCATCACTGATTATAATGCAACATTGAGTGTGGTCAGAGTTGGATGTATTAACTTTCTTTTTACCAACAATGGAAGCAATGTTGATTTTTCAAATTAACCCCTACAGACAAAATATACAGACAAAATTAAGAATATGTGTGTTAATTTACATTTATTAAAATTTCTGTAAAATATTTACACTGTAACAAAGTTGTTCAGTTGTTTTTGGGACACCCTGTATGTTGTACGTATAAATTATATCCATAACAGTTGAAATTAGACAGTGAAATTCACGACTATTATTATTTAGTAGCTGTTGTTAATGATTCAAATAATACACTCAATGTATGTTTTCGGTTGTGCCACTCAAATAATATAACTAATAGATGTTGAACAAATCATTTATGTGTATGTTGGATGTTTATGTGCTTCGTGTTCAAGCAGCCAACCAAGCAATTAATAGCTTTTGCCATTTAGAATTTATCGTTACAATTATAATTATAAAATTCCTGTATACTTCATTATTAACGAATTTCCCATATAGGGAAAAAGCTATTACTGTAGTACTCATTGTAAGACCTGGACGCAGGACCGATTTACTTTTTCGTTTTGAGGTCCCTAGAGGCCAAAAACACCATCCGTTCAAATTCATATATATATATTTATATATGTGTCCGTTAGCGCAATAACTCGAGCAAAACTCATCCGATTTTGATGAAATTAGGTACAAACGTGTAAACCTACGTTTAATCGAACGAGTTCGCGAACCAGCATGATCGGACTATGGGAACAGGTGTTTATGGGGGGTTTTATGGGGTAAAAATAGGGTTTTCCCATTTTTAACCCTAAAAACTTAAAATTTAACATTTTCTTTCCAAGCCATTTTGTAGAGCTTAAAAAAACAAATAATTTAGTATATTGAAGCGTTATTATGCGCCTAATGGTGTTATATAGACTATATAGTGTTATATAGTCAATGCTAATGGTTACGGAGAAAATTTCAAAAAACTGTAAATTTAAAATTCCCATGTTATTCTTATGGAGAATAAATAAACTGTTGTAGTTTGCTTGTTTATGAACATATTTTGATCAAATTTGGAAAATGCATTCATTTCATTCTAAACTATTAACATAAAAAAAACACACATTTTTACCCTCCCTGTTGCAGCAAACCTAAGACTTGTTAAATTAATGTTATTTAAATAGGGAATAAATGTGACATTTTTAAGGAGACATTTTTGTGTAAATCCAATCAAGCAAATGGAAATGCGCTTAGTCTGCAGGTTTGCTGCGGTGGGGGTATTTTAGTTATCTGCTCTACTTTTGTCACATAAATCATTTCAGGATAGTTTGAATACTCTGTAATTATTTCCAAGCCAGCAATACAGTCAACACCCCCCACTGACACTGTAGTCCAGCCCTCGGCAAGTACAAAGTCTCGCTACGGGGTTCTTTGCTTCATTATGGTCTATGATTAACCATCAGCCTCGACTTTGTTTGTCGAGAGCTATATTGGAGTACAGAAACTACGCGGGGGGTCTGAGCGAGCATTGCATTGTAAATATTGTTAAGGCTGGTTGTAATAATAGCAATAACGATAAGGAAGTATTTCGCACAAAGAATGGATGAACGCATTTTATTTTATCCTTTAGTAATTTTGTTACAGTCTAAGCAAAAATTGTTATGGTAGACTGGTCCTATGGTAAATATAAGCGTGTTATTTGTGTTTCGTGTCGGTGACGTTTTGGTACTAATCACAATCAGTTAACAGTTTTTATTTATTTGAGAGTTAATGTTCAGATATCTGGTTTACTCTGCAGTTAAACCAGTTTTAAAGCTGGTTAAATTACAAGAAACGAAATTTGAAATTAGTAAAATAAATATAGTTAACTAAAAGACGCACAAACCTTACAATCTTTTTCAGCTGGTTCATAAAGATGACAAATATCTTTTTCCTACAGTTACTTGACAAAGTGGGCTTCCTTGCACAGTTTTTAGTGCGCCAAGTAGCTAATTGATGCATTTACTTACTTTTGCCGAACTCCAGTATTCCAACCAAACAACACAAAACCGTGTTAAAGAAGTTCAAATACCTGCTATTAGGCAATCCACTTTTGTTGTAGTAAACACAACTATACTTGAATAGATACAACTTCAGTATCGGCGTGGTGTGGAGGGGTAGCGAGCAGTGGGGAGACTACTGTTGCGGTGTTGCCGCGTTGTCGCGGACGGCCTACGACTGCAGTGAGCGGGAACTGCCCAACTAACTTCAACACAGAATATGCGCGCCAGCGTACTTGTCAACAACGCAAACGCACGCAACGTTACTATTACGACATACGAACCCAACTTACCAACCCGAGTAAATCTCATTAACCACGCCTCAGTGAATACTCTACTTAAAAGTTCAAATAAAATTAATAGGCTAATTTAAAATATAATTAATTCGTCATATTTAAAAATATTGTATACTAGAAGTAAAAAAATGTTTCATTACGTATAAATAAAAAAAAAAAACATATTTAACATATTAAAAAACATATAAAATATATGTTTTGTGATAACTTTAAATATATAATTTTCTGATACAACGATATATAATTTCTTAATAACTGATGCACCCTCTTGGTCAGGTAGTTTGCCTATTGAGACAGCGTAGGGGTTGGGCTGTGCGGCGCGCGCCGCACCGTGTGAAAGCTCCCTTCACTGTGTGCTTTTATTTCGTCTCTGTTGATAGTTTCCGCTAGTTTATAGTAACCAGGAAGGAAATTTTTCTGATTTAACAAAAAACGTTTAGTTCAAATTTATGATACTATACGTATTTTGGTTACCTATTTATTTTGTTCAGTCAATTTATTTATGAAAATTATGTTCAGTTAAAAATTTAGTACCTATGAGTATAAAAAATTATCTTTATAAACTGGTTAGATTTAAAAACCTTTAGTTAAGTACTAATAAGATCAAGCTGGACAAATGTCTTTGTTGGCCACGACTGAAGAAACTAATAGTAATAAATAATACCTCAAGTTTTAATAATCTTAAATACAAAATTGTTTCTGAAATAAATGCACACATATTGCTCCAAAATAAAGCTTACCTAATATTGTGAAAAGTCTAGGACGTTTTCGTTAGTGGATGTGGATGGCAGTGGATTTATTCCATCGAAGTCATCATCGCTATCATCTGCTCCGTAATCAGCATACGTTTGGTTGACATATATTTCCTGTGTCCCTTCGTCAGTTTGCACTCTGTATTCATCAGAAAAATCCTCAAGGTCACTATTTTCACTGTCACTGTCATCTCCATTCACGTGTATTATTAGTTCTTCAACTGCTGTTTCAATGAGACCCTCTTGTGCCCACGCTTCTAAAATTATTTTTTTTGTGTGTCTTACGATATTCGTCCATTCTACGCTTGTCACTTGTCCAATGCCTTCTTCGGTTAATCTTTTAATTTCAGTTAGGTTAAATGCTTTATTGTTTCGAGCAACGTGTCCCTTGACTTGCGCCCAAACCATTTCAATTGCATTGAAATGGCAATGGTAAGGTGGGAGCCTGACGATCTTGTGTCCTTGGGCCTTGGCCATCTCATCTATTAAATACTTGGGGGTCGTTGGTTTATACCTGTCACTTAGTTCTAATAATTCTGCTTTTCTTAAATGTTCCTCAAACTGTATGTTGTGCTCACTGAGCCATTCCTGAATTTCTGTTTTTTTGTTGGCTTGTGTTGGAGCCTTATCCAAAATCTTGGAATGGTATGGGGCATTGTCCATAACAATAACCGATGGGGTTGAAAGGTTAGGCAGAAGTGATTCTGTGAACCATTTAAAAAATGTATCATGGTTCATTTCTTCGTGGTAGTCTGTGGTTTTCTTTGAAGAAAACAATAAACAACAGTTAGGAACAAACCCTTCAGATGTTCCAGCGTGCAGCAAAATCAACCTACTACCTTTACCAATAGGAGCTGCTAACGTACCTTCAGTTGTCTCGTCAGTCCATCCTCGAGCGAGGGTGTGGCCGGTATTCACCCATGTTTCGTCTAACCACACTATCTTATCGAAATTCAAATCTTTCACCTCCCGCAGAAACCGGCAACGCCAAGCAACAATATCATTTCGTTCCAATAAAATTCTCCTCCGATTCAACTTTTTATACTCAAACCCCAAAGTAACTAAAACACTCTTGAGAGAAAAACTGCTGCCTCTAAATAAATTTGCGTCCCTTAATGAAATCAAGAGTTTTTTAATTGTAGGATGCTCTTTTTTCCTAATATAATCATATATATGCCGGCGAATAGCATCCTGTTGGAAACCATCTATGGCAGTGACGGTTTTCTGTTTCTTTCTCCTTTTTCCAGGTGTCTGTAAGGTCGTAGTGGCATTACCAACCTCATTAATAAGTTTTTCCTTCTCCTTGCATATTGCAACGACTGTATTTTTATTTAGACCTAACGCTGCTGCGGATCTGTCTACTACCCTCTCTAATGGTATTAAGATAGCCCTGTTATCCTTTTCTCGCTGAAAAAAATTCCGTACATTAACCACAAGTTCCCGTGACTGGCTGCGTAAAGCAGATCCCTGGCCAACTTTGGTGTAAGGTGATGGTCTCACTGGCCGAACGCGAGGACGCCCTCGTTTATTAACACTAGCGCCTCCTCTTCTTTCCATCAGAATTAATATGATAACACAACGTAATATGAAACAACAGATTTAACACGATATTACACCATGTAATTCCCAAAACCACTCACGACAACAACACTGGACGCAGACAACGCAACGGCACTACTGAGAGTTCCTGCCCTCTGGCCCTCGGCATATACTGTATATATCTGTAAACATCTGTTGTAAACATCATTACTCATATCATCTTTGTTATGATGAGTGGGTGGTCGCGTCATTTGATTCGGTGCAGTCTCGTGTCTTCGCCTACAGAGTTCTGTTTTGATTTGTCCATTGCTTGCCTATGTAAAAACTATAGCTGAGTTGAGCAAACAGGCAAAGGACATATTTCCCTTTTTAAAAGAAAAAGTTACGCATAAACTCAAAATTTCGCGAAATAATATGTATAAAGCACTATAATTCTTAGTATATTTGTAATTGAGAAATAATTAAAAAAAAAATCATAAAAAAGATTAATTGGTTTCACTTTAAAATGTATTACACACGGCTTTTGTTTTTTAGACATAAACCTTAATTTTGTAATTTTATCTTTTTTGCGCAGTAATATCACTATGCCTTAAATCTTTAAACATGTATAAATATTACTATCACAATATTACTATATTGAAAACAAGCTGGGAGTAGTTTTGATAGGTTATCTCTACACAATCATTATTTTATTTTCTAGCTAGGTTTGATGATGCAACATGATGAAGAATATAGTTCAGCACACGAGCAAAAATGGCTTTTGAGGCTCTAGTGATAGAATATACTATTCCAACATCAAAATGTTTGTTTTGGAGCTTAGGAGACTGAACTCTCGCGGACAGTATAATGTTTTACTCGAAGTAGTCACTGTCATCTATCATAACACTGGAGGAACTGCACATGTGCGTGCGTGCGTGGAGTTGCTGTGCGATATGGCAACAGCGCCTGTTGCTATGGAAACCGCGTCAGGCTCTCCTCGCTCTTATTGGTCTGGTAGACAACCTGGCAGTTCTCCCTCTTACTTGAACGTCAGATAGCCCCACCACGCCGATACTGAAGTTGTATCTATTCAACTATAGTTTCGGCACCATCATTTTACCATTGTACAAGGACGGTTTTCTTTCTTCATATGAAGAGCCTCATATTATTTAACCAATGAAAATAATAAATAAACATTTAAACACAACACAAACACGAATACGAAACATTTAAGGTAATTGATCAGTTAAGTAAACAGACGACACTAACGAAGAGTGTTGAGTACAGACTGCTTCCTTCTTGTTTTTCCAACATTTCTTGACATTTCTATTACTACTTAACTTTCGTCCTAATTAACTAATTAAACCTTTGTACGCATACTATCTTGTTAGCATACATGGCAAGGGGTTGACTTACTGTTACACATAAGCTTATTAATCTTGTCAATTTGCTGTAATATATATTTCGTCGTGAAAGAATAACAAAAAGTTTTAATCTGTTACCACAACCTGTATAGTGCGGAAGGTAGTTGTAAGCGCAGTATAGTATAGGCATTGAGTATAAACCTAAGTTAAGTTTATACTCAATGGTATATGTTACGGCTAGGGTAGACTAATCTTGAAGCCCTGCAAGCAACCATGTGCAAGTGTCTGACTAAGTGGATTGCAGACTTGTGCAATCGTCTTGCTTCAGAGCGGATTTTGACTCATTTTAGATAGTCCCGGGACCGATTTACTTTGTCTTGTACTATGTGACTCAGGCCCGGGACCAATTTACTTTGTACTATGTTTTGGTGTCTCCAGATGCTAAAAACATAATTCGTTTAAATTGTTATGTATGTGTTCTTGAACGTATAACTTGAATATTTTTGTCCGATTTTGATAAAAATATGTTTAAATGTGTAGGGCGGGATAAACTTGAATGAGTCCGCGAAGCAGCATTTTGGGAGAATGGGAACGGAGTTTTATGTGGCGAAAATTGGGGTTTCCTATTTTTGACCCTCAAAACATAAACTTATATAATGTCTCACTAAATTATTTTTAAGAGCGTAAAAGATATAATTTAGTACATTGAAGTGTTTTTGTGCGGTTATTGGTTACGGAGAAAATTTAAACAATTTGTTAACTTAAGATTACCATTTTTACTAAAAAAGTCATATAATTACCCCCTCCTACAGTAAGGCTGGGTAGCCTACTTAAAACCTAGCGTTATTTAAATAGATTTAAGTGAAAATCAAATCAGACAAATTAAAATTCGCTTAGTCTGCAGGTTTGCTGTGGCGGGGTATTTGTTTTTGGTTCTGTGGTTTCAATGTGTTATTTTAAAAGTAATTGATGTATACAACATAATCTGCAACATACACTGGTCATTTGTCACAGTATTGTAGATTGACCCAACCACGTAGACGTTACGTACAGGTCGAGATCACGTTGTTGGGACATACGCCGTCAGTCATCCAGGCTGTTACATATTCCACACTTGTTAAGCGGTGAACTTGAGGAATGTTTCGGGAGAAAAATGCGCATACATGTTTAACTGAGATGAAGTACCTAGCAGGTCATAGCAAATATGT
Source organism: Macrosteles quadrilineatus (assembly GCF_028750875.1). Taxonomy (NCBI): domain Eukaryota; kingdom Metazoa; phylum Arthropoda; class Insecta; order Hemiptera; family Cicadellidae; genus Macrosteles; species Macrosteles quadrilineatus. Next base: position 2,585,316 of record NW_026542597.1, read on the forward strand.
AAGAGATTTAGGATTTTTGTGGTTTATCTATGATCATAATCCATATAATCCTTAGTGAGTGACAAGTCCACTCTCTTTGATTTCGTCCTCTTTAGCCTTGGATAGATTCTAAGTTCTTTGACAGGCGTTAAGTAAGGTTTTAAATGTGTTTGATCGGTATTTAGATAAGTTACATTTTAGTTGTTTATTATATATGTATTTTTGCTCTTACAGTTTGTTTGTTCTATTGTATACGTTTGGCTGATCAATAACTACATCTGCAAGGATAGCAAGTGGTTGAAAAGTTTGGTGGAACATTTCCTGACATTCTCCTACCTGAAACTCTCTCAACGTTACTTAACTGTGTTGTTTTTCTTCATAGCATTAGGCTTGTTACATAAATCATCAGGTTTACTTAGATAAATATAACTAGCATAAAACTACGTGTGCATAAACTGCTAAATGTGTTTTTTAGCTAGAAAGTAATAATACTAGTTAACACCAGTATACTATGTATTCTCTTTTCGGCGTACATGTTTAGCTGATAGTAAATTTGGCATAGTTAGCTTCTTTATTTTAGGCTAAATTTTTGCTCGAGTGGTTTGATTGTAATTACTCAAAACACAACTTCAACATCGAATCCGCTGTTGGTTTGTATAATCATGTGTTTTCTGGTCTTGTCTTTGAATCGTACAGTAAGCTGATCTGTCATTTCAGTAAACCTATTCAATGTGTTTTGCTTGACGACTAAACACGTAGCTTCCACATGACTCCCTATCCTAAACACACGTACGCTATACGCTATACGCTACCTTGTGCTAAGTTGTCTGCTGTCGCCGCTGCGCGTGTCTAGCCTTCATGCATATTTATTTTCCCCTCCATTACCCACTTCGTGTTCTTACCCACCTATATAGTTGTACACAGACATTTAAATATACCTAGAGTAGTTAATGTTGTGTAATGTGTTCGTTAACTGTATTCCTCCGCTTTTCTTACATGTTTTTATTAGGCTGAATAACTTACCTTTTGCATACAAGTGCATTTAAGATATTGCATTTTTGTTGCATCTAGCCTCACAAATTGGGGAGCGAGCTGGTCTAGTGGTTAGAGTGCGGGACTCCGGTTCCTGGTGTCCCGGGTCCAAACCCCGCCAAATCACCAATGGATTTTATCTAAGTGATATTGCCGTAACCACTAGGTCTAGCCTAAAGTATATTTATATCTATATACGTGTTGGAAGGCGCATTTTACTTTAGGTATTTACATATGTTTATTTTTTTCCTGTATGCAAGTCTAGGTGTTATTTAACTTTCTGTGTGTGGTACCGAAATAATCCTAGCCCAACTGAGATATTTTTGCCCCGTGTTGGAGATGCCGTGATCGCACAGTTCCGGTTATTTGTACCTGTCCAACCTTCAGTCACGGATATTTTGACGGGCCTCATTTCAAGTTTTATTTTGCCTATAATCTGCAGCGTAATTTGGTATTTAGGGACTATCGTCCATGGAAAGGTTGACCTTGTCAACGTCAATTTTTCAATCGTTTGTTATTTTTAGCACACTTTGTAAATTTAGTGACGGAATAGGTAATGTTTAAGCGGATTTTATTAACATTAATTAGGTGCTTTGTTGGCTTTTAAACCGTATTCTTGTTAACTTCCCTTCTGGTTTTGCTAATAAGAGTTATTTGAATGCCTTAATTCAGCCTTTAATAAGCTACGTGGAGTTGTACACCAAGTCAATGGCCAAGTATCTAAACAGATTTATTATTATAGACAACGACAAAACTGACTTATAAAATGTGTAACTAATATCACTCAAGACTCCAAGAGGAGAGGGTGTATTTGTGTGTGATTGTATGTTAGGGAAGATGAATAGATTTATGCTATTTTATTACTAGTTATGTTACAAACTTTATTGTATTTTTTGTTATTGTTTCGTTGTTATTATTAGTTTTTTAGAGGTTAACTGTAAGAAAGGGCCATGAGGTCCTAAGTTCGCCACGATAAAGAAGCATTTTCATTTCATTTTTTTTTCATTATTCATTTCAAGATGATTCGCTCCTCTAAGTGGAGTACTGTACTATGCTTTCGGAATATTTTCTCTATTGTAGGTACTTATTTCTTTACGGTACTCTCCTACTACTACAACTGCACAAAAAACATAACAATTTTATCATCACCCAACTTCAAGGTGAATTCCAACGAGAAGCGTTGGAAATAAACTTTCAAGGAACTTTTATAATTAGGAATTCTTAAATGAACGCATATAATTACATCCAATATGTATGAGCCAATTTGTATGCGAGCACTGAGGTAATACTGGAGTCGCGGAGGTATTTTATGGCACTTAGAAATTCCTTACTAATCCGCCACGAAATGCTGAATGCTACGTGACTGCGACTCTGTCCCCAAGCAAGATATCCCACACTTGGGTGTGAAAATCCCTTCTTATCCCACATCTGGGATTTAATCCCTGTTTACACTATTTGTTGATAAACAATGAATGTGCACTTCGTTAGAGAAAAAATTATTAATGGGGAATATGAGCTATCGTGTCAAATTTGAGTCCAATTCAAACAGTAATTAGGGCGTGATTGATAATAAACATAGTATGATATCCTACAATTTGTTTTGTAAAATCCATTCTCACATTTGAAGATGTTTATAATTTTGTTGATAAACGATGGTTGGAAAAAAACTTATCACCAAGCCGCACTGTGCTAAAAAGGAAATGAATCACAGGAAAAATCCCCTATTGTTCCCACATTATTGTAGCACTATTTAGATTTGTTAAATAATAAATTCTGATAAATCTATATGAATAAACATTGCTAAAGAAATACTCGCCGAGCTTACTCTATGTGTTTACACTATGCCATGAGAATTCCTTCTTCCCAATTTTAACAATTATAAAAGTTTGTCGGGTAACAACGAATAAAATCTCGCTATAGTAAAATCTTAGCCATATACGTTTTCAGACCAGATATTCCTTACATGACTTTTTAACACATTTCTTGTTTAACAAGGCTATAGTTATTTGTGCAACTAGTGAGCAAAGTGAGCAATTGACTCACTCGAGAGAAATACTTACTCACGAGGCAATTACACTTTGCACTCGAGCTGCACATTATATTTTTTCTACAGTTACTGTACCATAAAACATATAAATTGGTAAAGAAACGTAACATATTTTTACACAGAAGTTAACTTTTAATATGACATTTAATGATACAACAGTACAACAGCTGACCAGCTGATTTACAGCCAGTGCTGCCAACGTATTTTGCGTGCATACGACCTTGTCTGCATGTTACGCGCTCACTATTTCGTGCCTTCACGTTGCAAATCTGGAGTGAGACAATGTTAAAATTGTCTCACTGATGAGCGAATTGGCCACTTTGCTTTCTCAAATCAGTGAGAGAACATGTACATTGTTAGGTAACTGTAGGAAAAAATATTTGTTAGTGATACAATTGTGTTTACTATGGAAAAGTACCTAGACTGGCCTTGCTTCACTAACTGTAAATATAATGCCAAGAATAATTTGCTAGCTAGGTTTTGCAGAAACACTATTAGATCTCACAAGACCTTATTACACTCACTTGTTTAAAATATACCAAAGTGCATCGAAGTTTGAGATGATTAGACTATTGTGCAACTCGAGGGTTATTGTATCGTTTTATTCATGTTTATAATTCCCTAAAGTATTGTACAGTTGTGCTAACGGGTTGGACGGAGATGACTAGTAAAGTCCGTGCTAAACAAAGAAATTGAGGCGTAGGTGCTGCGATTTGTAACTACAGGACATTGTTTTCTGTGTTTACAGTTATACAACAATTATATATGACGGTTAAAGAGCGTAGTGACATTTTACAACTAACGGTTTCCGTTTATTGTTTGGACATGAGGCGAACTTTTATTGTTTTTCATTCTTGTTGGCCTGTGTAGCCTACTGTAGTTACCTTTTTATACCCTTACTAGCTGGCCCGACAGACGTCGTCCTGTCCTAATGTGGTTTTATGTCAAATGCTTGTTCATTTTCAAGATCCTGGTTGAAGTTCTTTCGCTACGCTCACTCACCTTTAGGTTGGAGCTCGTTCGCTGCGCTCACTCCCCATCAGGTTAGCTCGTTCGCTACGCTAACTCGCCTCCAGGTTGAAGTTCGTTCGCTACGCTCACTCACCTTTTGGTTTCAAATTAGCTGTTGTCATAAATAAAAAAATAATCGTGCTGCACCCTGTTGGTAAACTTATTAACTTTTTAATGCTATTGAACATCACAGAATAAAATTGCTTAGTTCAACTGCCAGAGAGCCACTGGGGCGGAGCCCTTTTGACGGATCTGCACCAAACTTCACACAAACCATCATTGAATAATGCTTAATAATGCCTGAAAGTTTCATTACAATCTGTCGAGCGGTTTCGGAGTCCATAAAGGACAAACAAACAAACATACATACAAACAAACATACATTGGATTTTATAGATGTTTCATTATTAGGAATGCCCATGTACCACTATGTACAAAATAATACACCTCTTATTTCTCCAAACTATAATTTGGTAATTTGTTCAGAGCAGAATAAAATTTCTTCCAATTTTATCGTAAGCAACAGAATTTATGCACACAAATGGACGGAATTTAATTAAAAACACAGGTGCCTAAAACCTTGTTCATCAGACAGCAGCAAAACCATCAATTACCGGTGCTACTATCTCTCATTCTGGATTACCTATTGCAGCCAGACCGTGCTACTAACGATTTACAGTACTGTATTTCCCCAGACATCTGCCAACTAAATGTAGAATGTCTAGTAGTTGCAAGGACACGTACAGGACGGACGATGACCCTGTTGCTCACTCTTGCCTTGTCTACAACAACCGCTGCCTTTTTACTGCCAACTAAACCAACTACTAACTGTATTTCCCCAGACATCTGCCAACTAAATGTAGAATATCTAGTAGTTGCAAGGACACGTACAGGACGGACGATGACCCTGTTTCTCACCTCTTGCCTTGTCTACAATAGCCGCTGCCTTTTAACTGCCAACCAAACCAACTACTAACTGTATTTCCCCAGACATCTGCCAACTAAATGTAGAATGTCTAGTAGTTGCAAGGACACGTACAGGACGGACGATGACCCTGTTGCTCACCTCTTGCCTTGTCTACAACAACCGCTGCCTTTTAACTGCCAACTAAACCAACTACACAGAGTAATTCCCCAGACATCTGCCAACTAAATGTAGAATGTCTAGTAGTTGCAAGGACACGTACAGGACGGACGATGACCCTGTTGCTCACCTCTTGCCTTGTCTACAACTGCTGCCTTTTAACTGCCAACTAAACCAACTACACACAGTATTTCCCCAGACATCTGCCAACTAAATGTAAAATGTCTAGTAGTTGCAAGGACACGTACAGGACGGACGATGACCCTGTAGATGTCACCTTTCTTGCCTTGTCTACAATTACTGTTGTCTTCTAGCATTTGATTCTCATGAGAAACCCCTTATCATCGCGATAGTGTGGAACAAATACAAGTTGGATTATGGTCACGGAAGGATTGGCTCGTAAATTACACCTATTTATGGAAGTCTTCTAAATGAAAATCCCTAGTATAGAGTCCAAAACTAAACTGCTCACCCTTGCATGTGTGCACCCTTGGGAAAGTTGGAAAGTTTGAAAAATTGGGCTTTCCGTCCCAAGGCACAAGCCTAGGATTGTTTTCCACGTTACTCCAGGCTAGTCTAGGGGTTAGCTTGAAGTAACGTGAAAAACAAGTCGGCATTATCACTAATATAAAATCTATTGGTGATTTAGTGGGATTTGAACCCGGGACGTTAGGGACCGTAGTCCCGTGCTCTACTACTAGACTTCCCCGAAAATTAGGTATTGCAATGTGTTTCTAGTTAACGCCTCTTTCACACGACGCGGCGCCCGCCGGATCCGGCGTAGGGCTATGAGTCCTTTCACACTATGTCCGGCACGAGCCGTGCGGCGAATTCGCCGCACGGTGCCCGAGATACCGCCGGATGCACCTTCAGTAGATAAATATCTTGTGCGTACGATATTACCCTCCTCATTCTATCGTGATCGCGTTGGCTCAATTTCATTTGTGATTTTTTTTTCAAACGCTAACGGCAACTTTTTACTAAATATTCGTGGATGTAAGTTAATACGATTGGCAATGACGAACGTCAATAGACATCACTCAAGGATTTGACAATTTGTCGTTGACAGAATTTGTGTATCGAAGATTTAAAACGATCGATTTAAGATTAGAATAAATGACAACGTGTGAAATTGGTTATGTTGGGTAGGTTGAATAACTACGGTTTTCGAAAGTAAGTATATTATATTTTGCAATGGCAGTTCTTATACCATTTTTTGCAACTTTTTAGGAGACTCTACAAAATTTAGACAAGCGTGACATGACTATATTTGTAGTTTCATGTACGTTACCTATGTCTTTCATACAGTTTTACCTGATTTTTTTTGTTAAGCTCTTTTCCTTTTAATATCTTCTTGAACTAATTATTTTAATATCCATTTTCTTGATAATTGGCGTATTTTCCTAATTGAACTGTACAAGTTTGTCTAGCCTAGTGGCTGCAGCCTTTGGTGAGGAACAGGACGTATTTTGAGAATTTTTACAATAGCTTGTCAGAAATCCAATGGCATTCAAAGAGTGGCAGAGTTCCACTGTATTGGCAGGGCTTGCATTGTTGTGGATCAATGTACCAGTGGCTGTGACGCCGACCTTGAGGTGTTCACGCCATTCGCCATTCCTTGGCGTTGGCGACAAACATGCAATCTCATATCACCTAATTATACATGCTGAAATAATAATAAGGGTGTGGTCAGTTTTCATAATGAAAATGAAGTTTATGTTTGGACGTCATGTGATTGGGTTGAAGGATTCAGTTTGTTGGGCGCACAACGTTGGGTAAGGTAAGATCATTGTTGTATTGGTTTAGGTTGTTTGAAGACAATTTATCGGGCGTTGATTGAGTAACTAAATGAAAAGCATGTGAGCACTCAAACTACGGAAATTGAAATTTAATCCTAGCGATTTTGCATGGAATTAAAAACGTCGTAAGTTCAAACTACTGGTAAGATTGCATTTACTAGGAAAACTTTTAATTGGTACCTCAGTAAAAAATGGACGTTGATTAAATAACAATAACGCCCGTTAGCACTGAAGCAATAAAAATCAATTTCTGGTAAGTTCGTCGTTACGATTTTACTCAGGTGGCACAGAATAACAGGGAAACGTGTGATAAAATAACAAATACAAAGTTTACAATTACAGTATCTAATTTCTAGTTTTAAAATGCCAATGGTTATCTGACACAAGCTGGTTGTCAAATCAATTTGTATGTTTTGCAAAATAAATTACTTAAATAGTTTAATTTATTCATTGGTAATTCCATGACTTGAAAATACGTATAATATACACAGTAATACGGTTTCGCCAGCTTTTAAAACATTATGTTTGTATCTTCAACTACGTTGTGAACAACAAATATATCTTCTAATACAAATATACCCATTATGTGTGGTTTGCAGTTTATTTTTGGTGCGGTTGAGTTTATGTAATTAAAGGGAACTATCTTATGCAGACGTAACTATTGCGTTTTCCTACTCCCACTTGTACTGACAGTTAATTGTATCTTTCATTTTTTGTTCATTGTACTACTATACAGTATCTTGTGTGATTATACTTTTGAGATATTCCATCTTGTGCTGGGGGTTCGAGCTAATCTTTTAAGGATGTACTTCTCACCTGAGGACGGAGTCAGATTCCATATACTGCTCCGAAACTTCGCGTAATCTTATTTTTCAAATCGTAATGGGAAAGGACTTGTTTAATTCATTAAATAGTATATCTCCAGAACCATGTCTAAAATATTGCAACACATTGCGCAATGATATTTACCAACACACAGCCGATATATCTATACTTCAAGCGTTGATCTCCTGGTGGAAAAACACTGGATCCCGATGCTGGGAGCTGAGGCAACTCTTGATGTTTCAAGATCAGTGTGATTGACCTTGCTGGCGAGTTTCTGGTGGCAAGGAAGGCCGTTGAACCACAACCTCAGCCAGAACCAGTCGTCAGTGGGCCAACCAGTCAACCAGACAACCAGTCCTTCCACCTGCCACCTTCGACCGGACACAACGGGACTTATAAGCCCGCCTCAATGATTTTGGAAATTGCTTCCTGGGGGTGCCGGTGAATTTGGTGGTGACAGTGAAAATTCTCAAGTCAAAACGAGATGCGTTCTTGTATGGTTAAAATATTAGAGACAAAGTTACTATGTAACTAGTTAATCTTAAAGTAAATGATTAGCAATTGTTTATAAATAGCTTTTGATAGTACATTTCGTCAATCATTCGACTTTGAGTATAGGATCACGGTAGGTATGATCAGATTCAGAAGACCAATAGCTTTTGTAGTACGCGTCGTGACTCGAGTTAAAAACACACGTGTTAAAAACACTTTTTTGGACATTCTATGAACTAAACACAATGGTAAGGTGAAATGAAATACAGTATACTTCTATGATTCGATTTTATTGTGCTCCCTTCACCCCACCATATTGTGAGATTGTCCATCGCCCTATTTAGGATTTTTGGCTAATGCCGATTTTGAGATCAACCATCAAATAAAGAGTACCTAAGTTCGAAGAATTTATGTTTTGTTCGTATATCATTGAGGAGTCTCATTGGATGTAAATGTGGGACAAAAATTATGTAAAGAGGGTAAGCAAAGCTGTTGTGTTTGACCTCTTCAATATGTTGACAAGAAAATCTCTTTCACTCTCCACGTTGTGTACGTAACGGAAAGTTTACTGTGGATTAATTACGCGTATCAGCTGTGGCGGCGGTAATGGCGCTAGTAATGGTAATGGTGATATACGGGCTGCACGACAGTGAGGAGGGATCGTTACGTACCGAGAGGAAAAGTGGGCTCTTCACGCTCAAGCAACGCACGCGCTGACTTTCGTTTTGTCCGACGATATGTTGCAACTCGGGCCTAATTGGGAGGAAGGAAAGTGATGTTCTAGTAGGGTTGTCATGAAAATATAACCTCGGAGATTATGAAAGTGGATAGCCGAATTTGAAGAGTGTATTGTGTCTGTAGACGTATTTCATACCTACCTAGATCTTGTTTTAAAAACGTATACCCTTAAAGAGATGCCTCGTAAGCCAATCGTTTGCGTCTAAATTTCAAGCAGAAGCAATTTTGTCTGATCAGGTTCCTCAAGAGCGGTCTTTAAAATTTGAATTACCCGTGATCTTGGTGCCTTGGTCCTAATTGAGGCGACACAACCCTAGTTTAACATTGGTGAACATGTTATAACCTTCCATATGCCATTTTCTATTCCTCCAAGTCACCTAGCATAATGTATGGTTAACTATTTTGAATTTCATATTCAATTTACACATTTTGATCCGAGAGCTGATTATGTATTCCACGAAAACATCGTGTATCGTCAGTGAAAGTTCAGTTGAGTTGTGTTGGGATTCTTCTCGTCGATTGGCTAAACTGCACATCATGGACCGCAGAATGCAGTTGGAGATGCATTGCCTTGCTTTCTCCAAACCATTCAAGCGATTAGTTTCCGTCGATTTTGGTACAATAACTCCACTGCAACAGTTGATAGGCCTACAGAACTGACCATTTTATTCTCACTCACTCTCTCCCAGTGCCATATTGTATAAGGTGATATTTCGCTGTACCATAAAAACTATTCCTTTGACCTGTCCTCGATCATCTTCTGTAGCTCCAACCCTCTCCACGTCTCACTTGATATAGTCCCACAACACCCGCAATCTGTACTGTATTTATTTGATTTTTTAATTATCTTGCTGTGGTTGTCTTGTTTTTATATCTGTGTTTATCGTTATAGTTGCAAACGGATTTACTACAGTATTTCAATTGTTTTCTCAAGCCTTATTGGTTGGTTTCCACATCTTGCTGTGACAATTATCACGAAGCCTAGTTGCGACAGTTTGATCTGATTGATAGAGATATTATATGTCTAGTATGATTTTCTGGGTAAAGGCTAACTACTTTGAAGTCGACATCACTATATAATATGAATCATAATCTTAAAAACATTCCATCAAAATATATGGAATCTCATATACGTTTAGGGTCTCTTTAACTTCCTATGAGACGGAGGGAAAGCATAAATATTAACTATTCCAGTTCCATTACTGGTCGGTGCAACAATAATAGCCATGCAGCTGTTGCATTTATGGCTGTTATTATCCTACAGCTGCAGAAACTGTTATTACCTGATGCAATAGGCCGCGCAATTTGAGAGTGTATGTACGAATATTTTACTTTTGTTTCTGTGTACTGTTTAGTTAGTCCTATCTATTTCGTCCTATCTCTGACGTTTGGTCCACACGCCACCTTAGATCACACATATATAGGCGACTGATGTCAAAATCCGTACACCATAGATTGCACAATCTATATGCGATTGACGTCACACTCCTCAAATTGCACAGACAATAGGCGGCTGACGTCATAAACCTCCTCAGTTGGAGCAGACTATAGTATTCTGTGCTATAGGCACAGACTATGTGCTATAGGAGGCTGACGTCACGCACCTAAAATTGCAAAGACAATACGCGGCTGACGTCATAAACCTCCTCATTGCACAGACTATAGGTGGCTGACGTCCTAAACATCCTCAGTTGGAGCAGACTATAGTTTTCTGTGCTATAGGAGGCTGACGTCACGCACCTAAAATTGCAAAGACATTAGGTGGCTGACGTCCTAAACCTCCTCAGTTGGAGCAGACTATAGTTTTCTGTGCTATAGGAGGCTGACGTCACGCACCTAAAATTGCAAAGACATTAGGTGGCTGACGTCCTAAACCTCCTCAGTTGGAGCAGACTATAGTTTTCTGTGCTATAGGAGGCTGACGTCACGCACCTAAAATTGCAAAGACATTAGGCGGCTGACGTCCTAAACCTCCTCAGTTGGAGCAGACTATAGTTTTCTGTGCTATAGGCACAGACTATGTGCTATAGGATGCTGACGTCACACCCCTCCTCAGATAGAACAGACTATAGGCTTGTGGTTGCGTGCTGCTCGTCTAGGGGTGGAGGTGGAAGTCTCGGCCAACTTTTTGTCCGTCGTTGGAGTTTATTTATGACTTGGCGTTATCACGGACCGCAATGAATCATTCTTTGGAACTTCGCTACGCGTTGTTTATTACACCAAGTATATTTTCGGGTAAATTTGTCGTTGAAAGACATCCTGTCATGAAATCTATAAAGATTCTCACTCTGTGCTTTAGTATGCGATGGCTGCTTTTTATACCCTAATCTCTGACGATTTTTTAGAGTGAATGCTGTTAGTTTAAATATTAAGGAATACAAAACCCTTAAAAATATACACAATTTACAAATTAACTCTAAATATAAACTGTCCATGCTGTAGCAGCACTGTAAATTGATCATTTACAGCAATTCACAATTGCATACCAAATTGAATTTAAAACCATGTTGTCTGATAAATTTTCTTTTTAGAATATTAGCATTTAAGAAATTAAATTACCGTAATTATGAAAGATTATGAAACAACCTATTCACAAGAGATCGTCATGCTATTTTATCAGTTCCTCCCAACATATCTTGTAACCTTAATCCTACAAATTAAGTTCAAGCGAAACCTCTAATTAATTAACAGCGGTTCAAGATTTGCCAATCTTGTCCAAATGTCAGAGCTTCAACTCTGTATGTACTGTTTTGCCAAACAGTTTTCTATCATTCCTGGGGCATTTTATCGTCCCCACGGTGGCGGAGTCCCGCTATTTGCATGCAATCCAGTAATCACATTCTCGGTAGACTCTTGACTCCAGACTGATTTATTCCTCCACGGTGGACGTGCCGCGGGTGACGATGGGCTGGCGCTGGCACGGCCTGTGGAAACTACAAGCCGAGCTGGCTTCTACTGGCTTGGTGGTCCACTCTACATTACACTATGCGACCGTCCGTTCAGGATAATTCACTTGCAAAAATTAGTTTTTCAATTTTGAATCAATCTTTGAATCAAATTTGAACACGCTGCGGCGAACCTCCATTTTGATTATAAATATGTTCGCGACTGATTGGTGTTCCGTGAAAGTTTTATCGAGAAGAAAATGTAATATTAGTTTATTGTTGTTTACCTTGATATTTTGAGGCAAGCTGTGAGAATCAGGTGCGATGAGCAGCATATTCACAATTCAGTGGTGAACACTCCTTTTTTTCTTGACTAGTCAAGTGATTGTCAGAGTAGTCAAACGGTTGATAGTGTTCACTTTCAAATCAGGTCCCAGGTTCGATTTATTTATTTATTTACTAACGGAAAACTCTATTTAAGCTATTTACCATTTTTTACTCCATTTTGAACTCGATTCTAAGTAACATCGATTCTAGGTTACCTCTGTCATTAGGCTATTATTAATTACAGTATATCATCCAACGAAATGATAGTAACATTGGCGCCTTTAGATAGTAACAGAGATTTGGGCTGTTCCCTTACAACAATTACCTATGACAAAGTAAATGAAGAAGATAAGTACAATTTCGAATGAATACAAATTATTATATTGGGTTGGCTAAAATTTGAGCCATCCTACGAATTAGATGAAGTGGATCAACTCAAGATAAGTGTATTCAATATTTATTTACTGCTGAATTCTAAAATTATACCGTATACACATTTTAAATACATTTTCGTTAGCTAATCTTACTTGCCCCAGAAGGATTATTGTGGAGTTTTAATGTTGATATTTTGTTTCAGCTGGATTACACACTCGTTTCTCATTGGAGTTCGCAGTTTTTAAGGTAAATTGTGCACAGAGTGAGATATTTTAATTAAGCAATGCTGAATCAGTTCAATTACCAGCACCAACTCAAAGCTAGGCAGACTCGTCAATTTCAATGTTTGCAACGCGGGTTAAAACTACATCAGTATTCATTTGGTCGTATCAGTGAAACAAGGCCTGATGATCCAGTTAACGAGATTGGCGTACATTTGTCACGCTTTTCACAACAGAAAACACTCGCGCGAACTGTGATGTTCAAACTAATGAGATTGTAAACATTTTGTCTCTCCGTCATCAGATGAACATGGTATACGTCTTTATAATGTAGTCATCATAGGTTACCATTATAGGTTACATTATAGGTAGTCATTATAGGTTTAGGCTGCATAGTTTTCAATTTTAAGGGTTGATTTATTGAGGTAATAAATGCGCGGTTGGTCTATATAGTAGGTTGTAATTATCCTATGGACTTATCTTCTATTGGACTTTGGTTCTAGAGGTCAGAGATCAAAATGGCTTTTAGCTATAGTCAGCTGAAATACGGTGCTTCAAGACATATCCCGGCGGTTAGCGTCCAGAAAAAGAAAACTGATTGGTGTCTTTGATTATAAAACAAATTCCTCTCTATTTGAATACCCCTTTCATTAAAAGCCGTAGAACAAAAATAACAATACTTAATTATGTAAATTATTTACGAAGACACAAAAATCGGAAAGTTGCCAAAACTTGTGATTCCACACTCGAATTGTTATACAGTACTGTATTTGACGTTTGTTTTCATCACAGACACACTTACACTTAAGTTTCTCCTTGCCAAGGTGACCAAGGAGAAAATTGATCCCCAGAGGTTGCGCTGTTGAAAAATCGCGACAATTATTCCAACTTAGCCTCGACAACAAGGAAACAACGTTGGTTAACAAATTGTACTTTCGTTCGGTTATGGGAGAAAGCGCGAAAAGGAAGATGGGAAAGATTAGTAACGTGCCTTGACAGGTAGTTGTGTATTGAGCATTTTCAGGCTTTTTTGAATCTCTGTTTAATGTTCAAATTTTCATAAGCTTACTTTGATCGAGTAGTGGAGGGTAAAGCAGGGTGAAATGCTGTAATATTCTACACAGCAAAGTAGTAAGAGTTGAAACGTATGATCAGTAATTGTTACTAGACATAATATTTTTGTAATGATAATTAGTATTATTACGTCTTGTAGAGGTGCTGATACGGTACTTCTAAAAATATACGTAGACTCCTGAAAATACCTAGTTTTGTTGTATAACTGGTTAGTTTTCAAGCACGATGAACTACAAGTTACTAATTAAAAGTATGTTACCAGTTAGTCAGTAAAATAACAATTCTGCGACCAGATGAAATTGAATCATGAAATCCTAAACACGCGAGTCAGTCTGAAATGATACATACTGGATGTTACACTGATATTATTGGTTCGCGACTCATACGCCATTGCAGAAATGTATTGATCTTGATGCCAGCCTTCCTCTTAGTAAAGTATACAAGTATATGACGTAATACCGAGTAAAACATGATTAGATTGACTGCGTAGGTGAACAGTAAATGGTAGTGTGACAGTATCTGACATTCATACATTCTAAAGAATATTTAAGAATATAATTAACAAATGAATTTTGCATACCCTAGCTATCTTAGGGCATGTGGTCAACGTTTACGAATGAAAACGTGTACTTGACAACTGTTCGGCTCCGTTGAAGCCATTGGTAATTTGGTGTTAGGTTAGAAGACTACCTCATTTGGGCAATGCATTTCATCCTTTCTACAGGACACTCTCTCTGCTTGGCTAAAAATGTAAAGTTTGGTAAGTTTTCGGCATTAATATACCCTTACATGAGGAAAGTTGCCCAGTTATGCCCAACCCGTACAGTTATACACTCAGTACAAATGTTTCTACAGCTCTAGTCCCTCACGTCCCACAGCCTCTAGGTCTTTATCACGACCTCAGGGACCGGTTTGAAAATGATGTATCATTAGCACACCTCCTCCTCAGGTTGGCATTATTCAAACAGTCCCCGTCCCATCGGCATGCTACCTCCATCTAGTTCTGCTCTTATTACCGGTCGTTTGTTGATGATTGCCTGCTGTTCGGTGCATGGAATGAGATGATGTGTGTGTTTTATGTTAAGTGTGAGTAGCTCCATTGTGTTGATGATTGGAGGTTTTGGATCAATCATCCGTTAAGGAGGTGGAGATTTAAACGTTATTGGATGTACATCTTTAATCTTATAGTTATTAAATTCCCTAAGAGAGTGGTGTGTCTATTATGCTTACAGGATATATATTATTGACGTAAAATTTCACATAGCGAGAAACAATATCAGGCGATGATAGTAAGAGACCATCTCACGTTCAACACATCTCCTACGGTTATCTTCGCTCTTCGCATCAAACTAAACTTGCCTCTGTGTGTCAGGTCGTCATGAAACACTCACGAACTGTTTGCATTCTTGGCTGCAATGACTTTAACACGATTACACTTTTAATCGGTAGCAATAAGATTAATTTGTGATTTCATATCCGTGTCGGGGCCAGATAGTCAAATTTTACCGCGAAAAAGGTTTAAGTTTAAAATACTATTCAGCTCATTAAACGCTCTCATAAATTTTACAGTAATAAACAGTAATAAAACATGTCAGATGAACGATTAAATAAAGTACTTTTCAATTTGTCAGATTGTCAATCGGTTAATGTACATCAATTATGCCAATGACTAGACAACTATACGTGTCAGACGAGCGTTCCATTGACAACTACAGTAGTTGCGTGTCTAGGTGGGTGTTGTTGTGTAGATTGTCAATCGGTTGTGTACATCAATTATGCCAATGACTAGACAACTATACGTGTCAGATGAGCGTTCCATTGACAACTACTGTAGTTGCGTGTCTAGGCGGGTGTTGTTGTGTAGATTGTCAATCGGTTATGTACATCAATTATGCCAATGACTAGACAACTATACTTGTCAGAAGAGCGTTCCATTGACAACTACTGTAGTTGCGTGTGTAGGTGGTTGTTGTTGTGTAGATTGTCAATCGGTTATGTACATCAATTATGCCAATGACTAGACAACTATACTTGTCAGATGAGCGTTCCATTGACAACTACTGTAGTTGCGTGTCTAGGCGGGTGTAGTTGTGTAGATTGTCAATCGGTTATGTACATCAATTATGCCAATGACTAGACAACTATACGTGTCAGATGAACGTTCCATTGACAACTACTGTAGTTGCGTGTGTAGGTGGGTGTTGTTGTGTAGATTGTCAATCGGTTATGTACATCAATTATGCCAATGACTAGACAACTATACGTGTCAGATGAACGTTCCATTGACAACTACTGTAGTTGCGTGTGTAGGTGGTTGTTGTTGTGTAGATTGTCAATCGGTTATGTACATCAATTATGCCAATGACTAGACAACTATACGTGTCAGATGAGCGTTCCATTGACAACTACTGTAGTTGCGTGTCTAGGCGGGTGTTGTTGTGTAGATTGTCAATCGGTTATGTACATCAATTATGCCAATGACTAGACAACTATACGTGTCAGAAGAGAGTTCCATTGACAACTACTGTAGTTGCGTGTCTAGGCGGGTGTTGTTGTGTAGATTGTCAATCGGTTATGTACATCAATTATGCCAATGACTAGACAACTATACGTGTCAGAAGAGAGTTCCATTGACAACTACTGTAGTTGCGTGTCTAGGTGGGTGTTGTTGTGTAGATTGTCAATCGGTTATGTACATTAATTATGCCAATGACTAGACAACTATACGTGTCAGATGAGCGTTCCATTGCCAACTACCGTAGTTGCGTGTCTAGGTGGGTGTTGTGTAGATTGTCAATCGGTTATGTACATCAATTATGCCAATGACTAGACAACTATACGTGTCAGATGAGCGTTCCATTGACAACTACCGTAGTTGCGTGTCTAGGTGGGTGTTGTTGTGTAGATTGTCAATCGGTTATGTACATTAATTATGCCAATGACTAGACAACTATACGTGTCAGATGAGCGTTCCATTGACAACTTCTCTAGTTGCGTGTCTAGGCGGGTGTTGTTGTGTAGATTGTCAATCGGTTATGTACATCAATTATGCCAATGACTAGACTACTATACGTGTCAGATGAGCGTTCCATTGACAACTATTATAGTTGCGTGTGTAGGCGGGTGGGTGTTGTTGTGTAGATTGTCAATCGGTTATGAACATCAATTATGCCAATGACTAGACAACTACACGTCTCAGATGAGCGTTCCATTGACAACTTCTCTAGTTGCGTGTCTAGGCGGGTGTTGTTGTGTAGATTGTCAATCGGTTATGTACATCAACTATGCCAATGACTAGACAACTACACGTCTCAGATGAGCGTTCCATTGACAACAACAGTAGTTGCGTGTGTAGGTGGGTGTTGTTGTGTAGATTGTCAATCGGTTATGTACATCAATTATGCCAATGACTAGACAACTATACGTGTCAGATGAGCGTTCCATTGACAACTACTGTAGTAGCGTGTGTAGGCGGTGTTGCTGTATATATTGTCAATCGGTTATGTACATCAATTATGCCTATGACCAGACAACTATATGTGTCAGATGATCGTTCCATTGACAACTACAGTAGTTGCGTGTCTAGGCGGGTGTTGTTGTATATATTGTCAATCGGTTATGTACATCAATTATGCCAATGACTAGACAACTATATGTGTCAGATGATCGTTCCATTGACAACTACTGTAGTTGCGTGTCTAGGCGGGTGTTGTTGTGTAGATTGTCAATCGGTTATGTACATCAATTATGCCAATGACTAGACAACTATACGTGTCAGATGAACATTCCATTGACAACTACTGTAGTTGCGTGTCTAGGTGGTTGTTGTTGTGTAGATTGTCAATCGGTTATGTACATCAATTATGCCAATGACTAGACAACTATACGTGTCAGATGAACATTCCATTGACAACTACTGTAGTTGCGTGTCTAGGCGGGTGTTGTTGTGTAGATTGTCAATCGGTTATGTACATCAATTATGCCAATAACTAGACAACTATACGTGTCAGATGAGCGTTCCATTGACAACTACAGTAGTTGCGTGTCTAGGCGGGTGTTGTTGTGTAGATTGTCAATCGGTTATGTACATCAATTATGCCAATGACCAGACAACTATACGTGTCAGATGAGCGTTCCATTGACAACTACAGTAGTTGCGTGTCTAGGCGGGTGTTGTTGTGTAGATTGTCAATCGGTTGTGTACATCAATTATGCCAATGACTAGACAACTATACGTGTCAGATGAGCGTTCCATTGACAACTACAGTAGTTGCGTGTGTAGGCGGGTGTTGTTGTGTAGATTGTCAATCGGTTATGTACATCAATTATGCCAATGACTAGACTACTATACGTGTCAGATGAGCGTTCCATTGACAACTATTGTAGTTGCGTGTGTAGGCGGGTGGGTGTTGTTGTGTAGATTGTCAATCGGTTATGAACATCAATTATGCCAATGACTAGACAACTACACGTCTCAGATGAGCGTTCCATTGACAACTTCTCTAGTTGCGTGTCTAGGCGGGTGTTGTTGTGTAGATTGTCAATCGGTTATGTACATCAACTATGCCAATGACTAGACAACTACACGTCTCAGATGAGCGTTCCATTGACAACAACAGTAGTTGCGTGTGTAGGTGGGTGTTGTTGTGTAGATTGTCAATCGGTTATGTACATCAATTATGCCAATGACTAGACAACTATACGTGTCAGATGAGCGTTCCATTGACAACTACTGTAGTAGCGTGTGTAGGCGGTGTTGCTGTATATATTGTCAATCGGTTATGTACATCAATTATGCCTATGACCAGACAACTATATGTGTCAGATGATCGTTCCATTGACAACTACAGTAGTTGCGTGTCTAGGCGGGTGTTGTTGTATATATTGTCAATCGGTTATATACATCAATTATGCCAATGACTAGACAACTATATGTGTCAGATGATCGTTCCATTGACAACTACTGTAGTTGCGTGTCTAGGCGGGTGTTGTTGTGTAGATTGTCAATCGGTTATGTACATCAATTATGCCAATGACTAGACAACTATACGTGTCAGATGAACATTCCATTGACAACTACTGTAGTTGCGTGTCTAGGTGGTTGTTGTTGTGTAGATTGTCAATCGGTTATGTACATCAATTATGCCAATGACTAGACAACTATACGTGTCAGATGAACATTCCATTGACAACTACTGTAGTTGCGTGTCTAGGCGGGTGTTGTTGTGTAGATTGTCAATCGGTTATGTACATCAATTATGCCAATAACTAGACAACTATACGTGTCAGATGAGCGTTCCATTGACAACTACAGTAGTTGCGTGTCTAGGCGGGTGTTGTTGTGTAGATTGTCAATCGGTTATGTACATCAATTATGCCAATGACCAGACAACTATACGTGTCAGATGAGCGTTCCATTGACAACTACAGTAGTTGCGTGTCTAGGCGGGTGTTGTTGTGTAGATTGTCAATCGGTTGTGTACATCAATTATGCCAATGACTAGACAACTATACGTGTCAGATGAGCGTTCCATTGACAACTACAGTAGTTGCGTGTGTAGGCGGGTGTTGTTGTGTAGATTGTCAATCGGTTATGTACATCAATTATGCCAATAACTAGACAACTATACGTGTCAGATGAGCGTTCCATTGACAACTACTGTAGTTGCGTGTCTAGGCGGGTGTTGTTGTGTAGATTGTCAATCGGTTGTGTACATCAATTTTGCCAATGACTAGACAACTATACGTGTCAGATGAGCGTTCCATTGACAACTACTGTAGTTGCGTGTGTAGGCGGGTGTAATTGTGTAGATTGTCAATCGGTTATGTACATCAATTATGCCAATGACCAGACAACTATACGTGTCAGATGAGCGTTCCATTGACAACTACAGTAGTTGCGTGTCTAGGCGGGTGTTGTTGTGTAGATTGTCAATCGGTTATGTACATCAATTATGCCAATGACCAGACAACTATACGTGTCAGATGAGCGTTCCATTGACAACTACTGTAGTTGCGTGTCTAGGCGGGTGTTGTTGTGTAGATTGTCAATCGGTTATGTACATCAATTATGCCAATGACCAGACAACTATACGTGTCAGATGAGCGTTCCATTGACAACTACTGTAGTTGCGTGTCTAGGCGGGTGTTGTTGTGTAGATTGTCAATCGGTTATGTACATCAATTATGCCAATGACTAGACAACTATAAGTGTCAGATGAGCGTTCCATTGACAACTACAGTAGTTGCGTGTCTAGGCGGGCGTTGTTGTGTAGATTGTCAATCGGTTATGTCCATCAATTATGCCAATGACTAGACAACTATAAGTGTCAGATGAGCGTTCCATTGACAACTACTGTAGTTGCGTGTCTAGGCGGGTGTTGTTGTGTAGATTGTCAATCGGTTATGTCCATCAATTATGCCAATGACTAGACAACTATAAGTGTCAGATGAGCGTTCCATTGACAACTACAGTAGTTGCGTGTCTAGGTTGGTGTTGTTGTGTAGATTGTCAATCGGTTATGTACATCAATTATGCCAATGACCAGACAACTATACGTGTCAGATGATCGTTCCATTGACAACTACTGTAGTTGCGTGTCTAGGCGGGTGTTGTTGTGTAGATTGTCAATCGGTTGTGTACATCAATTATGCCAATGACCAGACAACTATACGTGTCAGATGAGCGTTCCATTGACAACTACAGTAGTTGCGTGTCTAGGCGGGTGTTGTTGTGTAGATTGTCAATCGGTTGTGTACATCAATTATGCCAATGACTAGACAACTATACGTGTCAGATGAGCGTTCCATTGACAACTACTGTAGTTGCGTGTCTAGGCGGGTGTTGTTGTGTAGATTGTCAATCGGTTATGTACATCAATTATGCCAATGACCAGACAACTATACGTGTCAGATGATCGTTCCATTGACAACTACAGTAGTTGCGTGTCTAGGCGGGTGTTGTTGTGTAGATTGTCAATCGGTTATGTACATCAATTATGCCAATGACCAGACAACTATACGTGTCAGATGATCGTTCCATTGACAACTACAGTAGTTGCGTGTCTAGGCGGGTGTTGTTGTGTAGATTGTCAATCGGTTATGTACATCAATTATGCCAATGACCAGACAACTATATGTGTCAGATGAGCGTTCCATTGACAACTACAGTAGTTGCGTGTGTAGGCGGGTGTTGTTGTGTAGATTGTCAATCGGTTATGTACATCAATTATGCCAATGACTAGACAACTATACGTGTCAGATGAGCGTTCCATTGACAACTACTGTAGTTGCGTGTCTAGGCGGGTGTTGTTGTGTAGATTGTCAATCGGTTATGTACATCAATTATGCCAATGACTAGACAACTATACGTGTCAGATGAGCGTTCCATTGACAACTACTGTAGTTGCGTGTCTAGGCGGGTGTTGTTGTGTAGATTGTCAATCGGTTGTGTACATCAATTATACCAATGACTAGACAACTATACGTGTCAGATGAACGTTCCATTGACAACTACAGTAGTTGCGTGTCTAGGCGGGTGTTGTTGTGTAGATTGTCAATCGGTTGTGTACATCAATTATGCCAATAACTAGACAACTATAAGTGTCAGATGAACGTTCCATTGACAACTACAGTAGTTGCGTGTCTAGGTGGGTGTTGTTGTGTAGATTGTCAATCGGTTGTGTAAATTGATTATGCTAATGTATGTTCTTTTAAACGCCCCATTTTACAGTAGCCAAGTCTTTACGTGTAAAGAAGGCTCTAATGTATGCAATCATAATGTAAACAAAAAACAAATAATTTTAAAAATAAAACGAAAATTTAAACCATTTCACTATTTGAATCTGATTGCTGTATTTATGCGTTGTCCTTGGATTACCTACCTTCTCTATCCATGCATGTAAGTTACATCAAGTAGCTATTTTGGTTTCCCAACCAAGAGCCACTTATTGCCACTCTCAGCCCGTAGTAGTCTATCATCATCTACTATGGAGGTCCTCCCACTACCCACTATATTTGGCCGTCTGGAAATTGATTTAAATACCACCCAGAAATCTTAAAATCTTGAAATTGCTAGTACTTTTGTTTTGTTTATACCATTTTTTTAACTGATGGAATTCCGGCAGAACCGTTGTTTCTTGATCGGGAGATCCATTTTAGTTTGGCATCATTTCTTGTTTTAAATTCGGTTATATCGCACACTGACGAGATAACCTGATGCTAACCAAGATTACCAAAACAATTCGTTGACAAATGTTCTAACCTTTCGAAACTCGAAGTCGTTTTCTATGACGTCACCGTTAGCTAGGACAATAGCACATTGATACTTAACTTTCTCCCAGCGAGGAGGACGATACACGAAGTATTTCATCTATGATTGTAGGAACAGTTAGAAAACAATATCATTGATTTGTAGAACTGTACCGGTAGCAAGTAGCAACTGATTTAAACATGCTTCTAGGAAACTAACATATCTAAAATCAAAATTTGTAAATAATACACAGGTAATCCATTTCTCGAAAATATGACACAGAAAGAATACCCACCGAATGTTAGATTTGGCTGTAAACTATATACAGAGCTTTGATATTACTATTCAATATTGCATGTTACACGTAACTCTAAAATAACGTACGGTACAATGGAATTACAAGTTACAACTACTATCGGTTAAATTACTGTGGCAACGTACCTGTTTTCTCTTCGATCATAACTTAACATATTTCGACGGGGAAATTTTACGTAAATGTTGGTCAATCCGCTGCAATCAAACTTTTCAATTCAACCGATTCATTTTAGAAGGATGATTTAATATTGTGATCAAAAGTACGCTCGGATCCAACCATAACCGACTTCACATGGTAATCCTGTGATGGGAACAAGGACGATGCAGTGATGCAATAGAATTACGATGTTCATTAATTATAGTATCGCGAGCAGACGACAGCCGGAGGTTGGCAGCAGTGCGATAATGGATCAGCTGGTCGACCCACTGCATCCTTCCGTCGCGTCATTTGTTGCCAGCTGGTCATTAATATTGATAGTTGACGAGACTATAATTGATGTTCACTAATTAATTAGATTGGAATTAAAATCGTTGGTATGCATGTTGAGTTCTGGTATGCTTCAGGAGAATCGTAATAGGTTTTTTTGCGTTTGAGTTAGTATCTTTACTCTCAGACGCTGCCGAGTCGATGACAGAGATAGTACCAGATGTAGCCAATTATTGTTTTAAAAAGCTTAGTAGTATGAACGGCTCACAGAGTGTTAAATGATTTAATATATTATATTTTACTCCTTAGTTTTTGTTACTGTTAGTTTGTTAATATCATATAAGAGAGCATATTGTTCACAATCAGTTGAGCTTTCAGTTTAGCTGGGTCAAGTAGGCGTACTATAGAGGAATAAATAGATTATTACACTCTCGGTGGTTAGATTTTGTTTCTGTACGTTTATTTTTATTATTATTCTGGCTACAATTTTAACATAAAAATGAAATATATATAAAAGTAGTATACAGTTGTGGAAAGAATTTATAGACACAATGAAACCATTTTCTTGGTGCCATCTACAGTATTTTGGTTTTATTAATAGGTTGTTAATACGTTTTTAATAAATTGTTGCATTGTATAGGCTACAAGCTTTTATAGCTTTTACACTATAAGGTGATAAAAAAGGGACATTTTGACTTGTATTTAGGATTATATTCGATGTAGACTTTTCACGGTTTTTATAGTTCAAGAGGTTAGTTCATTACCTAGTAGTACAAGGTAACGTGAAGTTATCAAGCCTTTCCTAAACTAGTTTTACTGTAACAAGCTTGTAAAGAAATTGAAACTCGTTTAAACTGTTTCCACCCTCGATACGTAATAAACTGATTTTGGAAAGCTACTTGACTAAGCGCAAATTTGAGTTGATGAACGTAGTGAAATGAGATACCTTGTGTAGCTTTGTACCGTTGACTGTAAATCCAAGACCAATTCAAGGACAGCTGGGTCCAGTTTCGAACCATCAAGTTTCAGAATTTCGTAAGGATCGAACCAGTAACCTTTTGATCGTAAGGCGAGCACAACCACATTTCACACTGTCTACTTGAAACCGTGTGCTCCCACTATCTCCGCGTTCCGCCATTTCTGAACCCAAATCTGTCCCGCCCTGGTCCCGCCACCTCCGAATTCTTGAGTGACCCTTATAATCCCGTCACTGCCTGCGTTGGTAGCTGTCATTGCATGATGGAAGGTTTAACGAAAATTCAACCCGTGGGTTAGGTTAGGTTAGGTCAGGTTAGGTTAGGGTAGGTTAGGTTAGGTTAGGGTAGGGTAGGTTAGGTTAGGTTAGGTTAGGTTAAGTTAGGTTAGGTTAAGTTAGGTTAGGTTAGATTTGGACAGAAAGCCTTAACGCAGGAAGTAACCGAGGATTATAGGGGTCACTCTGAAATTCGGAGGTAGCGGTACACGGAGGTGGCGGGAGGTAACCCTTGAAACGACATCCGACGAGAAATATTTGATGAGCATTGTTGCATCTGACGTCATTATGATAAATGTCACCAGGTGCCAATGCTACAGGGTCGAACTGCTGCGCTTCTGCACTCCCGAATCTGGGTCGAGGCGTTACAATTAACCTTTACTCTGATTGGTCGACATCTTCACATTTAACTCGCAGGAACCAATCAGCGATGAGCTTCGTGATTGCGTTTTACCTTGTCATATCTATTGCAACATTGTTGAATAACTGATCAGTCGTTGAGAGACGAGTCTCGTATTTTATTTTACGGTTGAAATTCGTCGTCAACGCAGAAATTAGATTTTCGTATCGTCACATTCCGAAGAGTTTATTTGAATAAGAACTTATTTGAATTAGAAGTATTTTTAGGAAGTCGGATGGTTTAATTTATTCCAGGGTAAAAATTTAAACACGGATTATCATGTTTAATCATAAGAGATTTTTTCGTTATATGCCTAGGGATTTTATTTTATATTTGAGGAAAATAATTGATTTTAATCTGTAACTATGTAAAATAAAATAAACAATTGTGTATATCATAATCACGGACGTATTGAATCCTATATATTTGAAAACCACTTTAATTAGATTCTGTAGTAATATATTAATGTTCATTTGTACATTTCTTCCGTTGATAGTTGTCTATTATTATATCAGATACCGGTACTCACAATGTATTTTTAGTATATTTCGATATTAATATTTTCTTTAGGCAACAACAAAATAAAGTTGTAGGCTACCGATTTTACTGATTTTTTTGAGACAATAATGAAATTGAATTTTATTTCTCGTCAATTCCTCTTCCTGATTCAAACTCAGACAACAACCCAACGTTAAGTTGAATTTTCAGCTAGATAAGGCTTTTACGGAGGTAAATTCACGAAGTAACGCAAGTCTGAAACCAATTGCAAAAGTTTTCCGCACGGAAAAGATACGGAGGAAGTTCTCTCTTTAGCAACATAAAAAGCGCCAAGCAATTTCTCAACCAAACGACCCGCGAAGTCCACTACGTCAAGTTTAATTAAAATGCGTACAGAAATGTTTACGGATCCTCTTACTTGAATCGGTAAATTGGTGGAACCGCTCGGGCAAACACAAATGATCGGTTGGCTTAAAATTAAAAAATCTAAATGTTTAATTTATAGGTATTTTTGTATAAATTATTTTCAAGATATAATATTAATTTGAAAGCTATTTTGCCTTGAGGAATTCTATAAGATGCAATGATTCCAAAAGATGTAATTTATAAATGGTTTGTTCTTGCTTGTGCCTAAATTGCTAAGTAACCGTTTTTCGAAAACTTATGTTAATGTTATTGGGATAATGGATATCTATATATATCTATACTTATAAAAGGCAAAGCCCTCACTGACACACTCACTCACTCACTCATCACTAATTCTCCCACTTCCCATTTACCTAGGAGGCTGAAATTTGCCACACCGATTCTTTAGGTATTAAATAGGAAAACTAAGTTGTTTTTATTCTGATCGGACCCTCAGGCTCCCCCCCAGTGGCTCTGGAATTTCCCATGTTAACCTTATGATTTTTCATATTTAAAAGGAATTAATGAATCTTATCAGCTGTTTCAATTAAAGAAGTTGGTTCTGTTCTATAATGTTCAATCGCATTAAAGTTACAAGGATTACCAACAGGGTGCAGCACTATTATCTTTTTAAATTTATGACAACAGCTAATTTACAACCAAAAGGTGAGTGAGCGTAGCGAACGAACTTCAACCTGGAGGCGAGTTAGCGTAGCGAACGAGCTAACCTGAAGGCAAGTGAGCGCAGCGAACTAGCTCCAACCTAAAGGTGAGTGAGCGTAGCGAACGAACTTCAACCAGGACGTGATTGAGCCATGCGAACGAGCTCATCTTGAAAATTAAGAAGTTAAACGGGGCAAAGCCCGTGGGTACAGCTAGTATATATATAAGGCAAAGCCCTCACTGACTCACTGACTCACTCATCACTAATTCTCCCACTTCCCATTTACCTAGGAAGCTGAAATTTGGTACACTGATTCTTTAGGCATTAAATAGGAAAACTGAGCTATTTTTATTCTGATCGGACTCTCGGGCTCCGCCCCAGTGGCTCTGGAGTTTCCCATGTTAACCTTATGAGTACTCATATTTAAATGGAATTAATGAATCTTAACAGCTGTTTCAATTATTAAACAAGTTGGTTCTGTTCTATGAAATGCAATTAGCATTTAAGTTACAAGGATTACCAACAGGGTGCAGCACACTATTATTTTTTTAAATTTATGACTACAGACATCTAATTTGCAACCAAAAGGTGAGTGAGCGCAGCGAACGAGCTCCAACCTAAAGGTGAGTGAGCGTAGCGAACGAACTTCAACCAGGACGTGATTGAACCATGCGAATGAGCTCACTTATGAAGTAAAACGGGGCAAAGCCCGCGGGTACAGCTAGTATTTATATAAATTGAACGTTGCATTGGAGCAATCTAAAAAAAACTGTGGTTTGATTTTATAACGACCATCCATATAGCTTATCTATGTTTTTTTTTTTTTTTTTTTTTTTTTGAACCGTTTTATCACCAATACTTGTATCTTGATTACTGATGACACACTTATTTGACAGCACATTGGAGGTCTGACAGAGTGTACACAATTCAGATTATAACTTAAGAAATAAAAATATTTTGCCTCTGTCTTCGCCAAAGCTATTTCCCGATTCAATTTGTCGCCCCGTTTACTAACGCCAAGACCATGTCATGTTATGTGCTTAATCAACTTTTTCATAGCGGAAGATTTTAGAAATCGTGGCCATCGAGTGAAATTCTTTAGACTTTCCAATCAAGGGAAGTATTCAGGGCTAAATCTAGAATACTCAATGAAGAAAGTTCGCTCGACTTGTTAACCTGATTGAAATTCCTGCGTCAGGTTTTGGTCTAAACAACACCTGTTTGATATGACATTGAGGATTTTGTAGGAAAGGGTGGTTAGGGATTGTAGATGTCACTACCGTGAAGTAGACATCAAGTAGACATTCTATTTCCATATTTAGTGGTATTCACCCCTTGAAGTAAAATTAGCTTATTCAGTCGTGCTACATTACCAACAAAAATATAGATATAGGCTGTTAAAATATAGATTACTGTCTCACAAACCTTTTTACGTTGCAAACTGAATGAACAATTTATTCCAAGCTACAGTATTGTTTCATCAACTACTGTAGTAAATCCAGAGACAAATAGAATAAGTCAAGACTTGTGGTATGACAAGCTAAAGAAAATCAACTTTATTAGCACAGTATATTCTATGTTAAGTAGAGGTAAAGTCATCTAAGTTATTTTTAACTAAACAAATAAGCTACACATCATATCCAAATCGTCATATTTATATGTCTACTCAGTATAAATAATCTGCGAATGCAGGCATATACCTATACTGTTTTGTAAGAGTTATTTTGCAAATATTAGCGTGCTCTCGTTTTTAAAATAAACAGTTTTTTACAAGTATATTTATTTACAAGTGAGTTGGATTAAAATCTGATACCCTCACTAAAAAATGTAAAAACCAGCACTGAAATGCGTTTGCAACATAGCGATGAAAAATGAGAGTAACATTTTGGCAAACGAATTAATTTTACTGTTATAATGGACGGAATCTCAATAATGTATTGGTTGGTTTCCAAAATTCATTTAACTTTGTCCGTGTAGTTTTCAATTGCATTGTTTTCTTCGGCCCATCAATTTCCGATTAAATTTTTATTTCTTTAAAGGGAATTAGTTCTAAATAGTATTGGTACAATAGATAAGACGTATTATTTTTATTGTCACTTATATTTTCAAGGCCAGGTCCAAATTCACCAACTTTCTACCTTTAGCAGGTACGATATTTCTCCCGGCGGGCGGGGAAGGAATTCCCTCCGAATAGTTTGCCAATCGCCTGCTCCGTCTCGTCTCGGCGAGAGTGTACTGTAACCTAACCTAACCTAACTTAACCTAACCTAACCAAAACTAAGCTAACCAAACCTAACCTTACCTAACCTAACCTAAAGCTGCCTGAAATAATCACAGCTTAAACAGTACTATTAGGGCTACGAGACGGAGCAGGCGAGGGCAAACTATTCGGAATTCCTTCCTCGCCCGCCGGGAGAAATATCGTACCTGCTCCAGCTAGAAAGTTGGTGAATTTGGACATTAGAAACGACCCCAAAAATGTTGGTGAATTTGGACGTAGCCATTTTCAATCCAGTCGTATCAAGCATCAGTAATGTGATATTTCTGGTTGTTTCAATACTTTGAATACAATACTCACCTATATTCTATATGTTCACAAAATTTAGACGGTTTGAGGGTAAGTTCCCCCACCAACATTTTTTTTGCTTAATGTATGATGCAGCTGTTGACGTTTTTGCTAACCTCAGCTGTTGGGGCCAACGATGTAAAGAACTACGTTGGGGCTATTGTTTTGGGTAGTATTTAGTGGAGGGGATAGATTTCTTCCCCTAAAACCGTAAAATTTTGTGAACGGAGTGTAGTTTAATTTAAGTCTTAAACACTGCATTGATCAACAAAATAAATGTGAACTCATGTGTCAGACTTTATATATTTCGCAATGTAATATATAATTCAAGTTCAAAATGTAGCCATTAATTGTTTCCAAAACAAGTATTTTACCAAGCTGTATGAAATACATCATATGTAATTACACAAATTGACAAAAATCTTGAAATGTAAAAAAAACAATTTTTATTCATTAAAAACCGCATTGTCCGCGTTATTTAAAACGTTTTGGGAGACCCGACTCCTCTACATATTCTACAGCTTGACAATAGTCCAAGGCGAGGACTGCAGTCTCTAATTAATTGATAAATTATTCACCCAGCTGACCAGCGAACAGACGCTTTCCCCTCTCTCTCGCACCCACTCTCCCCTCTCTCTCGCACCCACTCTCCCCAGCCTCTCTGACCTTACAGAGAGTGAAATTCTCCCTTTCTTTGGTTTCCTCTTGGAAAATCACGATTCGCCCGAGCCGTGGTTATCCAATAGCAATGATCGCTAGGAATACTCGACTCCAAAATACAGTGCAAATGCGCAGGACTCCGCAGGATCTATGCTAGTACTGAAATAATCGGTTTAGAAGGGACATGTGATATTTTCAACAAAGTATTAATTGATAAACTAGAACATTAAACTGTACAATTTAACTGTTGACAAACACATCGATGATTTACCCTATATTGTTTTTTTTTTGTGTATGTTAAGCGATTTTCATGGACCTATGGCTTTATCCGAGAATATTGCAAAATTAACTATCAAAAAGTGAATGAATCAGAATTGTAAACCAAAAC
The DNA here is from genome assembly GCF_028750875.1 of Macrosteles quadrilineatus. NCBI lineage: Eukaryota > Metazoa > Arthropoda > Insecta > Hemiptera > Cicadellidae > Macrosteles > Macrosteles quadrilineatus. The sequence continues at coordinate 2,615,031 of NW_026542597.1, forward strand.
GTTTCTTACACCCTGCAACGAATTTAATAAACAATAAAAACATTCGAAATAATGCATGGTTCTAATCCTGTGTACTTGTTGATAAGATAAACTCCTTTAAGTTACTAAATCATGGTATCGATTCATTCCCCTCTTGAAGTGAGTGATGAACACTAGAGATATACTCCTTGACTATACAATCTCTGTGATATCTCAAGTGTGTTATCTAGTATCCCTTATCTCTTGTGTACAGGGTATCCAGAACAGATTGTAGTCGTTGCTACTGTCAACATTGATTGTGACCAAGTGAGTGATGATGAACACTAGAGAGATCCTCACTTGACTATACAATCTCTGTGTTATCTCTAGTGTGTTATCCAATATCTCTTGTGTACAGAGTATCCAGAACAGATTGTAGTCGTTGCTACTGTCAACATTGATTGTAACCAAGTGAGTGATGAACACTAGAGACATCCTCACTTGACTGTACAATCTCTGTGTTATCTCTAGTGTGATATCCAGTATCTCTTGTGTACAGAGTATCCAGAACAGATTGTAGTCGCGTTGCTACTCTCAACATTGACTGTGACCAAGTGACAGGTGAACACTAGAGACATCATCACTTGACTGTACAATCTCTGTGTTATCTCTAGTGTGATATCCAGTATCTCTTGTGTACAGAGTATCCAGAACAGATTGTAGTCGTTGCTACTGTCAACATTGACTGTGACCAAGTGACAGGTGAACACTAGAGACATCCTCACTTGACTGTACAATCTCTGTGTTATCTCTAGTGTGATATCCAGTATCTCTTGTGTACAGAGTATCCAGAACAGATTGTAGTCGTTGCTACTGTCAACATTGACTGTGACCAAGTAAGTGATGAACATTAGAGACATCCTCACTTGACTGTACAATCTCTGTGTTATCTCTAGTGTGGTAATATCCAGTATCTCTTGTGTACAGGGTATCCAGAACAGATTGTAGTTGCGTTGCTACTGTCAACATTGACTGTGACCAAGTGAGTGATGAACATTAGAGACATCCTCACTTGACTGTACAATCTCTGTGTTATCTCTAGTGTGATAATATCCAGTATCTCTTGTGTACAGGGTATCCAGAACAGATTGTAGTTGCGTTGCTACTGTCAACATTGACTGTGACCAAGTGAGTGATGAACACTAGAGACATCATCACTTGACTGTACAATCTCTGTGTTATCTCTAGTGTGATAATATCCAGTATCTCTTGTGTACAGGGTATCCAGAACAGATTGTAGTTGCGTTGCTACTGTCAACATTGACTGTGACCAAGTGAGTGATGAACACTAGAGACATCCTCACTTGACTGTACAATCTCTGTGTTATCTCTAGTGTGATATCCAAGTATCTCTTGTGTACAGGGTATCCAGAACAGATTGTAGTTGTTGCTACCGTCATCATTCGCTTTGCCCTTGACTTATTTTACGGCTGGATTTTCCTTTCTTATCCTTTCAATTCGACCGTTATCGTTCAGTGATCTTCTGAAAAACAAAGTTAGTGTATGGAGGTCTGTGAACATTCCGTCAATGTAAAACTGAACAGTAGTTAATTGTTTTTAAATCTTTTTTCAGAACAGACGTGGAAATTACTAGCAACAGTGTCTTCTTTCAGTCCCAAATTATTTCGTCAAAGAGCTTATTTGTTTTGTATTTTCCTTTTATGCAAGGTCTAAGAGTTAAGTGATAGGTTCCAGTACATCATATAAAGTACGGTAAATTCTTTCTTTTATTTGTACAAATTTACGTATGCAGTTGCAGATGTTTAAATCCAGCATTTAAGTATTTGCCAATTCAAGGAACGAAAATCTATATTGTTGTCGATTTTAGTAGTATCCATACGAAAATTCATATAAAAATGTGTTGCTTCTTTTGGTAAATTTGTCGCAACTTAAGATGCACATTACCAGACACCCTCCGTCTCAGTGCCAGGTTTGCTCAATCTGTGCAAATGTTTCGCCAATGGAACATGCAAGGCCGAATTCCTGGCCTTCTTTGTCCTAAATCTGGGCGATGTCAACTGAGGAAACTCCCACGAAACGTCCCGTAACGACGTTCACGACATTGGCATTACACTCATTACAAAAATGCGTCTGACATTGGACGAGCCATTTGACGAAAATTGCCTTTAATGTACGTGGAACAATGAATTACTGGAGAATATCATGTCAATTAACCGCAAACAGTACAATCTGTCTTGGTGTTGGTATTGTAATCGTGAAGATTACTCAACTCGAAGTGGCAGCGCTGATTACGTTCGCTGAGGTAACAATCAGTTGTCACGGATTTTTGAATAGACATTAGGTAATGATTTAGGTAAAGCTACGTGAAGTAAAACTTTCTTCCGGGGCAATACATGTTTGATTAATAAAAATGTTAAAAAATTTGTAATTTGATTGTTGAGTAATTTCGATTTTGTTGTTGATTTGTAGTGGTTGTATTTGGGTTGGATCGTGTTTGCTGTACAGCACAGTGACAAATTGCAATTAATACAATTACAGTTTTCTTCCTCGCATCTGTTGTTATTGCGTGATCGTTTGTTTCCCCAAGTTAACAAATATACTAAATCCTGTATCAAGAAATCATAACGCTCAAGTTTTTGCGTCGACTTTTTGTGGAATACTTTCTTCTTGGTTCTCGTCTTTGTCTTTTTTTGATTCAGTACTGGTTATATATTTGCCACCAATTATTAGGAACCTTTTTTTGAATAATGTGATCGTGTGAAGCCTACTCTCGTCTATAGTTTAATCCACGATGCTACCTTTACCTCGTAAGATCAATGTTAGAAAGTTAGATTAGAAATATGTTTTTTATTATAACGGATATAAAATAAAAACGTAAGTGAGTGACTATCACTATTACGAAACCTACAAATAATGTCAGCGATGAAACGCAACCGTAATCACAAGTCATCGGCGAAGGTTGCTGGTGAAGGATGAAGGATACAGCGTCCATCATAGACATTTCGTGTGACAAGCAAATAATGGTCATAATGTTCAAGCTGAAGCTGCCCACAGATTTGTTCATCTCACAATAGCATTGTGTAAACTAGTTTATCTCTATTTGATAAGCAGCGAAGGAGGACGATTTGCAAGAGTAAATGTCAGAGTCCTTTCTAATTCAATTTATCTGAACGCTTACCGCCGTGGCGAAACCAGCAGACGACATAGCTCTATCAGCTGATGGACAGGGTTGCCAACCCACTGCAGCGGTCAGTATTGCCACTATTGCGTCACTAATCTTATTGCACAGTTATATGTATCATAATGTAGTTCAAGGCTGCCACTCCGCCCACCCCGCGAATGCAACTGGTTTGTGAGGTTAGGTTGTGCCGAATCGTTGAAATCTGTGATGTAATTGCCAAGGTCGAGATGATATCAGTCATGTTTATCTTGTAACACTGTTGACGTATCGTGATAATATTTACATTTTGGCTCTGTTTTCCTCATTCAAAATGGAGTGTGTTCATCGGTTAAGTGCCCGAAACCCACTGTAGGCAACCAGTAGTATTCTTGGTACGCTACCAAATATGGGTTTTTGGAATTGTTAATTTACTATTAAAATGGCTTAACGCTAAGATTCCGAATTTTATAAGCGTGTTTCTCAAAGATTACACATTAGGGTAACAATTTCTTTGGTGGTTGAGAGCTTCACACCAACATGATGTGTTTTTAGTGTAGTGGTGAAACGGTGTAATTATTATTATTATCTTCTGAGATTGGGAAGACACCTAGAAAAGTATTTTAACCCAAATTAGAGTGAAGGATGAGTGTAGAATGGAGTAAGATGATCTGTAAAGCTTTGTTACCGACTACCGTTTCATTAGCCGGTATTATTAATTCAAGGCCAATGGATAGCTGGCTCCAGTAGTTTCGAACCAAAAAGCTACACATTTGTCTCAGGATCTACTGGACTACCTTTTGATTGTTAGGTGAGCACTATAACCACTCAGCTACACAGCATCAAATGACAAATGAAAATAATGCGTTATGCGATTAGTTTGCTAATGTATTCTAGACGCACAATCTTCCAGTTAATTTCTACGTTGAAGCATGCTGAGGAAATCCAATCAGACGTAGCCGGAAATGATGACAATTCTACAATTCGTCCAATTTCCTGCAACCCACCAATTACAGAAAGTTCCGTGGCTCGACTGAAAGTCGCCTCAAATCAAGCTAGACCTCGTCATTTCGTCCGTGAGCACGAAGTTTTCGCTCCAGGTAGAATCAGCCTGGATTACTGATATATAGCATTTCATCCACCCATTCTAAATAAAAATACAATTAACAGTTAATATCTGGTATTTGATGTCTGCCATACTTGACAGCCTATAAGCCTGGCACTCTGTAAAAAAAAAACTAAAAAACGTGTGTATGTGTTGGTGTTCACCAACGTGTGTGGCCTAACAGGTCTGTGTGTGAGTGTGTTGTTGGGAACGCTTCTTTTGGACTTTGGCCAAAGTCACGTCAGTTTATCACCATACTTCACTCACTTCAGCTACGCACAGTTTGGACCAAATGACCAACATTACTGACGGCAAGGCTGTGTTAAGACCTGACTGATGATAACGTAATTGTGGACACCTTCGTGAGCAAAGCTCGGTCATCAAGTACATCACTCGCAGTTTTAAAGTAATAATAGCGCTTCGAAGTTGGGTTGTAGCTATTTTCATGTTGTCTCCTTTATTAGACATTATTGATCCCATTTCATTGGAACAGTTAACATTTTCTTTTTTAAATCAAGTAGTCGCACGGTTGCAACATCTTTGCATTATTTAATACTGTTGTGAGGGGTCCAGGCGATAAACCACGTAAAAAATTATCGTCATTTGGTGGTTAATATTGAACATTACATAAGTTTCTAAAGTACTGTTTGAGCGAAGCTCATAGCTTTTGCGGAAAAAATCGCTTTTAGTGGGCTTTCCTTTGAACTATTTTTGACTTAATTTAAGACCAATTCATGCTAATGTGTTTAAACTAATAGTTTACAACTATGTCATATATAGAATGTTTTTTATGTGAGACAGTTGTGTTGCACAGTCAAGGTGAAGCATTGTCTTGACATAATCAGTTTGTCAATAGTTTGCGCGAGCGCCCAGTCAGATGTGACTCCTGCTAACTCGCCGTACATTGTCTGTTTGTACTATACATGTTTTGTCGATTAAACAGCTAAACACTGTTTGCAAGACTAAGTACTCCAGATAAGGGACTATATTTCCTTCGTTCAACACCTTTTTCCTTCTTAACCTTTAGCCTATTCCCTTTTATCCCTTGTTTGGTGGTCTAAATCCAAGTTCTCCCTACACCATCCAGAGGATTGCCTATTGTTTTTATCGTGCTCGATGTTGTTTATCAAATTCTTTCGCATTTTTTTGAGACAATTAAGCGAATTTTTAGAAAAGGAAAAGAAACTAGTCAGACTAACTTGGTTTGCATTTGGCCTACCGGAATTTAAGTTGAGCTAGGAAACATAAAAATATCCTGAATCAATAAAATTATTAGACCCGAGCTAGATGAACCCCCTAGGCCCTGATATAGGTTGTGAGACAGCTCTGTTACATGTTAAGAAATGTCAAGGCTTATGTAGATGTATTTCATCGCTCGCGTTCCATTGTATGCTCCAATTACCAATTATATCTATATTATATACAGCCCGATGTGTAACTGACTCACTCATTGACTCATCAGGGATACAAATCTTTACCCACTTCTAGAATAGCTACGGGGTTGAAACTTGGCACGATTTTAGGTTTTGTTCTTAAACCACTAGGAAAATTGCCAAAAGTGCCATTTTAAAATTTTAACCCCCCTAAAAAAATTCAAAATGGCGGATTTTTGTCTATATTATATACAGCCCCTTGTGTAACTGACTCACTCATTGACTCATCAGGTATACAAATTCTTACCCACTTCTAGAATAGCTACGGGGTTGAAATTTGGCACGAATTTAGGTATCGGTCTTAAACCACCAGTAAAATTGTCAAAAGTCACATTTTCAAATTTTAACCCCCCTAAAAAAATTCAAAATGGCGGATTTTTGAAAAGTGCGAAAAAGACGTTTTTTTAAAACATTTATTGTGCTTAAACCGTTGGTTTAATCAAAAAACGGAGCACACTTACTGTATTTAAAATTAAACGAGCTACAATTTCATAATATAAAGTTTCTTTCTATCTCCACCCCTTCCCCCCTATATTTCGCTCTAAACACAAAATTTTGGAATTTTTCATCATGTTTTTTTGTTTAAACGTCGGTTGCGGCTCAACCGTTGGTCTGGTCAAGAAACAGAGAGAACCTTTACGTACTAACTTTTGACGATCTACAACTTTGTAATTTAACATTTTTTTCCATCTTAACTCCTTCACCCCCAAATTCATGCTTAAACTTGAAATTTTGCCATTTTTCCTTGTTTTTTGGGGGGTTGGCTGCCCTGGAGTAGGTTAAAATCCGTTTTTGGTACGTTTGACCTATTACTTGTTTTTAAATATGCCTAAAGTTTATCCTAAACCGATTTCGGAATTTTCACTCACCATACTTAACCCTCAAAATTGGGGGGATAATTTTTGTTAAAATAAAAAATACCGATTTTGAAGATTCTCGTCAATTAAAAATTATATAAACGCAAGATTATATATAAACAAACAAATGTTTTGTATACAAAATTTTATGGTGTACATTTTGTTCCATAGCGCCTTTCACCTATCTATACTCCAACCCCCTCAAAAAACCCCATTTCGATAGTTGTGTCCTTGGAATTACACACTCATATTAGCGATAGAACATTGGAATTTTTAGCGGTGTTGGTATTCGGTTCAAATTACCTTAAATATTATTAAAATTGTTATTTTCTCATTTCAACACCCCCCCCCCATGGTTTAAAATATCCCCAATGTTAAACAAATAGAGAATTAGCATGCGGGAAATAAAATGGCATTTCAAGCATATTAAAGTCTTAATAACCAAGTGAAAGCAAGTGAGTGCAGCGAACGAGCTCCAACCTAAAAGTGAGTGAGCGTAGCGAACGAGCTAACCTGAAGGCAAGTGAGCGCAGCGAACGAGCTCCAACCTAAAGGTGAGTGAGCGTAGCGAACGAGCTCCAACCTTAAGGTGAGTGAGCGTAGCGAACGAGCTAACCTGAAGGCAAGTGAGCGCAGCGAACGAGCTCCAACCTAAAGGTGAGTGAGCGTAGCGAACGAGCTAATCTGAAGGCAAGTGAGCGCAGCGAACGAGCTCCAACCTAAAGGTGAGTGAGCGTAGCGAACGAACTTCAACCAGGATTTGATTGAGCCATGCGTTTAGTTTAATTTTTTTCCCATCTCCACCCCAAATTCGTTTTTAAACCTGAAATTTTACCTTATTTTCCCTATTTTTGGTGATTTTTACTGTGAAAGGGGTCTATTCTTCATGCCGATAATTTTTACCAACTCCCCGCCTAAGATTATTTTAAAATATTATTTTACCTCACTCTAACTTTTAAGACTTTATATCGATGCTTATTTATGTGAAGAAAGTTTTAGAGGTTGTGACTTAGCAAATTTATTTTATCATAGCACCGGCCCTACATCGAGACTCTAACATGTCAAGACTGGTTTGGTTTGCACCAAACAACCCCCCTATGGAATACTTCGCAACTGCCAAGTTATCACTACGTCTTTTACGCAAAAATGTTTCCGGACAACATCCTGTCCCCCGTGAAAATTTCTCATCACGGCTACTATTAAAAGGGGGCCTGGGGGCGGAGCCCCCAGCGAGCACAAGGCGAGTCTATATTATATACAGCCCCTTGTGTAACTGACTCACTCATTGACTCATCAGGTATACAAATTCTTACCCACTTCTAGAATAGCTACGGGGTTGAAATTTGGCACGAATTTAGGTATCGGTCTTAAACCACCAGTAAAATTGTCAAAAGTCACATTTTCAAATTTTAACCCCCCTAAAAAAATTCAAAATGGCGGATTTTTGAAAAGTGCGAAAAAGACGTTTTTTTAAAACGTTTATTGTGCTTAAACCGTTGGTTTAATCAAAAAACGGAGCACACTTACTGTATTTAAAATTAAACGAGCTACAATTTCATAATATAAAGTTTCTTTCTATCTCCACCCCTTCCCCCCTATATTTCGCTCTAAACACAAAATTTTGGAATTTTTCATCATGTTTTTTTGTTTAAACGTCGGTTGCGGCTCAACCGTTGGTCTGGTCAAGAAACAGAGAGAACCTTTACGTACTAACTTTTGACGATCTACAACTTTGTAATTTAACATTTTTTTCCATCTTAACTCCTTCACCCCCAAATTCATGCTTAAACTTGAAATTTTGCCATTTTTCCTTGTTTTTTGGGGGGTTGGCTGCCCTGGAGTAGGTTAAAATCCGTTTTTGGTACGTTTGACCTATTACTTGTTTTTAAATATGCCTAAAGTTTATCCTAAACCGATTTCGGAATTTTCACTCACCATACTTAACCCTCAAAATTGGGGGGATAATTTTTGTTAAAATAAAAAATACCGATTTTGAAGATTCTCGTCAATTAAAAATTATATAAACGCAAGATTATATATAAACAAACAAATGTTTTGTATACAAAATTTTATGGTGTACATTTTGTTCCATAGCGCCTTTCACCTATCTATACTCCAACCCCCTCAAAAAACCCCATTTCGATAGTTGTGTCCTTGGAATTACACACTCATATTAGCGATAGAACATTGGAATTTTTAGCGGTGTTGGTATTCGGTTCAAATTACCTTAAATATTATTAAAATTGTTATTTTCTCATTTCAACACCCCCCCCCCATGGTTTAAAATATCCCCAATGTTAAACAAATAGAGAATTAGCATGCGGGAAATAAAATGGCATTTCAAGCATATTAAAGTCTTAATAACCAAGTGAAAGCAAGTGAGTGCAGCGAACGAGCTCCAACCTAAAAGTGAGTGAGCGTAGCGAACGAGCTAACCTGAAGGCAAGTGAGCGCAGCGAACGAGCTCCAACCTAAAGGTGAGTGAGCGTAGCGAACGAGCTCCAACCTTAAGGTGAGTGAGCGTAGCGAACGAGCTAACCTGAAGGCAAGTGAGCGCAGCGAACGAGCTCCAACCTAAAGGTGAGTGAGCGTAGCGAACGAGCTAATCTGAAGGCAAGTGAGCGCAGCGAACGAGCTCCAACCTAAAGGTGAGTGAGCGTAGCGAACGAACTTCAACCAGGATTTGATTGAGCCATGCGTTTAGTTTAATTTTTTTCCCATCTCCACCCCAAATTCGTTTTTAAACCTGAAATTTTACCTTATTTTCCCTATTTTTGGTGATTTTTACTGTGAAAGGGGTCTATTCTTCATGCCGATAATTTTTACCAACTCCCCGCCTAAGATTATTTTAAAATATTATTTTACCTCACTCTAACTTTTAAGACTTTATATCGATGCTTATTTATGTGAAGAAAGTTTTAGAGGTTGTGACTTAGCAAATTTATTTTATCATAGCACCGGCCCTACATCGAGACTCCCAAGACTCTATACCGATGCTTATTGATGTGAAGAAAGTTTTAGAGGTTGTGACTAAGCAAATTTAATTTATCATAGCACCGGCCCTACATCGAGACTCTTACATGTCAAGACTGGTTTGGTTTGCACTAAACAACCCCTATATGGAACTGCAAAGTTATCACTACGTCTTTTACGCAAAAATGTTTCCAGACAACATCCTGTCCCCCGTGAACATTTCTCATCACGGCTACTATTAAAAGGGGGCCTGGGGGCGGAGCCCCCAGCGAGCACAAGGCGAGTCTATAATCTATACAGCCCGATGTGTAACTGATAAGGTATACAAATTCTAGACCACTTCTAGACGTGCTAGAGACTTGAAATTTTCGGCGTTTTGTAGGTCTAGTGCCCAAACCCCTGGGAAAATCCCGAAAAGTAGCATTTTCCCCTTCCAACCCCCCCTAAATTAACAATTTCCCCCCCATGTTATTCTTATGGAAAATAACGTTGAAAAACACCGATTTTCTTACGCTCATCTGAAACGTTTAGAAACGTGCTAGAGACTTGGAATTTGCGTAGGATTGTACTATGGGATCCTACATTACCATTAAAATTCGTAAAAACCCCGTTTTCAAAATTCTACCCCCCCAAAAAAATTCCATAAAAATTTCGGTTTTCGGAAAAACATGTTTTTTTAAAACGGCTCTAGCTCGAAAACCGTAAGAGCTAGAATCGATTTGAGGAAAAATCGTGAGTTCGAAATTAAATTTTCTACAAGACAGTTTTGTCAGAGAAGGCGTCATATCGAAATTCGCACTCCTTCACCTTCAAAAAACGCTCAAACTCCAAAAATTGTAAAAATCCTCTATTTTTTTACGTGTTTTTAATTTTTAAAACGACTTTTCGTATATATATTTCTATTTTTTATGCTCCCAACATTAAGGGAAAAGTTACGTAAGTGACCTTCTATAATTTTAATTTACGAAAAAAAATTTAAAATTGCGAATTTTCAATCAAAAAGGTAATTTTTTACGCATTTTCTTATGGAGAATTAGCATGTTTTGACAGGCATTTTCGAGCACTTCTAGACGTGCCAGGGAGATGAAATTTGGCACGCACGTGGGTCTTGGGCCCACCCGCTCGGTAAAATTCCGAATAGTCGCATTTTCCTCTTTCAACCCCCTCTAAATTAACAATTCCCTCCCCATGTTTTTCTTTTGGGAAATAACATTGAAAAATACCGTCATTCGTACGCTCATCTGAACCGTTAAGAAACGTGCTAGAGACTTGAAATTTTGTAGTTTTGTAGTACGGGATCTTACATTACCGGTGAAATTCGTAAAAACCCCATTTTCAAAATTCAACCCCACCGAAAAAATCAATTAAAAACCCCTATTTTTGGAAAACACGTTTTTTTAAACAGCTGCAGCTCGAAATCGGCAAGACCCAGACGCGATTTTAAGAAAAAACGTAGGTTTAAATTTTCTACTAGACAGTTTTCTTCCAACCCCATTAATACAATTTTACCATTAGCAACAGGGTGCAGCACTATTATGTTTTTATTTATTTATGACAATAGCTAATTTGCCAACCAAAAGGTGAGTGAGTGTAGCGAATGAGCTAACCTAAAGGCAAGTGAGCGCAGCGAACGAGCTCCAACCTAAAGGTGAGTGAGCGTAGCGAACGAGCTAACCTGGAGGCAAGTGAGCGCAGCGAACGAGCTCCAACCGAAAGGTGAGTGAGCGTAGCGAACGAGCTAACCTGAAGGCAAGTGGGCGCAGCTTACGAGCTCCAACCCAAAGGTGAGTGAGCGTAGCGAACGAGCTAATCTGAAATTTTCTACAAGACAGTTTTCTCAAAGAAGGCGTCATATCGAAATTCGCACTCCTTCGCCTTCAAAAAACGCTCTAACTCCAAAAATTGTGAAAATCCTCTATTTTTTTACGTGTTTTTAATTTTTAAAACGACTTTTCGTATATACATTTCTACTTTTTATGCTCCCAACGTTGAAAGGAAAGTCCCTAGAGTGACCTTCTATAATTTTAACCTACTAAACAAATTTTAAAATGGCGGATTTTCAATAATAAAAGTCGTTTTTTAACGTATTTCTTATGGAGAATTAACATGCTACGACAAGTAAACTAGAAGTAAACGTCAGTAGGTGAAATATGAGCGTTTCGCGACAGAAAAAGCATTTTTGTCACTTCTAGAGTAGCTACGGAGCTGAAATTTTTTGTAAGGGTTTGTCTGGGTACCAAACCACCCAGAAAGTCTCGAAATGTAGTTTTTGTTACTATTATGACAATAGCTAATTTGCAACCAAAAGGTGAGTGAGCGTAGCGAACGAGCTAACCTAAAGGCAAGTGAGCGCAGCGAACGAGCTCCAACCTAAAGGTGAGTGAGCGTAGCGAACGAGCTAACCTGAAGGCAAGTGAGCGGAGCGAACGAGCTCCAACCTAAAGGTGAGTGATCGTAGCGAACGAGCTAACCTGAAGGCAAGTGAGCACAGCGAACGAGCTCCAACCTAAAGGTGAGTGAGCGTAGCGAACGAACTTCAACCAGGATTTGATTGAGCCATGCGTTTAGTTTAATTTTTATCCCATCTCTACCCCAAATTCGTGTTTAAACCTGAAATTTTACCATTTTTTCCCTATTTTTCGTGAATTTTACTGCGCAAGGGGTCCATTCTTCATGCCGATGATTTTTACCAACCCCCCGCCCCCGAAGGGGGCCTAAGATTATTTTAAATATTATTTTACCTCACTCGAACTCCTAAAACTTTATATCGATGCTTATTAATGTTAAGAGTGTTTTAGAGGTTGTGACTTAGCAAATTTAATTTATCATAGCACCGGCCCTACATCGAGACTCTAACATGTCAAGACTGGTTTGGTTTGTACTAAACAACCCCTCTACTTCACAACTGCCAAGTTATCACTACGTCTTTTACGCAAAAAGCAAAAATGTTTCCGGACAACATCCTGTCCCCCGTGAACATTTCTCATCACGGCTACTATTAAAAGGGGGCCTGGGGCACAAGGCGAGTCTAAATACTATACAATCCGATGTGTAACTGACTGGGGATACAAATTCTAGACCACTTCTAGATGAGCTAGAGACTTGAAATTTTCGGTGGTTGTAGGTCTAGTGCCCAAACCACCCATAAAATTCCAAAAAGTCGCATTTTCAAATTTTAACCCCCCCGAAAATTCGAATTCCCCCCCCATGTTATTCTTATGGGGAATAACATTAAAAATGGCCGACTTTCGTGTTCCCATCTGAACCACTTAGAAACGTGCTAGAGACTTCAAATTTGCGTAGTATTGTAGTAAAAGATCTTACATTACCGGTGGAATATGCAAAAGTCCCATTTTCAAATTTTAACCCACCCAAAAATCCAAAACGGCGGACCTCTGAAAACGAAAAAACACTTTTTTTTCAACCGGATGTAGCTCGAAAACGGTAAGAGCTAGAAAAGATTTGACAGTATATCCAGGAACAGGAATTAAATTTTCTACAAAACCCTCTTAGGCGTTTTCAGAAAATCGCACTCCTTAAGCTTCAAAAAACGCCCTACTTTCAAAATTTTGTAAATTTTTTTCAAATTTTTATCGGTTTTTGCTATGTTTTCGTACCTAAATAATTATTTTTTGCAAATATTATTAATGTTTCGTATTCTCCTTAGTTTACTTTACATTTCACCCTTTACATGTATTTTCGTAACTTTACTCCTTGACCCCCAAAAACTTAATTTTAATGTGAAAATTTGATTGGTTTTTACCGGTTTTACCAGCCCCATGTTATCCTTATGGAGAATAGCTATGTAATTTTAATACTTTGGTATGCTCATCTGATTAGTTTAGAAACGTTCTAAAGACTTTAAATTTTTGTAGTATTGCAGTATGGGATCATCCGTTAATGGTGGAATTTGCAAAAATGCCTTTTAAAAATTTTAACCCCCAAAAAAATCCAAAATGGTAGACGTATAAAAACGAAAAAACACGGTTTTTAATACCGACTATAACTAAAAAACGGTAATAGCTAGCAAAAATTTGAAAGAATCTTCATGAACAGGAATTAAATTTCCTACAAGACACTATTACGCGTTTTTAGAAAATCGCACTCCTTCACCTAAAAAAAACGCCCTACTTTCAAATTTTGGTAAATTTTCTTCAAATTTTTAACGGTTTTTGATAATTTTTCGTACATAAAAAATTTTTTCTTCAAATATTATTAATGTTTCGTACTCTCCTTAGTTTACTTTACATTTCACCCTTCACATGTTTTTTCGTAACTTTACTCCTTGACCCCCAAAACGCGTAGGTCAGTAACGCTGTATAGTCATTTGGTTCTCGCTCTAATTTTTGCTAATGGATTTGGCTACCCATGATTAAGTTTCACTGTCACTTCTTCCTATTTATTGGACTTGTTATTTTGGCGATTTTGCTGCAATTTTCTGTAAGCATGGAATTCTCTTGCGTTGCTGCTGGGTCGTTCCACCAGGGAGATCCCAGATTTACCGAGAGCAACAACGCTCAATGCATGGCAAATGCAACCTGTGCCCTCGCATGGCAAGCATTCTGCGGCGGATTCAGTACCAACGCTATTGACGCTATACTCATGGCGGGCGATAGCTTGTATACACTATCTCGCCGTGAGCATAGCATCACTAACCGGTATCTGTTCCCTGAGGACCTCGCCAGGCACTTCGTGGTTGCACACCATCGTGTTACCATCGAAGAAATTTCTTGTGTTTGGGACGGGTTGTATCCGTTACGAAACGATGGCCTAGATGAGGTGACCTCTTCCTTGTCTTCGGTTTTGGAAGCAGCTATGCCCGGTGACTCCGTTGATAGCGGTTTTTTGTTTACGGGACAGTTGGTGACAGTCGCTTTTTGGCGTTTCCAAGGGCGGCTGTACCTCTTTGATTCCCACGCGGTAAACGAAAACCGTCGTCGAGACATTGATGAGGCGAGAAATAAGGCTAGGGTGTTCGTCTGTAATAGTTTTCGTTCTCTAGCTTCCCTCATTTTGGTGAATTCTGCGTTCGTCGGTGGGCAGTACTCCGTCACAAAAATAAAGTTTTCCGTCAACGAAACTCAAACTGTCCACACGGTCGACTGTTCGGACAATGACTTAACTCAGTTATCAGAATCTGCCTCTGAGACAGTTGTTCAGAAAACCAAATGTCCTGGTAGACCAAAAACAATAAAGCGTGGTCGTCCAAAGCTTTTAGACACGACCCGAGAAGAGCAAGTGGATGCGGCGAAGAAGAAGTATAGGGAGACGCACGCTGACAAACTCCGGGATGACAGTCAACGTTACACTCAAACCCACCCTGAGGTGCACCGAAAGGCTGTTCAGCAATACGACCTGCGTAATCCCGGTGCTTCTGCTGAGAGAGTTCAGATTTTTCGCCTGAAAAATCCGAAAATGTCTGAACTTCGCTATATGCCCGCATCACTTGCTCGGTCCGTAGTCAAAAATGGCCCCATGTCTGTTTGGAATGGGGAGCCACTCAATGAAATACAACCATACAAATTAAAAAAAGTCAGTCTCTGGGTTGACGACGTTTACAGATGTCGTCATTGCCAAGCACGGCTCTTCGAGGAGGAGAAGAATAGAAAGCAATGGTGCTGCGGGGAAGGAGCGTTCAATGTTCTCGACATTCCTCCGTTGCAAGAACGCTTTTATTCCGACCGTCTTTTCCTGGAAAGAGCCCGTGCGTACAACGACCTGTTTGCTTTCTGCGCGCTCGAAGTGTCAGGCGGGTATCGTCATCCCAGTGGTCTTTCTTTTTTCAAGATCGAGGGAAGAATGTACCACCAGGTCTACAATCTGGACGCCCCAGGACAAAAGTTCACCACTCGTTCTGGGAACGTTCAGTTTGTGAATCGGTCCCGCCTGTATATTGACGATGGCGAAGAGCGCCGTAACATTGCGATGGGTAGATCGCTTGATGCCGAGATCATCGACGGTATTGCTGATTTCCTGTCTAGGGAAAATCCTTACATTGAGCATTACCGTCGATTGAGCAACGAGCCTTCCGTAACAGCTCACTTGGCTTTTGAAGTAACAAGCAGGTCTACCCATGGCCCTGTTCTCGGTGATCGGCAAACAGGCGTCGAAGTGCACGCCGTGCTCTTAATCAAAACTCCCCGTTGTGACTTGACAACATCGGCAGTACGATAGGGGGCCTGCCTTATCAAAAGTCCCCGTTGTTGTATAAAGTAGTTAGTAAAGTTTACTAACTTGTACATTTGTAAATAATTGTAAATATGGTTCCGACGTTTCCTGGCCTCCCCGTGGCGGAACTGGATATGCCATAAATTGTATGGCTAACCGACAGGGAAACAAACATTACTTGATCTATTTTCATAAATATATACATGAATATCTACTATAATCTATTTAATTCATATGATACTTTACTATTATCAACTTATTCACTTATCAATCGACATACTAATCAATCTACTCATCTTATACAACAGTTCTCTAATTTGTACATTTGTAAGTAATTGTAAATATGGTTCCAACGTTTCCTGGCCTCCTCGTGGCGGAACTGGATATGCCATACAGTTTGTGGCTAACTGACAGGGAAACAAACATTACTTAATCTATTTTCATAAATATATACGTCATGAATATCTACTATAATCTATTTTCTATTTACATCATATGTACATGAATATCTAATATAATCTATTCACATCATATAATACTTTACTATTATCAACTTATTAACCTATCAATGAACATCAATATAAATTTACTTATCTTGTACAAAAGTTTACTAACTTGTACATATTCAAATAATTGCAAATATGGTTCCGACGTTTCCTGGCCTCCTCGTGGCGGAACTGGATATGCCATAAAGTTTATGGCTAACCGACAGGGAAACAAACCTTACTTAATCTATTTTCGTAATTATATACTTGAATATCTACTATAATCTATTTACTTCATATAATACTTTACTATTATCAACTTATTAACTTATCAATCTCCTCTAATAAATTCATGAAATCGTTATTACTTTAATGTCGATTTTTACTATAACGAACCCTTCTCTCCTCATATTATTACTTCCTTTGACCAAAAACTCAATTGTAAAAATACTTGACTAACATACTCACTTACCGCAACTTAAAAAATGATTTTTTTATGAGGTGTTCCTTAAGCTAGAAGTTATCTTACTCAAAGTTAACTTATATAACTTAATATTGACGGTTTCACTTCTTGCTTTGTTACAACTTGACTCTAATCTACTAATGACGACTAACAGCTAGGGGGCCTGGGGGCGGAGCCCCCAGCGAGCCAAAGGCGAGTTGCTAATATACAGGGTGATTGATATAAGTGTGCCAGCCGTGTTATTCGAAAATTATAATAGATATAAAAAAAAGTTAAATGCTAAGTGCCTTGGATTTTTTATTTTAAAAATTGTAGTCAAGTCGAAAAAATTATTTTAGCCGCAATTTTTCCAATATGGCCGCCAACTTGGATTTTTTTATAGAACACCCTGTATTTTACGATGTATTCCGGTAGAAAACGCAATTTTAAGACGATTTTATCCATGTGATTTTTTCATAAACCTAACATTTTCAAAGATAATAATGGTTAAATTCTTGAAATTTCGGCATGAGAAAGAGTTTCGATAAAGGCCTAAGCAAGCAAGCCAGCTGTTTTATCCGAAAACTATTCGAAACTTCACAACTTTAACCATTATTATCTTTAAAACTGTTAGGTTTATGAAAAAAACCACATGGATAAAATCATCTAAAAATTGCGTTTTCTACCGGAATACATCGTAAAATACAGGGTGTTCCATAAGAAATAATTTTTTCGACTTGACTACAAGTTTTGAAATAAAAAATCCAAGACACTTACCATTTAACTTTTTTTATATCTCTTATAGTTTTCGAATAAAACGGCTGGCACACTTATATCAATCACCCTGTATATAAAATGCTAAATATATCCCTTTGTTGTGGAATTGGAGACAAAACAGCACTATGATTTTTAACGGGAATGTGAGCAAGCTCATTGTATTGCTAGTTTCCATTACAAGATATGACAATTGAGTGATTTTCGAGATATTCAGTGAAGGTCAAATAGGTGGTAACTTTATCACTAACCAAACAAAACGATTGTGTGACAGATGTTTTCGAATACAGATAAGACTGATGGATCCACTTACGAACCTTAGATAACAAAGCCTGTAGCCCTTACAATAAAGTAAATCCGTATATCGCTTGACAGGCAATATGTTTATACAATTATTCGTACATTGTATTAGCGTGGGTGTACAGATTTTGGAACTGATCGTGAGCGTTGGAAACAACATTTACCGCATTTCGTTTGCTACTGAGTTGATTTTCCATATTTTGATCAATGTCAATAATTTTAATCGTGTCATTGTTGTCAGTGCATACACGAGCCTCATGCGAAAAAAGAATCTTATTCTGACATATGACTTAAAAAGTGAACAGAATTTGTCTACCCTTTCCCGAATATTTACTAGACAACGTTTTTCACCGAGTAGAGAGTGCTTTAAGTAGAAATAATACAAAGTCAGACGAAGTGAGTTTTATTAGGCACTTTATGTTTCAAAGTAGCTCAATTAAATTCTCAAGTAAGTTACGTATTAACAATTTTAACCTAGACGTTGACAGAAATTGTCCGGTTCATACTTTGAAATAGCATATGTGTAGGGTAGGTAGTTGAATTCATACTTGGCCAAAACGGAACCACTTTAACCAAATATTTGCATACGCTGGATGTTTTTGGATATTTTATTGAGAACCAATGGGCAACAGACAACTGCAGGTTAAGCTTGGAGCTGTATGATGGTATATACTTGATCGTACTGGACAGGGCCCAATTCTCAGGTATAAATAACATCTCTCAGGTCGCCAAATCCACATGTATTGGTGGCTTAGCTGTTGATTTCCCACCTTTTTGGCACAGACTATGTGTTAACTGTTACTCTTAAACTTAACTCATACATATTTTGTACACGTTCACTCGTACCAAATGGTTCGTTTGTATGTGGTTTATAAATG
Source organism: Macrosteles quadrilineatus (assembly GCF_028750875.1). Lineage (NCBI taxonomy): Eukaryota > Metazoa > Arthropoda > Insecta > Hemiptera > Cicadellidae > Macrosteles > Macrosteles quadrilineatus. The sequence continues at coordinate 2,633,582 of NW_026542597.1, forward strand.
TAATTGTATTCTGATGTAGAATTATCTATTTACATTCAACTCTTATTTGTCTTATAGTATGCCTAAAGTTAGTTTTTCAGTACAATAACGAAAACATTATCTTGGTTTTTTATTCCGTGTGCTCCCGCTATCTCCGTTTTCCTCCACCTCCGAACCCAAATCTGTCCCGCCATCTCCGAATTCTTGAGTGACCCTTCCCGTCACTGCCTGCGTTGGTAGCTGTCATTGCATCCACGGCTGCGAAGTCCCGTGGATGGGAGATTGAATGCAAATTTAACCCGTAGGTTAGGTTAGGTTAGGTTGGGTTGGGTTAGGTTAGGTTAGGTTGGGTTGGGTTAGGTTAGGTTAGGTTAGGTTAGGTTAGGTTAGGTTAGGTTAGGACGGAAAGTCTTAACGCAGTAGTAATCAAGGATTATAGGGGTCACTCTGAAATTCGGAGATGGCGGGACACGGAGGTGGCGGGACGCGGAGATAGCGGGAGGTAACCTTTTATTCTCCTCGTCACATAGTGTAAAAAAATAATAAAACTAAATGTTGAGCGTAAGACGGGTTTGTAATGTTCTGCTCATGCTCATGTTTTCTTTTCCACAATCTTTACTACGTGTTGATGTTTCTTAGTGAGAGGTGTTTTGGGGATCTATAATCCTCTTCTCAATTTATAACCCCAACATTGATTGCGGCGCCGATTAATGCTTGTTTATACTGTTATAATAAATTATCAGTTTGGTAAATCATTAATCGACTAATACCTTAAATTTACTTTGTGCTGTATGAGATGGTCCATACTGGTTGACCCTGAAGCGTTCTTTTTGGGTTTTCAGATTTGATATAGGAAGTTTTCTATTGCACTGTGTATATGCAAACTAAACAGCATACATAATAAACTTTTTAGGTACGAAGTATTAGTGCAATTTCAATATTTGACTATATAAATCATTAAATATATTTGTAAAGGGTTTAAATATTTGATGGCGCCTCTTAAGCTTGCATAACCTGTTTGTAGCAGACTACTAACCTGTTTAGCTCTCAGGCGGTGTTCTAAACCGGATCATTATTATAAATAGTTATCAAGTTGTTTACTCAAGACCTGACCGACCTTCCTTCAGCTAATTAATAGCTAGTAATCGTGGCTAGTAAATTAAGCTCTTAATTGACGGCGGATTCTAAGATATATAATTACTTTATGTCTTCAATAACTTCATCCCATATTGTTGGTGTTGTGGCCAATAAAGTCGATAGGGAGGTAGTTTAAACTCTTGTTATGCTGCAGATTACGTAGAACATTAAGTTATGTTGAGGTACCATGCTGAAGATTGAGTTAGTATCAGTAAATTTGCGTTGATTGTACGTAACAGTAAATCCAATGGTCCAGTTGATATTTGGAAAAGCTACGTAAAGCCAGCAATTTACCTGTTAATTAATAATACTTTTCGATTCCCAACTACACCTAAATGCCGGGAACTAGACGTGAGTTAGAAATCCCTTTAAATTTTAAAACTCCGAAATATAAGGTAACCCTAACTCTACTGTCACGAGATATTTGTAATTAAGCTTCATGTCAAAGTGGGATTATAACAACATTGTAATGTTTTGTTACTGCTTAGACATTTTAAATGTCTCTGGCGTTTAAACTAAACATCTTGGTTTTACAACGACTTCAAGGCTTTGACAACAATACTACAGTATTATTATGTCCTACTTTTAAAAAGAGTCCAAGTTAATAGTTTACATTAATGTTACAAACCTTACTGTTAAACCGTGGGGCGCGATCTGGTGGTAGAGCTCGTCGCTTCGGAGCCTGAGGTTTCGGGTTCAGATCCCGCCAATCACCAATGGATTTTATCTGTGTGATAATGCCGCGACCCTCTAGCACTAATCTTGAAGTAATGTGTAAAACATTGCTACTAACACATATTAGTTGAAAATCACTTGATTTTTGAAATTTCATGTTAATGTGTTGAGGATAGGAGTTATATTCGATTTAAAAATACAAATCAAACATCTCTTACCCATTTGGCTCCATAAATCATCAGTTGCTGCTGATGGTTGGATCGTTATCTGGCTCGCGTGGTGGCAATTCCAGCCTAATGTGTAATGATATACGATACTCAGCAACTCGCTGACACATTGATTTGTAACATTTTACCGAACTAAATGTTTAAACCTTGACAGTGGGCAATACATGTTGCTTTTGTAGGCTTTCGCATACACTACAAAGTCAATCGTTTTAGTTTAGGACGCTGTGTATGCATTAATTACGGTGTAAATTACGGATTCTAATTCCTCTTGATTTTTAGCTGTGTTTGAGTATTACAATTATTTGTGTTGGAATTATAAGCGACATTGCACTCTATGAGTGCTATGCAACTTATTATATTCCTACAACTTATATAGGCCTAAGTATCGTTCTATATTTTAACTCATTTGTATTTTGGTTGTCGCTAGTGACACTTTAAACGTTTTTTTTTTCAATGAGGGAACGGTCCAAACCCTGGTCAAGTTGATTAATGTGTTTATGAGAATACTTAATTGTCAGCCCAAATAGCATCTGAATGGGTTCACAATCGACTTTGCTCGGATTTGAACCAACAACTTTCAACTATAATGGTCTGACCTAAACTCTTGGCTCAGGCAATTGGTGTACTGTAGTTTCATTTGAATCTTTGTAAAACTTCATCGGGAATAAATAAGTTCTATTTCACCGTAGTAAATCTGGTTGAAAAAGAGTGCGCGATATACGTCGAAAGAATTAACCTAATAGTGCAATCTAGTGGAGGCGATGTAGTTCAATTACAGGGATTGTACCATACTCGGAAACGCCGCACCGAGTTATGCCACTCTCTGTCTCCCTCACTCTCATTTGGAGTTATGGCGATAGCTGTGTATTTTAAAGTGGAAAACGGGTATAGCAAAATTCTTAAGTTATTTAATAATACACTTTTTCAATTAGTGTACCTTATCCTTTTTTGCTAGGGTTGAAATGGCGCCGAAAATAAAGCAGCTATACATGTGTGTATCTTATATGTAAATTTTAATGCGTTTTAAGAACGTAAAAAGTTATTCTGGGACACATCTAGTTGGAGTATAGAGCATGTGGTAACTCAATTTCACCTGTTAGCTGTTACAGTATCTATCTATAACCCAATATATCTTTCACTTAGACATTGCATTACATCCGTCAGTAAAAGTCGAAGCAAGTTTCACCATAAAAATGAATTTAGTTTAATTAACCACCGGTGGAGTCCATTACGGATGTTTGTCCAAAATACCAATCGTTTAACCAAACCAAACTGAAAAGTCAACTTATTATAAACTACATCTTCTAGTCACATCAACTATCACAGTAACAAAAACTAAGCGAGAAATTATAATTTGGGATTGTAACACACATTGTGACTGGCTCATTGAATAGGTTGTTTTTTTTCTTTTTTTTTCTTTTATTAATAATTGGCTACAGCTAATCTATATATGATGTCTGTATCTAAAAGTCCATGCTCAAACACACGGTAAAAACCTGCTAAAGCAAGTGTGGCAAGCGAAGCTGAAGGGTGCTCTTCCGGCAAAGTGAAGCTTATAGGAAGTGGATGTTTCTCCAAACCATTGATTTTGAACGTATCTAGTGTGATGCCATTTATAGCCATTCAGCATTAGCCATTGACCTGGGTAATGTCACTGTCATTTCTGACAAATGGTTATCGGTTCATAACTCCACGTGGACGTGCAATTTGTTTGGTGATTATTTCAAGGAGTTCATTTTCTGATGTCTTTCTAAATGACGAAATCAATACGTCAACTTGTGGTTTGGTGACGCGAATAATTTACTTTGTTGGATTGTCACACAGTTGTATTGTGTCCATTGCATTTTACGTAGAATGCTTCGAGTGTTTTTAATGATTTTCTGTCAGAGGTAAGTTTTGAAAAAATGATTTATTTAGGTTTGCCTTCAAATTTTACCATACAACTTTATAACTGTTTTTAAAACCAGTAACTAAAACAGAACAGACACTAATAGCAGGAAATATGGCATATATTCGTAAACTGGTAGCAAATAGAACATGTAATTTTGGATTTTGTTTACTATGACACCAACACTCGAAGAGCGTATATAAAGACAAATTTCTGAAGTGAATAAATTAATGCTGAATTGATGAGATTAAATCAGCTGATTATGTAGCCACGGCAATTCGTTAAAAACCTAGAATATGTAACGGTAGAACAATATGTTCCCTACAATGTGGGAACAATTCAAAATTAATTTTTATTGACACAATTTTTATGCAGTATATTTAAATATTTACATGAAAAAAAATAGTTATATGAGCTTTCGCCTGTGTGTGATAAATAGGACTCAGATGATCTAATAGGACATGGAAAACCAGAACCATGGTGAAGGGTAGGTGTTAAATAATGGGGCTGTAGCCTTTTTACTGACCGAGATCAGCTGATTGCTTTGCAAAGGGTCTAAATACAAAAATAATGTTTATAAAATTGACCACTAAGTATTGGTTCACGTCAGTATTGAAGGTTTACATTTCCAGTCCAAAGTGTCGTTGACTCCCAGACCATAGAGTTTGATTCTATAAACCCCCACTCAACGACTGTAGGGAGTGTTGGGGTGTTCGCAGTCGTTCTATCCCTGGATGGCCCTGGTCCCTAGGGCGAGGACACTCTAAGTGGGAAAGGAAAATAAACCGCCCGTCCTTCCACTCCAGTTATTTCTCGTTGTTAATTCCTTTGGGATTCCTAGTAGGGTTTATTTTTTGATAAATTTCAAGAGTTTTAATTCAAGTGTGAGATTTTAATTCCAACCGTGGAGGGAAATATTTAACCTCAGTTTGTGTATAAATGCTCTTTTTGAGGGAAATTCATCCTTGTTTTTACGTAAAGCCATTTTAAATGGGATAATTATCTACTACTGTACGGAAAGTAAATAAAAGAATCGTCTTATAACACGTAAAACATATATTTACGCTTATACTGGTACTCAAGCCGGTAAATATACAAAAAGATAGTAAGTAGTGATCGATTTCGATTGGACACTCCAATCATTATCAGACCCAATAGGCGAATCATAATAGGTGAACAAATGAATAGGTCTGATGATATTGGAATGTCCAATCGAAATCGATCACCACTTACCATCTTTTTTTGTATATATACCGTGACAGTAAAAGCGTAAATATATATTTAAGGTGTTATAAGACTTTTATTTACTTTCCGTAAATTTAATAACACGTGCAATGTTGATGAAGAAGTTATCTACTACTGTATGCTGGATACTTTTTCTATCAACTATAAAGTATTTTAATTTAATATCTACAGTAAAAGATGACAATATTATATTAAAAATATGTATTTTAATTTGACATTGATATATTTATACAAATTATTTTTAGTTTGCCTGGTTAAAATATTTATCAACAGCACTGTGTGTTCATTCCGGGTTGTACAACATATATTTAATTTGTCTGTATATAAATATACTTCGTTGCATCATTTATCAACATTGTGTGTATGCGTGTGTATAACTATGTTTAGTCAATCGTAATACAGTATAACAGGCAATTAAGAAACAATTTATTATGGTAAGTAGTTACACTCAAGCAAATCCTTAGATACTTTGTAGTGGTAATTTTACTAGGTAACTTTTCATTTATTACTCCGAGGATGCAGTTAAGTCTAATCTTGTATGTGAAATTGCACATTGCATTAGTGCTGCAGTGGTTAATCCACTCTAAGCCATAACCTGAGTATGGAATGTCCAATATATCCTACGAGGACGGCAGGTTTGCAACGTGAAACTTATTCTTGCTCTCCACGAAGTTCTGCAGCACGTGTTCTCTATGTGACCTACTTAAATTACGAGTCTGTATTATCTTTCGTGTATTTGTTGTAGCAGAATACTTAATCTATAATTATTTAAAAATCCATTTACAAATCAGTCTCATTGTCATTATTAATTTTCGGTGGATTAAAACATACTCCATTTTATACTTATAATCCTATTTAAACCGTTGAGGACAATTTGAGGTCAGTTCCCTCATGTTTAAGTAGATGGTTGGTTGTTTTACTGTCTTTTTTGCATAATAATAATTGTAATGTGAATTAAATTAATTAAAGGGTCTTATAACCACAAATAAAAGCACAAATCGTACAATAAAGCTACCGTAATGAAATACATCAAACAGGCGTAGGAGTATCATCGATATAATATATCAATGAGGAGTATACATTAAAATATAATAAAATTAAAATAGAATTAAGAGTACTACTACTAAAAATGTTCTTACCGTACAACCGTATTGTTCTTACCGTATTATTTTCAAATCGTACAATAAAGCTACCGTAATGAAATACATCAAACTGGCGTAGGAGTATCATCGATATAATATATCGATGAGGAGTATACATTAAAATATAATAAAATTAAAATAGAATTAAGAGTACTACTACTAAAAATTTTCTTTACCATTTAGTAGTTTAAAATACCTTTAATAATATAGTAATCATATAAAACGCTAACTTAATTTTTAAATAGCTGCTTAATCAAAATTTAACTATCCCTACCTACGTCACAGATTGAAAACTATATTGGTTTTTTTTCTCACGGACGTGGTTGTAGAGTGACCACGCCCGGGAAGTTGTGGTTTGTTGTATTTATACACTAGCACAAAGGCTGTTCGAAATCGAGCGAATTATTACTAGAATTTTTTTTCTCAAAACTTGATGATTTGGTTCACTTTTTTCGCAGGGTAATTTTTTTTTTAAATCGTCCATTATTGGTCGTCGAATGAGTTTTTTTCTGGGTTCCATCTCATGTTATAAAATTATTTAATACAGTAGTGTGGACTTTTAAAGATACGAATGATTGGAATGTGTATGAAGTTTACAGTTTAAGTTACCCCTTTTTCGCCACGCTAATTAAGTTCATGTTACCTTTTTTCTTTTTTGCCTCATCTTTGATTTGATGATGAACTAAATTACTTCAATCCGATTGAAAAAGCACATATCTCCATTAATAGTGATTTAAAAACGCAGGTAAATAGTTATGAGGGATATTAAATAGTTAATTAAAATTAATAACACGATTTCACGTGTTCAACTGAATAACACCAACGAAGTACAGACGTCGAACGGAATGCGCGGAAGTTAGCAGCTCAACACGTGGATTTACGAAGAGAACCAACCTGCTTTATCTTAGTTATAATTTACCGAAAGAAACTGTTTGTATTGGATTTTTAAGGTAACAAATATCGTCGATATTCTGTGATGCCAGACGCCCCTTCTTCACTTTCGTAAATCTTCTCGTACTTCAGTACTCTTTTAACGACCTTCCATTTACCCTCGAATCATATGCATTAGCATCTGAAAATCTGAGATGTTTACTCAGATAAGTTATACACTAGTTCCTTGTTTATATTGATTTGTTATCTGTTTCTTTAAAATGGTACGTAAAGAGAAACGCTAGATAAATAAACAAATAAAGCCAATTGGTACTTTCCTGTTAAAGGGGACATTCATTATTATCGATGATTTTTAATCGATATATCGATATTTTTCTTTCCCTTTACGATCCATTACAAATTGACAACTATGTTGTTTAGGCTAAAATCAAGTCTATTATGGATTAAAACTGTTCTAAGCTAACCTAACATAACCAACCAAACTTGCTGTACTATTTTAAAAATTCCGTTTGATTACAGAAAAGGCATGTGGGGAATATTAAGCGGAATTTTTAAATGTTACAGCAAGTTTGGTTAGTTTTGTTAGGTTGGTTTCGAACGGTTTCATTTCAATATTTTTTTTATACTGAACAATATTTATTTATCGTAGTTGTCAGCTGATAGGTTTCAATTCGTTAATATCGATATATCGATTGAAAATCATCGATAATAATAAATGTTCCCTTTAACAGGAAAGTACCAGTCAATTTTATCTATTTATCGTTACAATACTGCACTGGAATCGGTACGTCCATAATTATGTTATGTTTTTAGACACTTACTCGTAAATCTAAAGATTTCAGTAGCCTGCGAACTTGGTGCATCCGTACACCCCATATGTAGACGACAGACGTGTGTACGACCATAGACCGGAAACAAAAGCTCTGTATTTGTGATGCCTAGCCTATGGCACGACGAAACTATGACCCCCTCGTCAGCAAGCGTGCATTTCTAGTTTCCGCCGGGAAATCATTACCTAATCCCCGCAGTTTCTCGCGCGTGCGTGTCCCGGCTTGCGTGCTTGTGTTACTTGTAAACACATGTTAGCCGCTCATCCGCTCCAGCGCCGTACAAACACGACGTTCCTACGTTCCCAGTCTCAGTCTAGTAAAGATCTGCAGTCTGCTATTTAGTTGCGGTATTTGACTATTGAGTAAACTAGTAGGTTCGCGCTATCGTCATAACCTGGAGAACTGACAATGTCAACATTGAAAATATATATACTGCTACTCGCTCTCGGCTGTTCGGGTGCCTGTGTTGTAAACACACGTTAGCCGCTCATCCGCTCCAGCGCCGTACAAACACAACGTTCCTACGTTCCCAGTCTCGGTCTAGTAATGGTCTGCAGTCTACTATTTAGTTGCGGTATATGACTATTGAGTAAACTAAATGGTAGGTTCGCGCTATCGTCATAACTTGGAGAATCTGACAATGTCAACATTGAAAAATATATACTGCAACTCGCTCTTGGCTGTTCGGGTGCCTGTGTTACTTGTAAATACATTAGCCCGTTCATCCGCTCCAGCACCGTACAAACGTTCCTACGTTCCCAGTCTCGGTCTAGTAATGATCTGCATGTATTTAGTTGCGGTATTTGACTATTGAGTAAACCAAATGGCAGGTTCGCGCTATCGTTATAACCTGGAGAATCTGACAATGTCAACATTGAAAAATATATACTGCAACTCGCTCTCGGCTGTTTGGGAACATATTTTGGGGGAACAAAAATAATTATGTTGGTGTATACTGTCTCTTGTACAAATAAATTTAAAGTGGAAGTAGACCCATCGGAAAATTTATTATGTTCCACAGGGGGTTAAGTGGCTTCTGGTGGAGAGGAGTGATTTGTTAGTAGAATTTGTTAAGGTGCATTTGGATCTACTAATAAATGAAAACAAAAGAATATATCTTTAAGTTTGTAATTCCACTACGCGTGGTGTGGTTTGAGCAGCACCAAACAGTCAACTCATATAACTTTTACTCTAGACTTTGTCATAGGCAATTTGCATACAAAAGTTATTTACTAAGAGAATAAATTTAAAACAATGTATACATTTTGTCTTATTGTTAAAAATAAAAACAACCATTGGCCAGTTTTAATTTTCAAGCCTAAGTACAATTACTTAATTATGAATTTAATCGCCAAATATCGATAAAAACGTATTTTCGTTGTTAATTCTTTAAGGAAGTGAATATCTGCAATCTTCTTGAAAATCTTTATTCTTTTATCCCTATATGTTATTGCTAACTTTGCTTGGCTAGGTGCACTAAATAACTTTTTGATCAGCATCGTACGTGTTATCAAATAACTGGAAAGTACAAAAATACGTACACATTTTTAAAACTAGATTAGAATAACGCAACATGTAATTATTACTTTTAAAAATCATATAGTTTTTCTTGCAGTAGTTATTTGTACCTCGGAATAGATTATAAAAATTATACGATACTTCTCATGGTGAATAGGTGAATATAAAGTTGACTTTTTGCAGTTATTAAACTCCGTGATATCAAGACTGTAAGAATGTTGAAGCTCTTGTGTGCATGAACCCTAGTCGAGATGCTGCATCCCTAGGGGGTGTTTACACTGTACGGATGGTAGACCCCGCTTTTGAGCTACTCCCCTTATTTTTGGAGAAGGGGAGAACCTCTCTTTTTAAACAACTCCTTTCGTCGTGTAATACGACTCAAAATTGTTTACTTCGGAAAAAATAGGCGTTAGTCAAAATTGAACTGGTGGTGTAAAAAAACTCATTTGAATTATTTAAAGTTAATAGTTGTTGTTTGCGTACCTAAATATTTTACTCTTGCGGCTGCGCCATGGTTTTAACCATGGTCGAGATTATTTTACATATAAATCATTCACCATCGAGAGTTTTTTCGCTGTAATTCTGATATAAAGTTTAAATTAATGATGTGAACGAAAATCTGAGAACGATGACTAAACGAGTATTTTTATTATGATTTCTATTTGCATATTTGCGGCTTTGTGAATAGAGAAGGAGGACAATTTTAGTTTCACACAGGATGATCAAAGTTCATTGTTGAAGCCAGCTGTCTTCTTTCTTTATCACTTGCACATGCACTAATAATCAGGCTTTTGGATAATAATTCAATGTTGGGGTTTTAGAAATAATTTATACTATATTAATAATTTCGGATAAAAGTGTTATTGCAACTATGGACTTAATTACAGGTTACAGGTTTTTATTAACAATAATATTTGTTGAATATATGTAATATATTTTAAAATGTGATTAAAGGATAATAGAATTTAAATTTAGGCTACTATAAATTTTCTGATGATTTATTTAAACAGGCTATATGGCGAATTTTGGTACAATAAAAGAAGTAGAATTATATAACTAAAATGAATGAATGAAGTGAATGGGCTATATAACATGTAACATTGCAGGCTCTGTGTAATCGTGACTAAAGCATGTTGAATCTATGATAACTGCATCAGTCAATCATGGTAAAACGCAATAAAATTAATAAGTTTACATTGTTAAGAATTATTCTACTTAATACAGTGTAATTTGTTTTGTAACCCAACCTTACTTATTGTTTTGTTCTTTGTTTTAGGTATGCGGTTAAACTGTGTATGGTCCTGATGGTAACGTTAATATTTTGTAACTATTTAAATTGTTTTTTATTTTACAATTAAGAAGATGTAAACCACTAACATTGATAGACAAATATACTTAGCAAACATCTCTAAGCGATTGGAAACTTGTAACACCTTTGAAATTGGGTTTCGTAATTTTCTTAACGTTGAAGCTAAACAATTCTTAAATAGATTAGATGCTATGTAATGGAGCTTAAAGCAGTCAAATGCCTCTGTCTCTTAACGATTGAGTATTAAAGAAATAGTCTTTATTTTTGTATTTTGTATAAAGTTGAAGATCTACAAAAACGTATGGATTGGACAGTACAATAGCTAGTTTCCAACTAGGTACAGGGAAGGTCGATCTCGGTAGGCCTACATATCTAAATGCGTAGTTAATGTTGTTTGTTTGGGGGCAATCATAACGGACTGTCAAACTGTCACTAGCAGCCTGGTAATCGGCTTGTCAACTACAACACCTCTAGTTTGTAGTCCAACTTGTGGACCATCTAATCGATACATAGAATATTTGACTATTTAATAATACGTTTAATAAAGCTGTGAACCGTTTTAGATAAGATTTTATCTTATAGTTGAATCAGTGTAGATAACGTCAAGTGATTTCTGTCAAATGTCCTCGAGAAAACATTAAATAGGAACTTCAACTATTTTCTTGTGACAAAAAATATGAATTATTCCACTTTTTTTAAATCACCACTTTTTTCCAAAATTGAGGTTAACTTTAACATTTATTATTTGACAACATGTACTTTATGATCATTTTAGCATGTAAATGCAATTTAAAACGTTTTTGTAGTTGCATTTCTTTTATAAAAATACATGTTTAGGAGTTACAACACAGCGAGTTACATTTGGAAAAGAGTGACTTTTTGTGAACATTTTTCATGACGGAACTCATGTAAGAAATAAGAATAAGAATAATCTCATGTATAGAAATAAGATTATAAAATACAGGGGGCTTATAAAATTCATAAGAAATTTGAACTGAGATCGCAATTTTTTGTGTATTTTTTGTAAGAACTTAAAGGAATAATTTCAATATATTTTATGATCTTTTTAGAATGTTGATGCAATTTTAAAACATTTATAATGTATTCTTTAATTTTTTTCTCCAAACTTACTCGTTTATGAGCTATATCATGCTGAATGTAACAAAAAGCTACTCCCTAAATTTAACATGCTGTAACTTACGTAGCTTTATAATAAGAAATAAATTGAAAACGTGTTAAAATTACAGTCTAAAATCGTCATAAAATACAAGGTATCCTATAAGAAATGTTTAAGTTAAATGCCATATTGAAAAGATCAGATTTTAAAGGAAGGGAATTAATATTTTTTTATGTCATAATATAATAGTTGGAATTCCCCATATAATGTTTTCTCTTAATCAAATAGTTTCTGAGATAGCAATGGTGGTACATATAAGTTCTTCACTCTGTATATACGCAGAATACTAAACACTGAAACTGCGGGTTTTCAAGTATTTTAATGGGATTTAATCTTATTGATGTGTCGTATACTGTGCAAAATGTTATTTTTGTATTAATTATCTAATCTTAGGCCATGTACGGAATATTAAAATAGTTTAAAATACCTTAACATAGATAGCCCAATACTGTTTAACATGCGATTTGGTGAGTTTGGACTCAAAATGTGCGTTTTCTTTTGCCGAACAAGATGGTAAAATTAATTTTCACAATTCACAGTTGTAACTGGAGTTAGAAACATTTATTTAATAAAAAAATATGAGTACAGCTACACGGTTGTGACACATAGGAACGGTCACGGCGGGAATTCCTGGAACTGACCCTACTGGTGGCAAATGACACTGGTGGCAAACGACACTGGTAGCAAATAGTAGGACACCCTGTCGAATATCCAACTACTGTATTTACATAGGCCTATACAAAATGAAATAACAATTTGCTGTAACTGTAGCTTTTTTTATGTTACATGAATTCGAATATTTCTAAAAAAAATTTTGACAGTAGCTCGGTCTGTACTACTTGAGTCTAATTATAATTTAGTCTAACTAATTCAGCACACTTAAAATATATGTTTACTAATATTATTATTAGTTCATTTATACTAAAATGATTAAGTGACTGTCCCTAAAACAGCTATTTCGGTGGCTAGCTATCCATTTCACCCATTTTTATCATGTTTTCGTTAGACTGCCTCTGGTTAAGTCCATACAATTGTGATGGATGATAAAGTTATGGTTGTAAATGAGAGTTTACTATCAAGAATAAATATGAAACATTCTAAATAGCAGAACAATTGCAAAAACTTTTATTGCAGAAGATACTCAATTCTTTTGAACTATTGTATAATAAATTCAACTCCTTACGAATATAATAAGTACTAAATAGTGTGATGTCTTCCAAATTATTTTCAAGTCTAGAACAGTGTCCATCGCATCCCACACATTGTAATTGGATCATTGAACTACCTGTAGCGCTATTCCGGCTGGGGACCTACTCTGTAGCGTGTGGCCAACTCAATTGAGCGGATAAGGATAAATTGATTGACGCTGTTAGTCCTATAATAACGCGACCCCACGCTAGACTACTACCAGCTACACCGGTGCACGAAAAGCACTACTCCATAAGACAGTTCTGCGAATAAGGTCGTGCATTAATTGCGCCCAAGAGCTCCCTTAATTGCGCTAAGTCCTCAAAGGGTCGCAAAAATGATCCTTAGTTGCGCTAAGTTCAAGCCAGTTAGGGCGAGTTGGTGGCAGAAGGAATGTCCTTATTTAAATGTCATCCTAACCTTACCTAATCTAACCTAACCTAACCTAACCTAACTTAACCTAGCCTAACCTAGAACCTAACCTAACTCGATCTAACCTAACCTGATACATTATATAGTCAAAGAGGGCCACCACTTGGTGCAGTTATCAACGTATTGGGTGGCTTCCTGGAGTAGTTGGCCCAATTAATTAAGAAATACCCGAATACCTCACTCAGGTCAGTGGGAGTAATTAATGCCCGCCCGCGAAAAATGGTACTTTAAGGCTTTCTCGAAAATAATGGAGACTTGTATGGTCAGACAAGACACTGCTCCGAATGAATTCAAGGCCTTGGAACTGTTCCGAAAATAATGTGTCGCTAAGGCTTTATTCCGAAATTAATGCGGACTTAGCCACAGTTCCGAAAATAATGTGCCGTTAACGAAAAGATTATGACGAAAAGAATATGTCGTTGGTTAAACTCCTCCGAAAACTGCTGATCCGATCATTTATTTCGGATTATTGCCTTTCGAAGTTATACCTTTGGAGAAATGCGTGGATCTCAAGTATGTAATGATTACCAGTCTTTGGCAGCATATTTTAAAATATTAATGAAGTTATTTATCTTACTAGTTAGTTTATGTTCACGATAACTGTGTTAGGAGAAAAGCTCTGGCATTGTTTAATAAATTTTACATGAGCGGAGTATGTTTGCCGATCGGTTGCGATGCACTTGGGTTGAAGCTTTGAAAATAAGTTGTTGAAAAATAATTCAGATTTTGTTGGATTTTTGAATGGCCACTGAATATAAAATGTAAACGCTGTTTTCAATACCTACAAAAACTTGTTTATAATTGATTTTCCTTTATAATAATAGGAGTAAAATGACTACACAGTATGGTTTCTAAAGTCCATAGTGGAAGTGATGTTTATTTACAACAAATTAATAAACATAGCAATCACATGGCATACAATTGACACATGACAGCTGCTTCTAACTTAGTACCAAGAAGGCAATGAGGAACAAGATTATAAATCAATTCCAACACAAAACCCGTAACTCTGGCCCTAAAAATATATTATAAGGTAAAACTAATTTCTTTCTAAACAAATTTTAATAACTACCCGTGGTTTCATGGATCACTGATATATGATCCTGATTTATAGACAATAGTTGTATGTTTCATTTACATTTCTCAACTCTTCATTTTTTCAACTCTCTCGAGCTGTGTTCTTCAATATTGATTTCTCAATTCACCTGTTCAAGAGATATGTCCTGCTTTTACATGAATTTCGTTTCCGGTTAAAAATAGATAAATAGTTTTAATACATAGGCTAAATATTTTTACTTTACCGTATTCACATCGAATCAATGTGTAAGTAATTTCTGTGTGACGTCAGCTAGCTGCGATTTTAAGCTTCTGTTTTATTTAGTAGCTTTTCACGAGATAAATTGTTTATTGATGTCAAAATACTTTTGCATTGTTTAAACTTGACATCCAAAATATTGTGTAGCTTTGTTTACTCTCGTGTGTTTTCCATTCTGAATATTTTTGTTTGTGTTGCGCACTGTTTACCTGTTTTGTTTACATGCATGCTTTCATACAGGTTTACTCCAATTTTAGATATGTGTACTTTATTTTGACACAATTTCAACAAAAAAATATGCTGAAAATTAAGTATTTATTTTATATTACAGTAATTATTTGTTACGTAACCTATGACGACATTCGAAAGTACTGTATTATAAATAAAAAAATAACATAATTCATTATTATGTAATAAGTTGTTAT
The DNA here is from genome assembly GCF_028750875.1 of Macrosteles quadrilineatus. Taxonomy (NCBI): domain Eukaryota; kingdom Metazoa; phylum Arthropoda; class Insecta; order Hemiptera; family Cicadellidae; genus Macrosteles; species Macrosteles quadrilineatus. The sequence goes on from NW_026542597.1 coordinate 2,648,960, forward strand.
AGCTGCATAAAATTGTTATATGTTGGGTTATTTCTCATAGTATAGTTTACAAATGAAACGGAAAACTACCTTGGATACTGTGTTAGACATTCCATCTCTTGTACACTCATCTCCATTCATACTTGGCTTAAAATACCTACATTCGTATGGTCGCCATTTCAAAGTAAAGCGTTAAAGTGGCAATGTTACTGAATCTTTACCATTATTGAAGCTATATATTCTTTTCAATTTTTCATGACACAAAAAATATAGTTTACCGTAGTCCTTTCAGCGTTTTGTGATTATAATGTGATGTATAAGACAGAAAACGATATTCCACAGACACCTTATACACCCTATACCGTATATTAATAGTTAAAGCTACAGTAACCTAATGTTGTACAGTCAATGACTAATGATAATGTTACCACAGAACTGAGTATATTGCCTACTCTATAATCTGTGATGTACATTATAAGCATTCTGCCCATGAACCGTAAAAGGGCATTAGCATCACAATTAGATTAAACGCAAGTGACATCATGGTGACCATAAAACCACAAATTGGTGGTGATAAAAACCACATGATGACGTCTGACCGCTTCCTACATTTGTGATGCGGTTCTTATGTGTGTACAAGGTTAAAGACTACAAACACTAGTTAATAACAACCTTCAACGAGGAAGTTTGACAGGCATCGTATGCTTTAGTATGAAGATGGACACGATTGGTATGTAAATAAACATAAACATGTTTATGTCGTGTAGAATATTGTAATAAATATTGCTATTAAATTTTGCTTGTTGTAATCAATTGGTAATATTGGTTGTCATCACGTCAGGTTGTGTATGCGGAAATAGCACTAAGCCGTATTGTTGGGTTGATCCTGTAATAATATGGAAATTGTAATTCATTTTGATTTTGTAACAATATTGAAATAATTTCTGTTTTGGTGGTTATTGAATTGAAGATATTAAACTGTTCATAAAATATTTACCTTACTGAGATCCTCCTAACAGGAATAGGTGGTTCCAAACACATTTTTCCTTATGAAATATGATGAAAAACCTTGAAAATAAATTGCTTATTATAGGCACTGCTCACATTTCATTGGGAAACTCTTAAGAACTTACTTGTTGTTTAATCATCTTTATAAATTCATTCCAAATAACAAGTCGAATATTTTAATCTGTTAAGCCTATTGAAAAATCTAGTTGAGACCCTAATTTTGGTTTTTTTTAAATATTTTTGACAGATTTAAGTTAAGACGGACACAGTCAAAAGGGGATTTTTGACAATTGATTGGTATTTTTAAATGGTTTCTATATTAATGTTACATTTACGCTCGCTAGAGGATAGTTCTAACTTTCTTAGGGAAATGGTGTTTATTTCTGTGGGAGGGTCTGAAAAACATAACCTCGGATCTAAAAAATATAGGCTTACTTGATACTGTGTTGTTCACAGAACTGTAATTTATCTAGACATTAGGATGAATTTAAAAAGTTTGGATATCTGGCTATCGAAAAGTCCGCCCCTTTCACGTAGACTCCCTCTTATCCGGACATATTTTAACCGGTCATTGGTTTAACCGGACCACACTCGGTAGAAGTGACATCTCTTTATCCGGATAATTTTTATCAGCACATCGGTTTAACCGGACTACATCGGCAGGAAGTGGTTGGTACTGAAACAACTGTTCTCATGGGAAAGATTTGACACCAGTGATTACGTGTCTAAATACAATGCTCTCCTAATTTTATGTCAAATATTGTACAGAGTATGCATTTAAACGGTCTGCTTTAATGAGATTTTGATGACGTCGGTTTAACCGGAACAAACGTTATCCGGCTCCTCGGTCCCGAGGAGCCGGATAAGAGGGAGTCCACTGTATCTTTGTTTTGATTCGTGTTTTGTATGTTAAAGTGCGCGAAACACAACAATTTGTAGTTGTTACATAACATTTGTCTTTATTTGTTTACCGAGTGCTAATTTACGTTGCACAACGAACAAACGAATTGTTATATCGAGAGAAAGCTGGAGAAGAGTCTTTCATCATTCCGCGTTCAACAATAATTAGCGTTGCGCAATTAAATGGTTGACAATGCGACGATGTCTAATACAGCGATGCTTCAAGTTAAATAATATGATTTGTTTTTGTTTTTTTGTTAGTTGTTATATTCTTTCGTGTAAGTTATCCGCCTTAAAATAGACTTATAATAATTTCGTAACTCTCTTTTATGTTATTAATTCTGTGGTTTAACCCGATGCTAGTTAAAAAAATGCTGCTAGTTAATTTTTTACGAGGAAATTTTGTGTTTATTTAATTTATATTTTGGGAAAAATCGTTAACCGTTATTTATTATCATTTAATTTTACCGTCACATCTTCTGAAGGCAAATAATAAAACATTCAGTTTTTAAAAAGTTCTAGTTTGTCCTTCTTGTTGTAAAGTTCTTGTTGTAAAAACTTTGTCCGTATGATGAAGTCAATGTTTAAAAGTGCTTATTCGCTGTGCAGTCACCCGTTACTATTTTATAAAGTAATTTACAATGTGTATCAAGATTTGTTTTCGTGTTTTATTTAAACTAAAAAAATAATACCACTTAAAAGACGAAGAACTGTGAGTTGGGATCTACAATTTCAAGATCCATGACACGTTTTACCACAGAGAAGGTACTCTCACTCCTCAAGAAGGTTGTGATTTTAAATAAGCTCAAAAATATACATATTTATTTGTTCGAATTTGGTCCCTGGACCCCAACATTGCATGAAACAAAATGCAAACAAAAAATATTATGAAAATCTTATGCTGGGCCACACATTAAAAACACCAACCCATTTCTCCAATATTTTATGACTGTGGAAGAAATTCGTTGGAACGAGAGCTCCGAAGAATCAAATAAGATTCTTTCTTTATTCTTTTATTACAAGTTGTAGTTTTGCTCTATTTTGAGCAACGGGCTATCTAGTTTAAAGGGTCTTTAAATGTGTAAGAGAAACAACTCTTACCACTATCACAACTACCATGTCACCGTCGTAATCTAGATTATACTATGCACTTGATTACACTAGTTTATGAACTGGTTTATCAAGGCCCCGTTTATGCACCAAGAGCGGGAGCGGTAGCGACAGCGGGAGCGATTTCTAACACCATTGAGTTAAATGGGGCTGTTTATGCACCAAGAGCGATAGCGATAGCGGTTGACCTCCCGCTGCGGTTTCTAATTCGCCCGCTGTGTAGTTAGAAATCGCAGCGATGTCGATATGTTTTAAGCGGCTGAGATAAAATTTGAAAAACGTTTGCCGCAAGTATACAACCTTATGTACTATTATTTGTTTGACGATCTACCAAATGACCGGATCATGCTAAATATAATGGGAAACCAATGAAGTCTTTTATAATATGGGTTTTTCTTGTTTTATCCTTAGGTAAAAGTTGCTTATTTATTAAAATTTAAATTTTTTCTCATAGCGCATTTAAGTTGGTATTCCACCTCATGTTCATGTTATAGGTAAGGGATGGCTGAGCAAGTTTTCGTGGAAATAAACTTGCCGATCTTTAATAAACTAATACTACACTACTAGATATCGGGAGCCAAGTTACAGTGCGCCTCCTATATATACCACCGCTCTGACAACTCCGGGCGTTATTTTGAGATCCACGACAACACCAGGACGACCACGTGGGCCACAAAGCCAAATTGATGGTCCAGACTAGCACTAGGCCCTCTTGTCTACTAATTCATGCGGGTCCAGGTTATTTTGGACCGATTGTAATTCAGAAATCTGATATCAAACATTGGTTCTCAATCGAATCTGTCAGATGAAACTAAATCATGTGGAATTATGATAATGCAACAGCGTATTTGTCGCTAAGTGTTGATCCTAGTAAAATTTAGTAAATTTTTTCGGAAATTTACCTCACTTAAACTGTTCTAAGCTGAATGTGTATAGATTTGAAATTGAGCCATTTTTATGGGTATTCAACCAATGAACTCTACTCTCTCGTTATTTCTTAAGTATTATACTGTACCCTGTTCAGACAGCCGTGGCACCTGACGGATTAGGAGACCCCATGGAAACCCTTGGGGCCTCCTAATCCCTCAGGTGCCACGGCTGTTTGAACGCACTATAAATCTCACTTTGTTTTTCAACTTTACACAATTGTCCTTCGGATACTCAATTTGTTCATATACATTTTACATTATTACGATGCATACAATTTGTTCACAAGATATCCATAGTCAGGATTTAATGTTTTATACACAATTCGTAATATTAAACATTCAGCAATTTAGTAACTATCCTTTCATATACACGTAAAATTATTCGTACTACCTGCATCGGTAGTGTGTTGAAAATAAGGAAACCACGTACAATGTACAAGGAAAATATGTTTATATCATCTTTACAATTTTTCACCAATCATTAGACTTTTAAGAGTTTAGTTAAAGCTATAATTTTACAAGGTGTTCGTAATGTATTTATCCAGTTAGAGGAAGGTAGTCAATAGCAGTGTAGTACGGTACATTATTGATATGAGCAGGTCGGCCAAGTGTGGTGTTTACTTACCACTTGGCAGTCAGCCCAGTAGGGTGGATCAGACACGTGCAAATTATAGCCCTGTATATAGTGAAATGTTTTAAATTACATGGTAATTTTGTCATTGCATTTTTTATTTTGTATAGCTATGTGCTTAAAGATGGTTACATCCGATAAATTTGTGTTTCATTTAACACACCGTTTTTGCACGTTTTGCACCGTTTTGGTCGTGCAATCTTAGCAGGAAGTTTCATTTTATGATTATGAAATTTTTGAGTGTCCCCCCAAAAGGGGGGATTTGGGGGGTAACGCAAATATTTTAAATGTAAACCCCCTTCAAGTGACACCTCATTTTGAAGTGTTTACAAAAACTTAAAGAATGGTGAAAACTAGTGTTCGCTATCTCTTCTCTATCCAAAATGGTAGCCAATATTACCATTATGGACCAATTTTACCATTGATTTTCTACAACATTTGACGGGCTACCATTTTGGATAGAGAAGAGATAGCGACCTCTAGTTTTCACCATTCTGTAAGTTTTTGTAAACACTTCAAAATGAGGTGTCACTTGAAGGGGGTTTACATTTAAAATATTTGAGTTACCCCCCAAATCCCCCCTTTTGGGGGGACACTCAAAAATTTTAAAATCATAAAATGAAACTTCCTGCTAAGATTGCACGACCACCAAAAGGATATCTCTGTATATTCAATGGGGAAAATATTAAAGGGGGGGGTCTTGACTTTTTATTCACCCTGTATAACCATAGATAAAACATACTCACTTGTGTTGGTTAGTCTATTATATAACGTTGTAGTATTGTTATAATGCTAAAAATTCGTAATTGATTGTAACTCATGAGATACACAAAATAGGAATATATGTCAGCAAGCGTAATAAATCCGTACTGGTTACAAAACATTGCACGGATACTTTTCCAAACTTTAAACCAAACATACAAAACTTCACACGAATTTATTTTACTTACAAACTACACTCAAGTTTCTTTAAAACTAGTGTTTTCCATCGATGGTTTCAACTAACAAATACAGCACTATAATTGCCAAATAGGAGACCGACATTTTGATCTGACTACCCGTCAAACGACCCTTGACTCTTCGACCGCTCGATTGTTATCTGGATTGCTGTGGTTGCCGTCGTCGTTGTTTCAAATCTTAGTAAAGGATTTGTTTTCTTTAAATTAACTCCTTTTTAAAAGGGAACTGTCCAAACATGCTAATTAGCACAATTAATATTGTATGCCCCATGACGATTGACATTTTGGGTGAAACATTTACCCCTCTTGGAATTTAACTAATAAAATTCAAATTTGAAGGCGAGTACTAACCATTTGGCTAACTGTACAAGTATAATGCACAATTTGGTCGCAATTCAGATCATGTAAAATTGATACAACGAGTAAAACGCAGACAGTGTGATAATAAACGCAATAACATATTTAGCTTCCGAATAGATAAATGTTATATTTCAATCCTTTTTTAACGTATGTAATACTGTAGTAGTTTACGCAACGATTGCGTAAAGATAGTGTTAACGACACGAGTAGAAAATTTAAGGTACGAGCCTTGGCGAGTGCCTTAAAAACTTCTACGAGTGTCGTTAACATTATTTACGCGAGTTGCGTACACTACTTTACCTACGACATTGTTTTAATTGCCAAAAATCACTAATCATAACTTCTGAAAGAGGTTATGTTTTCGTTTATAACCTCTCATGCCACTGACAGTAATGCAACGAAACATTGTATCAAACACTAATTGCACCAATCAACAATTAAATTAGCCTGAACAGCTGATTAGTTGAATTTCAAATCATTAAAATTTTACTTCTCCTCTCTCAATCCTTGAACCTCATTGGTCCGTTACCCGTGTTGTTATGAGTAAAACTATGCTGTTATGAAAGTAAACAATGCTGTTATGAGATATTTTTCAATTCTAAGAACTGTACTGAAACGGCTACTTTAAAAAAACGGTTGTAGGTAAAATATATAAATTGTTAACTATCTCAGACTTTAACTTGAAAAAGCTACCCCTGTGTAGCCCTAGTAGAGTGGAGTGGTTGGTGGCTATAGCTAGAACACAAATATTACGGCAATAGTCAATGGGCATATACAACTGAAGAAAATGTTTGAAGTTTCTGTTTTAGTTTAGCCAATAAATAAATTACATGATAACATACACATTAGCAAATTAAATTAGTTGTTTAGATTACGTATGTACTCATATTCCATATCACCTAGTGGGCCGCTGCTGTGGTAGGCACTCAGGGAGGGCCCAGCATTGTATGTACAAGTGTTCAAATATTTGCCACGTTTATCAACCATTGCCCAAATAGATTGATGGAAGTAGGCCACCGGCGCATCCTCTCCTTTCTACTCGCCAAGTACGGTTGCTTTCTTTGATTGTAAATTTACCCAGAAACGGCGTAAGTGTCGAAAGCCGCCGGAAATACCCTTATTGGCTCTACGAGATGGGTTTCAAGAAACATAACTGTCCGGTTGGGACGCTCAATTGCCCAAGTCATTGTGGTTTCTACAGCTGTGTGTGTTGTGAGTGGTGTTTGAGTTGTCTTTGAATGTGATGTTTGTTATCTGTCTGAGAGTGAGATCAAAAGTACAAAAAAAGTTAAAAAAAAATAAAAAAAAACAAGTACAAAAAACAAACAACAACAACATACAACAACACATAAACAACACAAAAACAAGTAAAAAAAACACAACAAAACAAAAACAACACAAACAAAAAATACAACAAAACAACAAAAACAACAACAACAAACAACAACAAGTAAAAAAAACACAACAAAGTACAAGTACAAAAAAGTACGAGTAAAAAAAGTACGTGTTGTAGTGTTTTAGTTTCAATACAACTATATTATAAACAACACGATAGTGTAAACTAAACTAATTGTGGGAAGTAAACAAAATAATGTAAATAATTGCTTCGCTTACAACGCTATCAATGAAGACAGAATGGATTTTAATTACTTTGTGCGTGTATTTTAAAAATATAGAGACAGTTCTACGTATCAAAGAGACATACATATTTTCACCCGATATGTTAACATGAATTTCAACAAAGCTCCGTAATTCTGGGCCACATCTTACCTCATAGCTTGTAATTGGCGATTGGCGGAAATCGGACCCGGGAACCTTAGGACAGAAGTTAGTGCTACCGTATATCCACCCAACAGCGCAGCTGTGGTTCTTACAGCGTAATGCTCCTACACTCTTGAATTAACAGCAATTAATTCAAAGCATACACAAATTGTTAGTGATTAGTTCTTTTTCAACATATGCTATTTCGAAAGTAAATATGTGGAATGCTGATCAAGTATCGCTCTAATTAATAATCATGTTTTAGCATAATTAGGTCGATACGATAGCACAAAACCACAAGAAACCATTTAATGACCTCGCCTGACAATACGCTTACGTTAATGAAGTTTAACAGCATCATTAACGTTGATTGACTAGCGTAAACTAGCAAGAACTAGTACAACGTAGTTACAACTACAAATAAACAGTTATGGTGTAGTTAGTTATACAGTACTTAGTATTGCAGTATACTACAATGCATGGCTTGTGTCATGTGGTTTTGCAACAATTAATGATATAGCATGTTTACGTACGCTTAGTGGTCAATTGGTATGAGCACATAGTCTAAAGTGTATTTTTTTGTACGGAAATACATACTGTAAAATAGCTGTGTTATATCTTATACGTAAGTACAACATTTAGACACTATTTTACAATCACTGCTGCTATAATTACTGTAAAAAAAGAGTCTGTGAATGTTTCACTGCTAATTCACCCTTTATGTGTTACCTTACCATCCATTTAGAACACTGCAAGCTAAAAAACATCTACATATGGAACAGAAATATACATTAACATTTTCTACTGCTAGTGGGTAAAAGTTACTAATCCACATGGGTATATGTTTCGTCTATTTATGTAACTCCATAATCAGACACCTTAACAAATAATAATAAATTCAACTCAATTTTAACGACGGTATGGTATTTATGATAATCTTTAGAAATTGTCATACAGTATTTCATAGACATTTGCCTGTCGACTAGGCCTCCTTCCAATTCCATTATTTCGTTTTGCAATCTCAGACGTACGTATGAATACATACGCCTACTAGCCTTATGGGCTGGGGCTATGTACTGTACTCTGTATCCACTCACCCTCTCCCACCCGATACAGTACCTGGGGTTCCCCGCCGATGAGTCATGCGAGTGACTCACACATGCCTGGTCGATAGCCGACATCCTGCCTTCCTGGAACGGCCGGGATCTCCGTGGAAGGACCAGTCGAGCAGTGGACGTACCGAAATGGATCCTTTGTGGCTCTTTTTGTGTCCACGCACGCATTGACTCGTTCCAGGCGTCACTAGAGAGGCGTATGCAAATGAAACAAGGTTCACTAGATGGTCTGAGATAAAGGATCTGACTAAAACGGTTCACTTCGTTGTGGTTATTTTTGTTTGTCTACTGACACTTCCCAGACGTAGGGGCAAATTGACGACTGTAAATGACTTTAAATTAACAAGATGACACTCAGATAGCAAGGCTTGCCAGTAGATGGTCTGAGAGAAAGGATCTTCTTCAGGTGAAGGTCCTTGCATTCCTGGCGTTGTTGGTGAATTGCACTGTCACTAGGCGAGTCTCTCCCAGGATCGTGTCTCGCTGGGTGAAGTAAAGACGCAGTGTATGACATGAACGAGCTAGAAGACTGAGCTAGTCTTCGGGAACTAGAATTATGAAATGGATTCACTCCGCAATTCGTGTCAACAAATGCAAAACTTATTATCGCATCAAAATTGAAGACACTAAACATTTTTCTACTACTGGAACAATAGTTTTATACCTCGTGCAGGATTCCCTTTGTGGGGTCAATGGTTTAACTTAACCAGCCAACCAAGCAATCAAAGCATCATTACAAAGACATTTTATTCCCTATGATTGGATTGTTCTATTGTTGAGTATGACTATATTTTGTAATTGCAATTTGACTACGTTAACTGAAAAGTTATGTTTTTATCGGGATTTTCAGCAAAGTGACTTTCCTCAAAATAATGTCTTATACAGTTTAGTTAAGTTAATTCCATACATAGTAGGTCCTTGACGCCAACAATATCTAATCCTTTTTTGCTTTCAAAACTACCGGGTCAAGTCATCATCATATAGCTAAAATCCGAACCCCGACTTCCAGAATATTCCCATTCCCACTCTAACCTTTGCCGTAGCTGCGCCCTTCGACATTTCATTCCGGAACTGTGTTGTGATCATTCCGTAGTTCATGGTGACCACTGACTGGGCACTAACCAGTGCAGTGGGAAGTGTGACATTCCTTCAGTGCGGCTGCCACAGCCAAGGCGAGGTACGTGCACGCGTCACAGTGCTGGCTATTATCTACACTTTCCACCATTCCATACCTCCGTCCCTTCTGTGCTAGCGTCCACCTCAGCAAACTGTGTTCGTACCAAGTAAATAGGAATTGTCGTTCATTTCCCGTCGTTTATTGGTGGGCCAAAGTTTTTTTACGCTTTTCGTCTTAAATTGCTAAGGGATATGTCATAAGGTGTCATTAAAATGTTGAAACTATCTTTACCGCTGCACTTTTATTGATTCTTTCTTCCTGGGGCAAGATTGGTCTTCCTGGGCGAAGCGCCTGGTGATCCTGTTAAAAACACCATTAGCATTTTCGTTGTTCATCATAAGAAAAATGATACATTAAACACTTTTTGGCTTCGGTTACATACAAGATCTTCCGAAAGGTCCTAAATTTTTTACGAAACTATTTTTTAATTTCTATTCGACTATATTATTTACCGTATGTTGTCTTACCGTATAAAGGAATTTAAAACAAGGTTCAATGTTTAATGGAATTAACGTGTTATTACAGAACAAAGAGTATACGATCCAGTGTACAAATGTATGCACACGTACACAAAACTACTAAATTAAGTGTTTCTTTATCAGAGAGTTTTAAGCCCAGCTTATTTGTTATTTCGGTGTTTTTTGTTCAGGTTCAATTCGAAATGTTTATTGGATTTTTGGTAATATCTTGTACACTACAAAAACACCCCAAAGTATATCAGAAGTACTCGAAATAGAGATGACGTTGTTTCTTCTTCGTTGTCGGTGATTAAAAACCTTTCAAATTTGGACAGAACTAAATTATGTAAAGAAATAAACATGTATAGTTCTATTCGGATATCAGAACCAACTCCGTCACGTCGTCACGTGTTATAGAACATTCAGACTATTTATTCACTCTGCAGTTTTATGGATCAACACCATCCACATTCAAGCTGTCCCGAAACGTGTATTACAGATCAAAATTAACTAAGGATACTCAATTTAATAATGTATTGGTAGGTAAATTGTGCTTCAGGAAAATAATAATTCTGATGCGTATTTTTCACGATCGATTGTACATCGAATTTAAATTAGTAATTCGATGTAACACTTTTACAAGTGTTATCATTATTACAGTATTATTATTATTATCATTATCGTTATGAGATGGGGACGCCATCTAGGTGCGTATTTATAGTGCACTCTCGTCCAACGATCCTACAGAACTATATTTTATTGGCTAGGTTCTTCTTGACGTTCAAATCCAGAGAGCTGAAACCCTACTGGACTGAGGCCGTTTTAGGACTTTGTCCTCTTCAGCCAGGGAAAGGATCCACAGAGGCAGGATTGGTAGGAATAGCGACATAGCATCAGCAGTCTTGTAATAGCTGAGCCGGTTCAACTTGTCCTTGACCCTGCGGTCTTCTCTAGCCACAGCAACCACATCTTATTGGCTGAGAAAAAAGTGAAGTGTGAAATGAGAGGGTTAAATTTTGGTCTTTTAGCGTTGGAACATAATGAATTAATAATACTATATGATACGAAAGCATTTTATAGAACTTTTATTAGCAATAATCGAGCTAGTACTACTACCTTATACCAAAGGCGGTGTTTGATAGTTTTGTAGCCTATGTAATTTCATGGTTTTACTTTGTTTGTCGGTAGGCAGCGTAGACAGCGATGTCGTGAGCGTCCCTGTGCGGCCACATACAACGTATCAGTCTAATTATCATTTTTCATTCTTGTACTGTACCGGCTCACCCCTTTCTTAAATTTATTTTCCCACACACACAATTTTTTTAAGGGTGCGCTCTACCTCAGCTCGGAAATCTCAGCTTGGGCTTCAGTATCTATGTTGCGCCATTGAACAGCGCCGCGAGAAGTGTTCGCAGACGTTTAGGTCCTCTCGAATTACTCAGTTAACTTGTATTTTTTCCATTTGAAAAAGGTAGAAAAAAAATTATTTTGAGGTATTTACCAGTCACTTCACACTTAAATGTATACAATTAGCACAAAATTAATACCGTACAAGCCTACAAAAATAAGAAATGAACAAATTAACATTAACATATTATTTTAAGAACCAAGCCGACAATGACGGAGATCCTAAACCCTTGCATTAGCGCGCGGCAGACAGGTAGGATCGGCTACAAATGCGTGGCAAAAGGTACCCAACCTCCAAAAAAGTAATAAATAGAGAGATAAAAAATTTTATTTCTAAAAATAAACATGTCTGCCTTAAAAATAAGGTTGCCAATAACACAGAAAATACAAACAGAAAATAAAACTGACTTCAGCCACTTCAATTGACTAGTTGCTCATGTCCCATTCAACATAAATAGTTATAGCTAAGGACAAGTTAGTACGTGTTTTGTCTCTGTTGTCTCGAGTTTGTTAATTAATCCCCCACTTACACCAGACTTGTAAACACATCACTATTGTGCCAATGTATACAACGCCGGGCTGACCACTCCATTCATTCTGCCACTCGGCGCGGCGCGCGGCGCGCTCCTCTTTAATATTTAACGCCTTCCTTTATCAACCGTATACCCTCCATGATCCACCCTTTCAATCTTGGAGAAGGCTGTGAGGTGAAATATTAATACTTTCCCCTTGGAGCACAAGTATTTTTAACTTTCATAAGTTTATTTTGGGTTTTCTATATTAGATCGAAGTTAAAATTGCATTACTGAGTTCGAGTTTAATAGTTAATTATTTTACAAAAAGTATTTAAAGGCGAATTTAGTGTAAAATCACATATAAACTCAGGGTTTCTTATTGAACAGTTATTTGATCAGAATCTTAGTGCGATGAGAAACGTAAGAAGGAACAAGACTTTTATAATTATAATACTTGGCGGCTACCAGAATAATTTACTGTTAAATTAATCATTTACTTTCTCTATCCTAAGTGTGTACAGAATATTCCAACACATACTTAAAAAGATACTAGAGATTGTATAAACGTATGAACCTTTAGCATCAATCTTCTGTTACATCGTTTGGGTGTACAAAGGGTATTTAAATGTAACTAGTTAACATATTTTACAATATTTTCAATAAATACCGTATTTAGTTTTCTGTTATGTAGGGTCCAACAATTTGATACTGTATGGATCACTTAGTAAACTGACTAAATCTCATATTCAAGTAAAAATGCAAAACTCATTTATTGGTCTTACTCCGTTGTATATGATTCTGTTAATATGTTGACGGACAAGTTATTTTATATACCAAAATGTTCTTAAATCTCTTGAATGATTTGAGTAGAATGATTTAGACATTCATAAACACCTTGTAAACGAAATTTGGCTCTTTTATTCCCTCTCACAACAGTCCAAGGTAAAGGTTTTCGCGCTAATAAAAGTTTTCCCAGGATTTGAATTGCTAATCCGGTCTCTGGTGACCATCACAGTGAAAACCTTCGCGCTGATTTTCACAATGGACAACCAGCACATAAGTGACACTAATAGAAATGACACAGTGTCGCTGTGAACAGAATAATCATTACATTTATTGGTCGTAAGGCTTTAAACGCCAAGTTACAACATATTTTCTAGAAAAGGTAAGTGGTCTTAACTATATCCGATAAAATAATGGTTTAATTTTTTATAAAAAGCTGGCCCGACAGACCTCCTCCTGTCCTATCGTGGTTTTATGACAAATGCTCGTTCATTTTCAAGATGAGCACGTTCACATTGCTCAATCACATCCTGGTTGAAGTTCGTTCAGGTCGTCCAGTGGTCGAAAACTCGACCAAAAATATGTACTGTACATACTCCTCTATTTTCCCCCACGCTGTAAAAAATATGTGATTGGAATTTCTTCCATTTGTTTTGATTTTCTGTTTATATGTCGTTGTTATTTCGTCACCAGCATGGCAAACCTATAATATGGCCCATGGTAGTTTTTTTTTATTTTTGATTCATTTTTTTCTTATTTTTGAGTATTTTTTATTTATAAAGGGATTCTGCACATCTACAGCAAAACTCATTTCTAACAGTATGCGAAGATTTTCCCTACGATGCACACGAACTGAGAAAAAAGTATAAAGAAACACGCTTGCCTATTAATATATAGATTTGCTTCAAACCGCAATTTACTACTTATAAGATGCATCTGTACATCTGATTGAACTTTTTAAACCTAAGTAGACTAGTCATGTACATTTGTAACCAACAAACAACTGTGTTTTATTTGTTAGCAGATTCTTAAAAGTTAAAGCCACCAAACGTGTATCATGACTATAGTGCCTTATATACTACACATGTTTGAGTTCATATGTATGCATAATTAAATACTTACTTCTGATGATGGTTTACGTCAGTAGCAATTAATCGTTTGCACAGTTTGCTTTTTTAACTGGACTATCTGACAAAATTGTGGTTTTGTTGTCCCACCCTTACATCCTAGGATGGTTGGTTTTAGCCCGGAACCATTTCACACATTATTAGGCCTCAAGTCTAAAAGCCATTATTTATTAGCGGGATTTGAACCCGAGCTCCTTAAGACCGAAGCACCGCCCTTTACCACTTCACTATCTCGTTGTCCAACAGTAGTGTGAACTTAAGCCCATATGTAACCATAGGTTGTAATGTGCTTTGTGGAGTTACCTTCAGTCTATAGTACAATGCAGCGATTTTCCTGATACTCTGCAATTTGTCCATTCGCCATAGATGTCCTGACATTTACACCGTGCACTAGGTTTATGTCCATTGCCATGTATCATGTCATTATACCTGTAGTATAGTATTAGTTCTTACACTTAAACAGCTGTTGCATTTGATACGGTGTAACTAGGGCAGTTCATAAAACCTTTATGAATTCTACCTCAGTATACGGTTATAATATACGTATGTGCGCTTGTCTCATTTGAAAATTACCATAAACATTGGTAATAATAAACATGAAATTTTTTTCAAATATCTTATGCAGTTATGGGAAAGAGGACAAATAAACAAACATTTATAGTTTGTCAACACATTCTATTTATTTACTCAGCATTGTTATAAAATTAATACTCGATATTTTATGCAGCTTGTGTATTCTTAGTCGCGTGCAGTACCTTTTTAATTTAGTCTATATACATCGTTTGGGGTTAGGAAATACTTATAAGCTACTAGACTTTTGAAAAATCTATTTACAATATATGGCGGAAATGTTTAGTTTTACAGTGCACAAATAAGCAAAAATAATGCATAGTTAATTACTTCTCCACAATGCATTGATTTTAAATTTAGGCTATTAGCACAATGTCCATAATACTAACTTTGATTATGTACGTATTACAGAGGCGATTGCTAGCGAATTTTTGCCTAACTACGTTTTAAAATGCCCTCTACCAAAAATCTTTAAACAAATTAATTATCACTAATTACCAATCGAGCACGAGCATACGTTCTTTCAAGCAGTTCAAGCAGTTAAGAATTCACTGTCTTATTTTATTGCCCACCCATTTGTTTCTCAGCAGTTGCTGTATAATGCAGCGTTGAATAACCCAACGTTCCGCTCCGGGCAGTGAGGCTATAACAGATAAGCTGAATAAAACTGTTAAATATTTACTAAGCTGAAAGAAGCGATGACTACGAAGTGCCTGCGGGGCCGTGAATATCGAGTTCCTTGGGAATAGTTTCAAATGTACTTTACTGTAGCAACAAAGCTATCTCGGAGCGTAGCTTGATACATAGGATTTGAAGGTCCAAGTTTTGTTGAAAGGTGTAAATAAAACATTCAAAATATGTTAAACGTTTAGTAATCAAAAGGTGTATCCCGTTTATTGATTGTAATGTGGTGCCAATGTTGTTTTTTTTTAAATCATAAAAAGTGAATAAAGTACCTTTCAAGTTTAATGTGTGTACTCAATAGTACTACAGTAATCACTTTATAAATGTCTCTCAGATGGATTTCAAACTAATTTACTTGATAGATTATATGTTAAACTCCTTTATATAACAATCGTATAAATTAAGGTACAACAATGAACTCAGTTATCCATTTAGGTGAGCACGAATTTGTGTCGATTGACTGCATACTGTGTTCATCATGGCGTATGTATTTAACATGCATCCTGTTCACCCCTTAGTTCAGTGTTAACAATGGTCACAATGTTATCACTCATCTGGCCTTAGTTTCAGCTTCCTCAGACTCTTATCGCTTATCAGCTAGAGTGATCCTGAAATTGTCTGTCTTGAGCTTTATTCATTGCATCGCTAGTCGTACAATCGCCTAGCTAATCCATGCTTGTGTGTGTTTTCTTCAGTAACAAATAGTAGTAAAAGAAAATTGAATAATTGATGCACTCGAACCAGCGGGTCCAAACACGAAACTTCTCTAATAGCATCATATATTATTCACAATGCAGGGTGATTGATGCAAAAAGGACTTTACAACTTTGAAAATTCATATAAATCTTATTAAACAAGGTACAGAGCTGGTTTTGGTGTTGTTTTAACGGAAAACACTTCAAGTTTTTTTTACCTTAAACTAAAGATATTCTATGTGACTTCCGTTGGATTTGGGGAAAATAATTATTTAGGTATGAAAAAATAGTGAAAACCGTTAAAAATTTGAGAGAAATTTACAACATTTTGAAAGTAGGACGTTTTTTGACGGCGAAGGAGTGCGATACACCCACTTCTAGATGTGCTAGGGAGTTGAAATTTCGCACACTTGTAGTTCTTGGTCCCAACCACCCATAAAATTCCAAAAAGTCGTATTTTCAAATTTTAACCCCCCCCCCCCCAAAAAAAAATCCAAAATTGCGGATTTCTGAAAACGACAAAACACGTTTTTTTCAAACGGCTATACCTCGAAAACGGTTAGAGCTAGAAAAGATTTGAGGGAAAAACGTAGGTTCGGAATTAAATTTCCTACAAGACACTAATTATGCGTTTTTTTGAAAATCGCACTCCTTCACCGTCAAAAAACGCCCTACTTTCAAAATGTTGTAAATTTCTCTCGAATTTTTAACGGTTTTCACTATTTTTTTCATACCTAAATAATTATTTTCCCCAAATCCAACGGAAGTCACATAGAACATCTTTAGTTTAAGGTAAAAAAACTTGAAGTGTTTTCTTTTAAAACAACACCAAACCAGCTCTGTATCTTGTTTAATAAGATTTATATGAATTTTCAAAGTTGTAAAGTCCTTTTTGAATCACCCTGTATTTATATTTTATGTCCGACCGGTTTGCAAAGGTAGACATTGGATTTGTCAAGTGGTGTATTATTAGCGTTTCGTAGTACGAAGTTTTTGTTCTTGTACGAAGTTGTAAACCCAGTTCTTCTTGACCATTGACATATTAATAAATGGTATAGGACTTTCCTACCTTAAGCACTAACAAAGCTACCACTTCAGCATTCTTCGCTAACTTGAGCTTTGAAATTTGCGTCCTGCTATGTCGTAATCCTAATCTTGTACAAGCACGTGTACGGACAAAGGTGTATTTTCGTCCGAGGATTTTAACTTTTTTTTTACTATGCAGTATTTGGCCATAGAAATCGAATGAAGTTGGTCACAAGGCTGGGAAAAATCCATTTTCCGCCCTACAGCCCTTGGAAGTGTCCATGATTTGTCAATACCTTTTTGTAGCTGCAGTTAATAAAAACAGCTGATGCAGGTTATTTTTATTTCAATCTACGTGAGTGTATTACAATGTTTTCTTTGCACTATCTAAAATGTGTTTACATTGATTACTGTACAAAATAAGTATATTTAATTTAGCTAATTAACTTGAATCTAATTACGACAATTGCTTCAATTATTTACATCAATAAAAATTCTTTACGTATATTTTTATAAAAGGTTTCACCGAAGAAATGTTTTCCGAATGCAGAACCCTAACTTTAGTACTAAGAACTGTGTAAGACATAATCCTACAAGCCCTAGCGTTGCGGGTGCCTAAAGGTAACTTGTAAAAAGTGATTATCTTTTAAGACTAATTAAGGTTTTACAAATTCACCTCTTACATCCCTTCTTATTCTCTTTCTCGCTGCTGCTGAAATTTAAAACGTAACGAACTTTCTTTATACATACCTTCGCGAATTGACCATTGAGTTTCAAATTTTTTTCTCTGTTGTCTTTTTTATCTTTACATTGTATGACGCTGAACTCTATCTTTTACACGCAAGTTCGGGGTTGGACTAGAGGGGCGTGGCATTATCACTTAACATTTTGAACGATTGGCAGAATTTGAACCCAAAACCTAGAGGAACGAAGCCCCCCGCCGTAGCACAAGACCAGCTCGTTCCATACAAATTGTCAACTCATGCAATGGTATAATATAAAACTTCTTATAAGAGCGCTAAGGACTAAATTGTTGGCTTTAAAAAATCCTATGAAATACAATCTTAACCTTTATTCAACTAGCATTGTTCTAGTTTTCCGAAGAAAATCTCTAAACGTAATAGCATTATTTTAAGAAACAAAACACGCTTTAGGGTTTAACCCTTGTTTTGCGAGACCCCCATAAAACCCAGAATGAGGTGATTTTGTTTTTATCGTAGGGCCACGGCTGAGCTAAATACCCCAACAAATGTGCCACAGTCCTTTGGTATGTCACGTTTACTACAATAACGATTACTTTAGTTGTATCTCGTCCTATTGCATGAAAATGAATTGTACTGTCATTCAATATGGGACCACTGACCCCTTAATAATTGTTCAATTAGGTTAATGAGTAATAGAGGTAAAAGCCTAGGGTTACATTTCTCAGTCGATATCCATTTGCAATACAATATTACTAGAGAAAGTTAATTAAATAGTTAGGTTTTTACTGGTTTCAGAAAAGGTACTTTTTACTGCATTTAAAAATTAGCAGAAATGTTTCCCAATAATTAACAATAGTAGTTTGCTATTTTACACTCATCATATTTCTTTAACTAGCTGTGTACCCGTTCTACGCACGGGGATCTTATAATATTCAGTTGAAACCTTCTTATATAAAGAACAGCAGTTGGTTTGCATATTTTAAGATATGCTGGCCAAACTATTATACATAGCTTCATTTTATGTTGTTTTTTGTTGTTCCGGATCGGTATGACAATCAATAAAAGGTTAAATTACCTCTGTGTCTGCCGGTCGATCCTATAACGGTAGGCTTACTTTTATTTTTACTATCTGATCTCGTTTGCATGGCTCAATCACGTCCTGGTTGAAGTTCGTTCGCTACGCTCACTCACCTGTATGTTGGAGCTCGTTCGCTGCGCTCACTTTCCTTCAGGTTAGCTCGTTCGCTACGCTCACTTGCCTTCAGGTTAGCTCGTTCGCTACGCTCACTCGCCTCCAGGTTGCAAATTAGCTGTTGTCATAAATGTAAAAGAAATAATAGTGCTAGTGCTGCACCCTGTTGGTAATCCTTGTAACTTTAATGCTATTGAACATCACAGAACAGAACCAACTTGTTTAATTGAAACAGCTGTTAAGATTCAATAATTTCATTTCTCATAAGGTTAACATGGGCTTCCAGAAATTCCACGTCAAAAATCGACAAAAACTTGATTTTCAAGGGTTTACTGTTAAATATCTAACTGTCTCATATTCGATGAAATACGTCTAAAACCATCTCATATATGTATAGTATTTGGAAAATAAGTTTCAGGCGGGACAGTGCTATAGTTATTGAGGAGTAGTTGTAATAAAGTGCGTATTTTAGCGTTACCAAGAGAATGACAGATAGACAGACAGACAGACAGACAGACAGACAGACAGAAATTGAGATAAGGTTTGATTCGGTTTCTCTGACCTATGAAATGTAAAAATAACCAAAAAGTTCATTATTCTAAGCAATGTACAGACAAAACTCTAATTTTATTTATATAGACTAGCTGTGTACCCGTTCTACGCACGGGGATCTTATAATATTCAGTTGAAACCTTCTTATATAACGAACAGCAGTTGGTTTGCATATTTTAAGATATGCTGGCCAAACTATTATACATAGCTTCATTTTATGTTGTTTTTTGTTGTTCCGGATCGGTATGACAATCAATAAAAGGTCAAATTACCTCTGTGTCTGCCGGTCGATCCTATAACGGTAGGCTTACTTTTATTTTTACTATCTGATCTCGTTTGCATGGCTCAATCACGTCCTGGTTGAAGTTCGTTCGCTACGCTCACTCACCTGTATGTTGGAGCTCGTTCGCTGCGCTCACTTTCCTTCAGGTTAGCTCGTTCGCTACGCTCACTTGCCTTCAGGTTAGCTCGTTCGCTACGCTCACTCGCCTCCAGGTTGCAAATTAGCTGTTGTCATAAATGTAAAAGAAATAATAGTGCTAGTGCTGCACCCTGTTGGTAATCCTTGTAACTTTAATGCTATTGAACATCACAGAACAGAACCAACTTGTTTAATTGAAACAGCTGTTAAGATTCAATAATTTCATTTCTCATAAGGTTAACATGGGCTTCCAGAAATTCCACGTCAAAAATCGACAAAAACTTGATTTTCAAGGGTTTACTGTTAAATATCTAACTGTCTCATATTCGATGAAATACGTCTAAAACCATCTCATATATGTATAGTATTTGGAAAATAAGTTTCAGGCGGGACAGTGCTATAGTTATTGAGGAGTAGTTGTAATAAAGTGCGTATTTTAGCGTTACCAAGAGAATGACAGATAGACAGACAGACAGACAGACAGACAGACAGACAGAAATTGAGATAAGGTTTGATTCGGTTTCTCTGACCTATGAAATGTAAAAATAACCAAAAAGTTCATTATTCTAAGCAATGTACAGACAAAACTCTAATTTTATTTATATAGATGATAGCGCGTGATTACAATATTACTAATTTAAACTATAAAAATCAAATTCTTGAAATATTTGTTAAAATAATTTTATAATTAAGATGAAGTTGCATCACTGACTTCGGATTGTTCATTTGCCGTGGTTGAAATAACGCATACACAGTTTCTTTTGTTTGGTAATGTTGTCTAATCTACTTTTTGCAACCCTTATAATGTAGGATAATTACTATTACTGTAGCAATGCAAATGATAAAATGTAACATAGTTGTATACATCGCCTTAATTGCCACGACCAAAAAACCAATGAATCAATTGATCTACGCATCTTTTTTGAGAAGCCTAGTGATTATAGTGTTCGCCTTCAAGGCAAGGGTTTTCTGTTCAATCATACTCTATGTCGGTTCTTGGCCCATATGACGTTTGTTGTTATTATTTTTTCAATTAATTGTGATATAAAAAAAAAATTGACGTTAGATAGTGACCAGCCAAGGTTTTGGACTGTCTCATCACGAAAACATAAAATAATGCTAATGGCGTTGACTCGCACAAAATACATTGAAATGCTACGAAATTGTCCATTTAGTGCATAATGAAGCACAAAACAAAGATTAAAAAATACACAAAAAAATTGGAAAACCAATCACAACATCGAACTTTTTCGATTTAGTAAATTTCTTTTTCCAGTTGAGTTCAAAATACTTAAACCAAGTAATGATGGAACCTTTGAAGGAATGGTAATAGTTTCCCAGAAGGTGTAGACCGGAGGTGCAATAATTAGGAACCGTTACAGTTCCTCGTCGCCCCGATAGACCTTGACACACTTGACACTTGATGACGACCGGAGATACGAGTTCTGAAACGTCGGGTGTTTAAGTCGGTCAATATCATCGGTATTAATGAGCTTTCATAAGGTGTTTGGGGAAAACAACCTCAGGGATGAGAAACGTCAGGATATGGTTGCGGTCAAGTTGGACCAAATTCTATCACAGGAATGTTGTTACTAAGCTTTTAAAGAGCAAAACTTGACTCACTTTATGACGAACTGGCATCAAATTTGATTCTGAATCGTCAGGTATCCTAAGGTGATCAATTAATCGATATTAATTATCGTTTATAAACTGTGTTCAGAAGAAAAAGTCAGAGTGATTTCAGTGGGGTTAGGTATTTAGGTACCGGTATGATTTGAGTTGAAACAACAATGTTATGTAATGTGCCTGATCCTAAAAGATCAATATTTTACACACTTGATGACGACTTGGCATACAAGTTCTGAAACGTCGAGTTTTCCTGAGGTGTTAATATCATGGTTATTAGGCTAATGAGCTTCCATCAAAGTTCACTGACTTGTACTTTCCACATTGGTTAGGAAAGATTTGATTGTGAACTAAATTGAAACATCAATTTTCTCATTTAATTGTCCGTAAACCAATACTTTACACTCTTGATGACTACTGAAAATCCAAGCATCGGTGTTATTGAGCTTTCAATAACGATGTTTAGATAAAACAATTTTAGCCTGCGCAGTGCGCATCCCTGCCACTGTGAGTTGAAAAAGGAATTTAGTTTTTTGCGTTTTACTAATCATCAAATGATCAATAGGTATCAAATAATCATAAGAGCAGTATATGGTTAATAATACATGTCAATTTGGAAGGTGTCGATTGCACCGAGTGCTACAGTTACAATCTTTATGAATAAATCAACCTCGCATGCTAATCTTTCTTCACACCGGATAGCTATGAATGCTTATCGATAGGCGTTAGTAACTTTATAACCTTATAAAAAACTCTTTAAGCATAGATAATCTACATACATATATTTTTTATGTAGTAGTGTGAGTTGGTGATTTTGTCCTTACAAAGTAATATATCTGGTTCATTCGAGATATGCTCAATGGGTAGTTTGAGTGTGTTATGGAAATGCACTGAATAGTAGTCAAAGAGGTTGTATTTTCGCTTATATTAACATGTACATTATCATGTGATGCGTATTTTCGTTTGTTTCATAAATGTGTTTTTGTTTTAGGTACGTTTGGCTGGCATTGGGTTGAGTTTCGAGTTACTTATGCCTATATATTTCTCCAAAAAGTAAGTTTTGTTACTCTAATCACACAAAAATGGCATTTCGAAATATATAAAACCAGCAATTGTGTAAATCATTAACTACTATTTTTTCTTTGTAATTTTTATCAATAAGTTAAGTATTGTTCTTGGTTAAATGACAGATTTAGCAAACTTACTGTTATGAGCATTGTCATTGAATTAGTTATAAATTAAACGCTGTAATTTTGTTGGAACTGATTCTAAATTTCCAATATACGTTGGGACTGCTGAATTTGAGTGATTCGTTGCTCAAAATTCGTAAAATCCATATTATTTGTGTGAAAATTGCGACTACATTATTTAGCTATTACTATACAACGATAAAACCACTGTTGTGAATATTGTGTATTTAATATGATCCAGCTGTTTGTGGCCACATCACCTGTGTCAGTCAATTAATTGTCCAGTTTATTACTCTATGGACAGGTACGTGCAGTGGTGTACTCTGTGGTAATGACACTGAGTAGGCTATTGTGTATTTAATTTTAATATGATCCAGCTGTTTGTGGTCACATCACCTGTGTCTGTCAATTAATTGTCCAGTTTATTACTCTATGGACAGGTACGTGCAGTGGTGTACTCTGTGGTAATGACACCGCCACGCCCTACACTTGAGCCACTCTACTCTGTTCCCGCCCTTTTTGCAGGCTGCGTGTTTTTGCAACAATATCACATTATTATTACGAGTATAATGAACAGTTTACAGGAATTACACACACAAGTGTCCGTAATGTATCACACTTACTCAGACTCAACATTAGGGATATACATTTTTGACAAATATCTTCAGGTGGATCTATTTGTGTATACTCTTGTAAGCTAATCCAGTTCATATATAAACCGGGAATTGGTTTTTTTTTAACCGATTGCATTAAAACCCTTTAGAAAAGCTTTTCAACTTGTGTTTTAACTTCTCTCATTCATTTAGCAGATGAACGTATGGCCCATCTGTCAAATATACCCCCCTTCTCCAGGGGCATTTGATATTTTAAAATTCAAATTTACCATCCCCATTTCCCACAATGTCCCTCCAGGCGCCGCGAAATATTTGGAAACTGTTAAATTTATCCGTAAATGTTTTTGTTTGATTAAAGATCTTAAAATCACTTTGAGCCCTGTTACCCGGGATTTAGAACAATTGCTACGTTAAACTTATGGTAGTTATTTATTATGAGAACCTTGAGAAAGCTACAATGTTTACGTCGGTTTTGTCTACGTCTCAAATGGTTTCACTTCACGAGAAAAAAGCTTCACATCGTTACACAGGTTACTAACATAAACAAAATCTGGTGGAATATTTTGTAAAACTATTTACAAAAATTAGAATGTTTAATGATTGCAAAGAGTGTTTAAAATTGAGTATTAATTGGTCATACCAAATGAATTTTAGATTTTATTTTACAATAAGGTACATACAGCGTAATAATTCACTCGCAAAGCTACTAGGTGTTACCTTAACAATGAGACGATCGTCAAAATGTTTCAGCCTAAATTTTGGGAAAATACAATTCGAGTCGTTTCAGAGAACGTCAGAACGTGTACAGCATTATTAAGTGCAAGAACTGTCATTGAGTGCAACTCACTTGTCAGAGTTTGTAGGTTTCATAACTTGAAAGGATCACCTTCAGCGTGATGGGTTTCAAGAGAATAGCTCGTTGATTGCGGGCTGCAGATGAAGGAAATGAACTAAACAGCTGACCAGAGGCCGGAGCATTGTTGTTACTAACAGCTGACTCTATACTGTATTGTTGCTCGAAACTAATGCACAACCCCGCTGGCATTGGACAGTTAGTGTATGGTTAAAGTAGCCAACTTTGCAAAAGTTATTGGTTTCTGTAAAAACATGTTCATTTTTCAATTTTCATGTATATGATGTGTAGGTTTGCCTTGGTAACATTTGTTCGTCGGGATCAAAAAGAGATTTAGATTATACAAATTAAACTGTCATATTTTTAATAACTGTTATAAATGGCATATGTTCCAGAATAAAACACTCACAACCAGTGTTATCTGACATAGATAAGCACGGGAAATTCCGGGCGATAAGCATTGACGTCTTCTTTAATTCATTCACTGATTTACATTATTTCCATTTTATATCTTATTTTGTATAGGAAGGTTTAAATTTAGACAAAGTGATTCAACAAAACAATAAATATAAGATATTAAACAATGTGATATTTTCAGGAAACACACGATTATAGGTAACTGCATTTTTCTATTGTATTTAAAATAACACGTTTATCATAATAGTATATTTAATCAAAAAGAAAAGTTAAATACTACAATATGTAGATAAAAGTCCATATTAATCTTTACTGACGTGTAAATAAATTATTTCGAAATTTTTGTGCAACTTATATTATTAATTAGAAAATCTTTTTTTTTCAAAAACACCTTCGTCGAGGCTGGTGTTGAAGCAAACTAAAAATGCCGGTTATGCACTATTTATGATCATCCTTACAACTTCAACTTTAGTTTATATTTGTTCAAACATACTTTGTTCCGTCTTGCTTTAAATTAGGATATGATTAATCCTTTCACAATAGTTCAATCATATACACAGTTTCTTCATACAAAACAGTTTGTTTAACCATTCAATCTACAAACATTTTACAAACTACGCAATGTATACTTGTACCAACGACGCGACGTTTCAAGGAGACAGGTTGTATTACAGAGGTATCATGTATGAAGTAGTTCACACATAGGGCAACCGTAATCTTATACCCTTATACCTCATCACCTGTAGATTCTGTGACTATAGATACAGTATGTTCATGTAGGCCTACACATTCCGTTACCATGTTATAGTTAACCAATTCAAGAATCAAACCTTAACACTATAGAAATTGAGTTGCCTGCAGAGGATGCTACTGTTAGCAATTATTTCTGCTACCTTTTTCAAACTAAAAATACTTGTGGTGAAAACTAGTATACTATCAAAAAACAAATTAAAGCATTGACAATCTAATAAAACAAATTATATACATCCATCATACAGCTAATGTTGCCCAAAAAGACTAATCCCCTATAGAAGCTTGATAATGATTAATCAATTAACCATCAAATCTGGGTCGCGAACTGTGTCCAAAGATCGTATTGCTAGATAAACCAATAGTGTGACCATGAACCCCATTGTTAAAGAAAGGTAAACACTGATCAAACTCCTACCTTAGCTGGAACTGGAAGTGATTGTGTAATCCAGCTGTTCGATAAACAGGGATTGGACTCCGGTTGTATTTTGTAAACAAAATAAACTGCTGATCTGTGCGAGAAACTGTCAAATCTCACTCACTGGAGTGAATCATTATACAGGGTGTCCCGTAACTCTCTGGACACTTGTATATAGCGTTATTCCTTAGGTCAAGACAAACACATTTCACCATAGGAACATGGGTCTGTGGTGTCTAGTTTACCGACTGTCGGCATTTATGTGTTTTTACATAAACATTAATAACTCCTAAACTGTTTGAGATACAGCTTTGATATTTTGCAAAAATGTTAATCTTATTAAGATCTATTATCGTTAGAAATTATACTAAAAAATCATTATCCGTTTCGAAATGGCGGCCATTTAAAATATTTGATGCCAAATTTCACGAAAACCGTTAACTTTACAAAAAAAATGCTAGAGACAAAAAGGTTTGTAAATTTTATGTAGTTTTCCATGATACCTTATTTGTTAAGATTGGATAAATAATAACAAAGAAACATGTTGTTTTCGTAATGTATGACCACTTTTCTCCATTTAAACAATGCTAAACAACGTAAAAGGAGTATTAGCATTGTTTAAATGGAGAAAAGTGGTAATACATTACGAAAACAACACGTTTCTCTGTTATTATTTATCCAATCTCAACAAATAAGGTATCATTGAAAACTACATACAATTTACAAACTTTTTTGTCTCTTGCAATTTTTTTGTAAAGTTAACGGTTTTCGTGAAATTTGGCATCAAATATTTTAAATGGCCGCCATTTTGGTCTTATGTGATCGTTGGTTCCTATGGTGAAATGTGTTTGTCTTGACCTAAGGAATGACGCTATGTACAAGTGTCCAGAGAGTTACGGGACACCCTGTATCCTAGCCGAATCCTAGCCGTACAGAAATAATTCTCCATTTTTAAGTGTCTTCTTGTTCTTCTCAGATGTTATGTTGGATCAGCTGTTATATAATATTGTCAAACACGTGTTATTGTATTGCATTGTATTGCGAGTGTTGGTCAGTCTCGAGTGCCACACTTGACCGCATTGGGCATTGATCCAACCATTATAACAACACAACACAATAGCAGGGATGGTTGATCGCTCTTCATTATTGTTCTTTGTCTTATTTTCAACACAGTTTTCTTTACACCAACCTTGATCTTTTCTAATTAGGAACATCCATTGTAGTCCAGGCAAACTAAACAAACTTACATAGGGACCGTTAAAAAAATTGCAAGAAAACGTTTTATGGTTTTATTTTGTAGAGTTGGGTTTGCAGAATGACATACTAAAAGTTGCCAAAAATCGGTGCACGAGAAAACCACTAAAATCACAATTTAAAATGGCGGCTTTTTTCAACATTGGACAAATTAAAAAAACATATTTCACATGCATTTGCTATGCACATTTTTCGAGATATTGACTTGGGACCACCGCCTGTATTTATTGAGTGGTTAGTACTTCATTTTGATAGGGAACATGTTTTTGGCCGCCATCTTGGATCCGCCATATTGGACATAGATAATTTTTTTTCAATGTAATGATAGTGTTGTGACACATCATTACCAACTACATTTTTACACTGATTTCAATGCCGAAATCCGTTTTTAAATATCTTTATTCATTTAGAAGATATATACAAAAGAAAACTCTGCACCATACATTTCTTATGGACGTTTCGTAGTTTGATATTTTTTTTTTTAATTATTTTTCTTATATCTCCAGTTCTTATTAACGCTTGTAGTTCGTTATAGGCTTAAAATATTCAGTAATGTAAGGGCTTTCATTTGAGCTCTTGATCATTAAAATCAGACGAGTTAAAGACCTGCTACGAACCTCAGAACAATATTAAATTTAACTTTTTAGAAATATATTTTTATTAAAATATTTATAACTCGGGTTGTTAATACGTCACCAAGTTCTTTCTTGTCTCAAATTACTCAGTGAATGTTTAGCTTTGATTTTATTAATCACTAAACAAAATCTGACAATTTTAAAATGAGCCATGGACCATAATTTAACATTAAAATGTATTTATTTTGAAATTTGTCTTTAGTTAAGGACATATATCCCAAACCCTAATAACTCCTGGAAAGTAATCCATAGCTAAAATAAAAGTCAATATTTTGGCGAATTATTTAAGACTATAAAGAGTTTTGGGAGTTATTTAGAATTAGGAATATACGTCTTTAACTAAAGACAAATTTCAATATAAATACATTCTAATGTTAAATTATGGTCCATGGCTCATTTTAAAATTGTCAGATTTTGTTTAATGATCAATAAAATTAAAGCCAAACATTTACTGAGTAATTTGAGACCAGAAAGAACTCGGTGACGTATTAACAACCCGAGTTATAAATCTTTTAATAAAAATATATTTCTAAAAAGTTAAATTTAATATTGTTCTGAGGTTCGTAGCAGGTCTTTAACTCGTCTGATTTTAATGATCAAGAGCTCAAATGAAAGCCCTTACATTACTGAATATTTTAAGCCTAGAACGAACTACAAGCGTTAATAAGAACTGGAGATATAAGAAAAATAATTTAAAAAAAAATATCAAACTACGAAACGTCCATAAGAAATGTATGGTGCAGAGTTTTCTTTTGTATATATCTTCTAAATGAATAAAGATATTTAAAAACGGATTTCGGCATTGAAATCAGTGTAAAAATGTAGTTGGTAATGATGTGTCACAACACTATCATTACATTGAAAAAAAATTATCTATGTCCAATATGGCGCATCCAAGATGGCGGCCAAAAACATGTTCCCTATCAAAATGAAGTACTAACCACTCAATAAATACAGGCGGTGGTCCCAAGTCAATATCTCGAAAAATGTGCATAACAAATACATGTGAAATATGTTTTTTTTAATTTGTCCAATGTTGAAAAAAAGCCGCCATTTAAATTGTGATTTTAGTGGTTTTCTCGTGCACCGATTTTTGGCAACTTTTAGTATGTCATTCTGCAAACCCAACTCTACAAAATAAAACCATAAAACGTTTTCTTGCAATTTTTTTAAGGTCATATCCTATATTTACCCGACTATGTTGAAAAACCATTGTCACGAAAACGCACAAAATGAAGCACATTTTATGATTTTTGTTAAGAGTATTGGTGATTTAAGTTACATAAATAGTCAAGCCGCCTTATTTTGGAATGTTTCTAATGCTTTAGGTGTATTTCTTTTTATACCCATAATATGTAATGTTATCCAGTAAAGCCATGTATAAAATTTGTGTTAGAGTTAAAGTGACTAGTATTTCGATGAAAATTTAGCGTTTGAGATATCAAATAGTTTTAGTCTAGAATGTACCAAAGTACAGTGTATTCTGTGCGGTTCTTGTAGTGGCTATATAACACACACTAGGGATAGTTTGAATTTTTGCGTTGACCATGAACAACACATTGAGTGATATTTATGACTAATATTGTTGTAAAATTAAAATATTTGTAATTTATAAACAATGAAGACAATCTTTTGTAATAATTTTAATCAATACTGAATACAAATACCCTTTCCAAAAAAATGTTTATAAATACGAAATTTCCCTTGTTCATTTAGGGTAACCCAAGTGTGTCAGGATGGGTCCTAATTTAGAGTCCCAGCAGTTCTGAATCTCGAGGTAGTTGACTACAATAGGATGATTGACTCAAGGATTGTGTAGCATCCTGTAGTTAGCCGACCTTCCTCAACGTAACGTCAACATGGTTCTTTATCAGTACAGCATGGCCCTGGTGACGCCGGGTTCAAATCTTGATATAGTTGTAACCTTCACCACATAATTACACCATAATTCGACAATGGACAATTGTGGAAGCCCCCGTTTTAGAAGGAGATGATTTTATGAAGGTTAAATATATGTCCTCAAAGTCATACAGTACTAAAAAATGTAATAATTTTTACTGGTAGTTTAACCCATGTTTTGCAATGGAATTACAATATGAATGTTCAAATTGAATTAATGTTCAAAGCTTTTGTCAAATGGATTCACTACCTTGTCATTGTACACCCTAGATGGTACCTCTTATCTTTATACGTTTTTCTTTTACTCAGTTGTGATTAAAAACCAATGACAAAAAGTAAACAGGGTAAATGATACCATGGCGGAATTTGTGTGTTGCCATGAGAACCAATCAATATTGTTTACTTTCAAAATCTTCATCTTGCATCTTTGAAGGTCTGCAGTGAAATCCTAGTGAAAATAGTATAAGACAATATACCTATAACAGTCATCGAAACAGTAGCTATATTAGTGATAAGTTAAGATTATTTGGTATGGGGGGTTTTGTCTGATGGAAAGATAGACAGACACCTCATGTATGTAATAGTGTTGCATTTTTGAAATTACATAAAGTCAAAGTCAAATGTGGTTTTGTGTTGTTAAATATAGGCAATTCGTCAATGCTCATGAATTATAGTGCAATTAATGATCTAATAATCATACAATTTCTTAAATTCAAATGTTTTATCTCGCATAACAATAAATAAATGACAAACGATTCTTTCTCTTTATAACAGTTATCGTTGTAATATTTTCAGATCCGAAAGAGTCCACTATATGGATGCACAATCAGTTTTTATTGGGTCTGCAACGCAGTTCACTCGTCCGCACTTAACCTTTCACCACAAAGCTTTATCGTTTAAACGCTTTTTACATCAAAGCGTAGGATAACCATGCGTTCGCCTGACTTGATGAGCGCGTTTTCAATCCACCAAACCAAACAATTTACCCGTGCGTGATCCGAGCGAATAATTCAATGACAAAGTAAACAGAATGATAAGCGGGGGATTGGCCAGCAGCTGGTATCTTTACACGAATATCACTGCACGATGTTCCCCTATCATAATCACCCTCAAACATTCACTGTGTGTCTTGCAGGGAGAAATTATTTCTACGTGATTTCCTGTCTTTAATTTTGGTTGGTTGGAAATTTTGTAGATCGATCCAGAACGATTAGTGGGCCTGAGATATGTCCTTGTACACATTTTACCTAACCCGCCATGTTAAACTTCAATATCCCAAGCGTGATGTATACAACTTCCTTACTTCTCGAGTGATGTAAAGTATCAAAAACTCACTCGGTGATGTAAAGAAACCCATTTAAATAACATTGAGTGCATAACTTAAAAAATATACCTCTATCGGAGCCAACGACATTCAACGCTAGAAATCAGCTGTGCGCTTGAATGTTATTGTTATGCTTTAAAGTATTTTTCTAACCTAGCTTTTGTTTGTAAAAGAACGTTACTGTTAGAAGATGAGTGAAATGGATAATGATGAAAAAAAATTGTACGTAAACCCATGTATATTGTCGGGTCAGGTAAAATCTTGTACGTACGTTACGCAAGAGCGTGTAAAACATCACTTAGGTGAATTATGCAACTCGCTTCCGCTCGTTGCACAACATTCACCTGCGTGATGTAAAAACGCTCTTACTACACTTGTAATGTAAATAGCTATAATCTAACTATACTAAGCTTAATCTAACTATACTAAGCTGTAACTATACTAAAGAAGTGTTTACATAAAAGTTTACAACATTCCAAAAAGCTTCCAACATTTTCAGTGTGTACAACTGAGTTATGTTTTCCACAATATGTTGTAAACATTTTTACAGCACTCTTTAAATTTTCCGGTTAAACATGCATGAGTTATAAACAAAACTTCGAATACTTCAGTTGTAAACTGTTGCGTAAACGCGGATTTATACTACAGTGGATGTCATGTAATCGTCGCAAACGAAAAGCTGTTTAGCTTCTGCTCTTTGAGCAGAAAAATACAATCATTCACATTAGATCACACTTTTTTTAACTTGGTGCGTCTTAAAAAATGCAATATGTAACCGTAGAAACCTTGAATGTCCAAAGGTATTGGGCATGAAGAGTGGAATAATGACTTATGTAAAACTTCAGCCTATCCGTTTCAGTAGTTTCATAGACCCGGAACAGATTCATTTAAAAATACACAGACCGTAACCACTTTCATTTCATAATGTAAAGGACATCCAAACGTAGATACAACTGTTCAATAATATTTGAACAGTCTTTATACAAGCGGGGGTCGTATACAGCGTTGTTTGATACCTGATAGGAAGATGAGTCGTAGTGCGTATACTCGTGACCTTGTATACCACCTCAAGGTCAAGGGTAATAGCTTCAGCAGCACGTGGATGGCCTGTTGACCACAGTCCACCACAGTCCTGCAACTGATAGTTATCTGGAACCTGTTACTTGGAACAGAGTTATGCTTAATGGCGTTCTTCTCGCTGCGTCTAGCAATGGTTGCAGAAATACAGTATAAATACGTATACTGTTTTGTGCAAAGGACAGTAATGAGCATACACAAAACAGCAGCTTGAGTTTACGTATTTCGTGTCGGAACAGTCCAACCCCTGTTCTTGTAATCTATATCTATACTATTATATAAAAATCTAATGGTGTCTTTCTGTATGTGTGTTACTAATAGGTGCAAAAACTACTGAACCAACTGGGCTTAAATTTTACAAAAATATAGCTACCATACCGAGGACCATTATAGGACTATTCACATTTCGATACTGACCGTAGGCTTTGCCCCTTTGGCTTTAAAAGTTCTGAGGTGAACATTTTAAAAGTAAATATTGATTGGTCTCCATGGCTGCGATGAGAACACTAACAATGTTTGTTTACATTTGCTTTGACATTTAAACGTAACCAAGAAGAACTGTAAACTGCATATTTCACAATTTCAGACAGCTGATACAAAGAAATTAAATATAATATTTTCCATAACTATGAGGTAGGTTTATTTTAATTTTTAATCTAACCTTTCGTCACGGATTATTTATTCTAAAACTATGTCAATGATTATAGAAAAGAAAGATTCTATAACCGTTGCTGTATCAACTCCGGCTCTGCTTTGGATTTTTTAAAGCGTCTAAGTTATGTAAATAATGTTATTGATATGTTTTCATGGAAACAGTATGAAAATTACAATTTATATATGTTTTGTATGTATTTGGAGGCTACTTGAAATAAATTCTAACTGCTAAACATGTGTTAGATTAACTTAACATAACTTGCACATCACATTGTTTTTTATATATATATTTATGTAAATTAAGTTATTGTGTTTTGCTAAACCTATGCTTAAATTAAAC
Organism: Macrosteles quadrilineatus; assembly: GCF_028750875.1. Taxonomy (NCBI): domain Eukaryota; kingdom Metazoa; phylum Arthropoda; class Insecta; order Hemiptera; family Cicadellidae; genus Macrosteles; species Macrosteles quadrilineatus. Next base: position 2,682,074 of record NW_026542597.1, read on the forward strand.
TAAAGAATATCATCAATAACTAAATTGTACGTCGTTGATTTTTGTTTTCTAAAATCTGTTGTATATGTGTAACTATATTTAATTTTTAAATGGTAATACAAAATACTCTTGTTTTATCTTAACATAGCTTTCAGTTCACATTTACTTTATTTGATACATTTATTATTTGTGTTTTTCCACACCACTGATTAAATTAAACCAAGGAAAATATCATAAAACTAAGCTAGCAGTACACAGTGTTCTTTTGCTTCTAAAATCAATTAAATATCTGTTACTATGTTTACTTAATGGTAAGTGTGAAAATGTAAAGGCAATGGACGATGGAACTGATTAAAAGAACTGGTTTGTATATTAAGTTGTTTGTTGATATTTTTGTAGAGTAGAATCAGAGATGTAATAAAACATATACCTACTGTATTTGCTAAAAAAAATTAGTCCTTGATGCTTTGACCAATCATTTCTATTAAGACCATAAAAGTAATGTAACAGATTAATGCAATAGATGTAAAGATTAAAATGTTTCTATTTTGTGTCCTCTTCCCGTTGCAAAGCATGGGTACAACAGCTAGTATATATCTAACTTCGACTTTACATAGTATCATTAATTGATCCAATGACAAATAACAACGGTTCTTTTGGGATTGAAGAAGCAACCTTCAGTTGGAAACTAGTCTTGATATATTTTTGCATATTTGTTTTCCCATCAGTAATGTTCGGTCTTGATGATGTGACATGATTGATGAATCCACAGGGAATGTTTTCTAGGACTATCTTCTACAGCTTTGGGATTTGAATTTTTGATGCTGTTTGAGCAGGTTGTCGTAGTCTTGTATAAGTATTCAATTCAGTTTGTATCACTCAGTAAATAGTTTTCCTACATGCATAACCAAAATAGCTACTCGAGGATAGTAAAAATAAAAACAAATAGTAGGATATCATCAATGGGGCGTGAAGTGACCGTTTATGCTATTTTTACTACGGCTCACTATTCACTCCTTTCACTATAGGGAAATTTGCTAAAAAAGACTTTTTACACCAATTTAAAAAAGTGAATCTAAGACAATTGAGACGCTTTTACCTTCCACATTTTCGTTCCTCACCACTGCCTTTCCCACTGTCGTCGTAGACTGTAGGCCATTTAAGGAGCGGCGCCGGAAGTCGTAGGGCGTGGGCTCATAGGATATGTCCCAGATTCTTATCATGTTCAGCTTGTGCCCTCGTGTGACAAATGTTCAATGGATGAGAAGAAGGAAAGAATGCTAGCTAATTTACAATCTGTAATCATCAGAACCATCTTTCCAAGAATTTAACCGTCTCGGATCTGTCCCCTGAATTGGAGTTGAAACAGTCTTCGTTTGTTAAAGGCACCGCGGTTCACTGTAGTAAAACAAGGTTATTTTAAGATTATTTTTAAAAGTCTGAAAACTTTTTTATCGTTCATAACTTTTGCATTTTGTACCTACTTGACGGTACAGACTTAACATCTCAACCATTCAATTTAGGAATACCTCTGCGTACTCTAAAAGAATTACTCTACAAGATTACTCTAGAGTCGGTGCTAAATTGGTGCAATTATTTAGGCTGCACTTCATTACCTTCACCTTTTGTGATATATTTTATCCAAGTACAGCCTGAAGGAAGAGAGCACTTTGGGTAAAAACTAATTTATTAGAGCAATCTGGATTACTATAAGCAGGTATTTAGTAGGAAACTGTAAATATTTACCAATCTACAATGTAAACTGATATTGAACAAACTCTTCGCTTGTTTTCGATAACTACAGTCCGATCATCTTTACCTCCAAATCTTGTCTATGACTTACATCTATGACGTCATAGGATGCCGGGCACGGAAATGTTTCACACTTACTCCTTGCTAGGCCTACAGGTTCGTGACATTTTCACACATCTAATCACAATTAGTGATTGGTGGGATTCTAACCCGTTATCCTTGGGAACCAATAGCCCGCGTTCCACCACTAGATAACTCGCTTTCCTTACCTCTTAGCAGATACTACTTCGATTGCCTTTTCGTGGAGGAGGAGGCACGGCAACAGTGTATTCAGTGCAACAATGTGCTCGTTGCAACAATGTGCTCGTTGCAACAATGTGTCCAGTGCAACAATGTGATGGATTTACGGTTTCGCGTCGTCTGATTCGCGCACGCGTGACACGTCGCTCTGCAGCGTGACCGGAAGTAACTCTTGAGGAAGCGTTATGTCCAAGTCTTCCTCATAGGCTAACTGTTGTGGTGTAGAACTACTACTAAGTAACCGTTTAGCTGGGTGGAGTTTAAAACTGTTATCGTATTTTGGCAACGTCCTTCTCACAATTTTGTGATTACATTTCTTCCATGTTTGAGGACTGCGTTTGTTCGTATTGGTAATGTGGGCCAAATCAATTTTCTATGGTAATAAAAACAATCAACAGTTCTATAGTTGATATTTTTTTTATTTAAAATTTCCTTTACAACAATTTACTTTACCTCCAAGCTATTTGAGCGTGTCAGTTTTCCTTATCAAAGATAAGGTGGTTTTCTAAATTAACATCTACGTATTCATGAATTTATCATAGGTACTAATTAATTAAGTGGTCAAAATAATTGTCGAGTTGCTCATTCAAAGCCTGACAAATTTTAACAAAACAATCGTCAGTAATTATGAAAGAAGGATATTAAATACTTAAACACTCTGACATTAAAATTGTGTGAATATGTTGATGCTTACATCTGAAATTTACGGGAAAAACTAGCAAAAATTTACTCCAATTTTGACCAGGAGCGAAAGCCTCTTGTGCAAATTAATTAAATATAAATACCCGCGGGTGTGGTCCTATCCTATCAGTATCAGTGAAGGGAAGGGAGAATCCGCAACTAAGCAATTACAGTGTCGCAGGCTGCTCGGGGCTGTTGTAATAATTACAATGTAATGTTCACCCTAATTACACAACAATAAGGTGATTACAGGCGATGTAAATGGAGTTACAACCATTGAATATATAGGGTATATATTCAATGTTACAACCGCTGCAGTGGACAGTGGACCCGCGTAAAACTGTCAATGCAGATTTACGATTGGTTCAAATTGCGGTATGAATCATCGGTGGAAAGTGGTGTGACGTTTAGTGTATTGATATTAGAGGAACGTAATCAATTTGACTTTAAGAAAGTTTTAGGGAATGCTCAGTTTTTTCCAGTAAGTTATATTACTTCATTTCATCATTCTCGTCGTAGTTGTTACTGTTGGTTCATGGGTTTTTCCACTTGTTTTGCAGAAGATGTTAGTGGTCGTTGAGAAGGATGTTGTGCGAATTCTTCATGTTTTAGCGAATTTCCCATAAAGGGAATAAGCTATTACCATAGGTCTCATTCTCTCATGGTAAGACGTGGACCCAGGCCCGAATTGTAAATCAAATCAGGCAAACGGAAATTCGCTCAGCCTGTAGCTGTAGCTGTAGCTGTTTTGGTTGTAGGTTTGCTGCGGCGGGGTTATGTATGGTAGTCAGTTACTATTAAATTTACCGTTTGTTTTAACTAACCATCTAGCTGAGAAAATACCTTGTCGTAAACCTCAGTGGTACAAAAACGTAGATCCATTATAAATTAGTCTTAGTGGAACTTTATTACACAGTAGCTAAATACCAATTATTTTTTTCCTCTGTGCTCTCAACCCGTTCCGAAGCACGCTTATTTGTTCAGTATGCATTGTACTCTATATTTGGTTCCTAAGGTTTTAAGCTTATGATGCTTCTCATCAGACGGTTAGTTAATGACGCTAACCATAAAATACTAATGTAATGGACTACACAAGTGGACAGCGATTGGTTCCAATAAAATACCAGTGTAACTAGAGGAAACACAACACTGTCTTTTACTGTCAATTTTTTTTCCTTCTAATTTGCTCAGTTTAGTAGTAGTGTATTTGTAATTGACGTAGTTTTCTACATTATTTGATGTGAGATATTTAATCAGACAACGTTCTACAACAGAATTGCCAAACTTGGCGGTCAGTACTACGCATCTACCTGGTTTTATCTGGTTATTCGATTGGTTTAACCAGTGTTTGATCGGTATTATTAGCTCTACCGACCCAAATGCATGGCTACCGAGCCTCGTGACATTTGGCAACGGCGAGGCGACAATGACTGAAGTAGGCTCTATGCCAAGAGCACTTCCAGGTGCACGCCCAGAACTACATTCCTCTGGATAACTGGACTCGATTTAATTGTTTGTTAAACAAAAGGTTTGAAACTGGTGGAAACTCAGATGAATTACTATTGTATTGACTGATTTTCAATGCCATTGGGATAAAGTTGGTTAAAGTTTTAGCGTTTGAGAATCTCAGAGCAGTTGTTGAGATGAAGGAGTCGGTAGTCCAAAATGAAACAGACGATCCTACTGAAGGGTTAGTAGGTTGTGTTTGAAGTATTGTGGCACAGAATTTAGTGGGGGTCGGTTGTAGGCGACTAATGTCTGCTGTATAAACAAAATGTAGTTTTTCCCGCGTTGAAGCACACTTTGTGATGGAAACGATTAGAAAGCTAATTGTTTTGATCTGCATTTAGAAGAAAGCTAGATTATAATTATTACCACTATTCTTTTAAATTTATTGTTTTACTTAGGTTAAATCCCTAGATTTTTCTTAAAGTCAGTGATGTTTAATCCTAGTATTTCAATTTCCACGCTAACATTTACCCGCTCAGGAGTCAGAAACTGCATTATATTGTGACATATCCATTAAATTAAGCGCTACAGTTGATTTCACTTTACCTGTTGGCTCTACTCAAGCCACTCTTTATGGAGTGTTGCGTCGAACCTAAAAGAATCGAACTATAGTGAGACAGTCCACCTTGAGACCTGTCAAGTTCACTCGGTGTCAATAGCAAACAACTCAGTCAAGTTCTCGTCGGAGGACAGCTTTCGCGCCAAACAGGGACCGCCGCGCCACTTTCGACCGGCAAAACGCTTCGTCGCGACCGTTTACTCGATAAATAAATCTATAAAAATTCGTCGAGTGAAAGTTCAGTCGGGCTTAGCGGTCTCTCTACCTGTATCTGGAATGTGCTAGAAGGGGATTGTGAATAGGGAGTCGTGGTTGGTAGTTTGTTAAAATAAAATTATTGTTCAAAAGGATATTGTGGGCAATGAAAAAGGGAAAGAAGATATAATTATTAAGTACACGGGAGTGGAGTGGAACTGAAATATTTTGTTATTGTAATAGTTTCTATAGTAGATTTCATGATACGATTTACGCTATTTAAAATACGCATATTTTGTAATTATTTTCGACCTAGTGACTTTGTAAGTATATTAGTCCAATCCTAATTTTATTGCAAACGTCCCTTAGTGTTGTCAATTGGTCGAACACCTTGTTACAAACGAATATCCACACAAAGAGAACGAAAAACAGAACAAAGTGGTTACACAGTCAACTTTCAGCGGCAATAACATAACGGGAAGTATATGGCCCAGCATTGTGATAGCATATGACCACGCAATGCAGGCTGTTTTTGTTGTACAAGTGCACACGCTTGTTCCCACTTGTTATTGGTAAAAAAAATTACCCTCTCGTATTCCTCATATCCGTGCTAAGTGGTAAATTGTATTACGGTTTCCTAAAATGACTGCGTCAATATAACAACTAGCTGCAAAAACTGTTAGTATGGTATGGGAATTGATGCGGTAATGTACGAAAGACGAAGGACGTGTTGTTGATGTGGGAAAAGCACGAGGCTTTGACTGTAGCAGAGATCATCTCATCGCAGATTCTCTATGAAAACGTTTTTTTTTGTGTTGCAAATGGATAGGAAAAGGAGGGAAGGGAGCTTAAATAAAATTCATTCGGTTTCTAAACGTTTCCCTGTCAGTATTGGCAGTACTTAGTTCTCTCATTCCAAATTCTGTAGTCCCTAACAATGCTTAAATCCTCTGGTGCGAGACTATCACTGTCGGCTGCGCCAGAGCACATTCCTAAGGGTAGTTTAGAGTGGTTGTTTTTGGTATTGGGAACAGCATGAGATGGTCTCGTACTGTACTGTCCGCGAGAGTAAAGAAGTCCCTTGAGCCAGAGCGATACGCAGCTATGTTTGGAGGGTATCGCGCACTATTTGCAGGCGCTAAGCATCTGGGCACCTCGCCTCGATGTCTGTCTGTAAACAACTGTTGTAAACATAATTACTCATATCTTTGTTTTGGTAAGTGGTTATCATCATGTGGTCACGTCATTTGATTCAGTGCAGTCTCTTATGTTTGCGTATTGAGTTCTGTTTTGTTTTGGACGGTCCTTACAGCTATGGATTTAAGAAAACGTGGTGCTACAATACATATAGTGGAGAGGAGGGATTTAATTAGACGGGTGATCGAGTGTTGTGACAATGAATGTAAAGACAAAAAGTTATTAGTGCCAATAGAAAAGGCAACAGGCCAACAGAACGTGCCGAAAAAAACTATTAAACGAATTAGAAAACCCGGCAAACAAACTCCGGATTAAAACCCCTGTACACCCGGGAAAAACGCAAGAAGGCTGTTATGAACGCGGCAAACTGCGTGAAGAGTGAAGACGGCTCTAATTGTCCCGCGAAACGTTCAAGCGTAACGCCTTCAAACTACGAATAGGCCGGAGCTCAGGGGACTTCTTTACTCTCGCGGACAGTAAGAGGGTTAGTGTTTGTTGCGACTAGGAGGGAAGGCCCTGTCAGCTGAGCCAGACGACCTTGGTCCGCGGGAAGAAAGCGTCTAATTGCGCGTCGTCCGTCAGTCAGTCCGCTCCGCCCCGCACTTCCCGCAGTCGGTTCGTGTACCTCCGCGCGGCCAGACCTCGAGCTCGCCGCTAGTGTAGTGAAGTTATTGTGAATCACGTAAAGTCTGTGGTTGTGGTGAATCTTTGTGTCTGCAATGAATGAAACGTGAACTTGTGTCATTGGTTTTGGATAAGCTCGTAACGCTTAAGTCTTTTACTATACACCTCTTTAGTTGATGTGAGTATACTATTGGATTGTTGATACCTAGTACCGAATCACTGTGTACATTTTGATTACTTTAATTTTGAAGTTTTGTTTTGGTAAAAAGAAAAAAAACATCTTTAGTCGTTAGGAGTTTTTATAAATTGCACCTTAGCGTTGGTGACATTTTATTACCAGATAACAAGTGTAGCTATCATTTTTTTTAACTGATTTGACCATTATTGCTTTGGACCAGAGTTTTAGAGTTCTAAGTGGCTTGCTAAGGGGAATACTACAGTTTTATATACTGCATATTTTGATTTTTTTCGATCAATCAAATTAGTCTAAGTCGTACGATATAATGGCTCGACAGTGTACATTCTATAGAGGTGGCACCTAAACCTCTCAAAGAATGTTGAGTATTTTATGACCCAGAATCTGAATCCTAATCCAGGCAAAATCAGATTTTTCACTCTTCCACTTAAAACACAGAATCGTAAAATTAAACTTGTGTCCATAGATAAAAACCCCTGAACAATTCAAGACACTGAATATTTTTCTTCAGAGGTGATTGGTCTTCTGAGAACCAGTCTAGTTTCGAAAAAGATTCATTGGACTATTATGGACTTAAAAGTTTGAATTCGTAAGTACAGGATTGTAACAAATATCCTAAAAAAAGTTGTAAAACAGGCAACTGAAGAAGCCAGATATTAGGCAGTATATTGTTAACATGGTGTAGTTTTATCTTCGCCTGGAGATAGCCCCGTGAGTTATCAACTTTGTCGCAACACCCAGATGTTCCAATGTCGCCAATCTTTTCTGATTGTGTACTTTTGTAATTTTTATATTTTACTATTCAATTAAATTTGTAAACATCCATTCAAACTATGGTCCGTAGACTATTGGATATTTTAAGGTAATAGGATTTGTTAAATGAATAGTTTTTGGACTTTTTTTATTTTTTTATTGGGTAATGGTCTCTTCGTTTACTCCACTCACCAACTGAAACCTTGATTCATACCTCCTACCTTCCAAATTATTTTATGTTTTGCCTTTGGAAGTTTATTTGTATACCGTACGTAACAACTAATCCAACAAAAAAAAAAACCAAGTATTATTTCCAACGAGTAAAGCTTTTTTAAGTAAAACTTGCCATGAGAAAAAACTGAGTGCTTCACAAATTGTGTCACCGATTAGTTAATTGTAATTGGAGTATTTTTGTGTTGAATCTAAACCATCACATCGGCGTGTGAACATGTAAGCTGCAGTTTGTATAGTTGCTTTGTACGCAATTTTCCCTGCCTGCACCATTGCTTATTACACAAAGCGCGAATTTGTACGTGTAATAGTCTTCTACTACATCGAATGATACGATATGCGAAACTTTCCTTGTAGACCAAGAGATAGACAAAAGAAAACTTGATTTACCTTAATTATGTCTTGTTTTAATCTTTTACGGTTTAAATCATAGCCTAAAGCAATGGTAAATCTATAAAGAATACATTTTCTTGTGTGGAAATCAAGCAAACTCGTCTTTTTTTGTAGTAATTAAAAGTATTTTCGTTTGGCGCTACAGTAGTAGATTTCTCACCCTGCTACAAATTGTAAAGCCTGGTACGATGTGCACTTGATGATTGTGACGTTTTGTGCTTAATTCGACTAAATGCTTTCTATTGAAGGTAGATTTTACGATTTGTGGATTGCTCATTGGCTACTATACTAGAGGACAGCAATAGTCTACAAATATTTTGTTGAAATAGTTAAAAGGCCGGTTAGAACACAAATAGGCTAGTACAACCAACAAAACACCGTCTCTATTAACTGGACAAAACTAAACTAAAATTTGTCTTCAACTGATCCAAAAGATGATAATGTAAGGAAGTGTATTTTAATCATCGATTGGACCTAACGCGAGGCTTGGTTGCCCCGTGATAAAAAAAATGTACTCTTCTTATATTACCGATTATAAAAAAAAAAAAAAAAACAGTTATAGATTTTGTAAACTTCTATTTAACTTTATATTACCGAATAAATTTACTACTTAACTGTGAGTCTTGCTTAAAGCATTATTTATCAAATTAATTATTACAATATTTGTAACATTCTCGTGTTCTTAATTTCTCATCATGAAATAATAGTGTGCGGATAATTATGGTAAAAATAGTGCTACGGAGGGTCAGTTACTTATGATTTGTTTCTTAGTAAACCATTGAATGCAGAACTAAACAGTTTTAAACAAACTATTCTTGTGATTTACGCGTACAGTAATTTGCATTAATATAATCAGAATTCACGTTTGAGAACATGACTATGTTGTCAGCTCCTTGCTAGCTCGCTAGTGATGGTTGTCTGTTAGTGGGGACGCCTGCAAAACAGGGACTGCAATATAGGTACACAAGCGGCGCGGGAAGCATCTATCTGATCGAAGGCAGTCAATGGGACCAGTAGTTGGACCAGTAACAGTTTTAAACGATTTTATCTATTCAATTGTGAGTAATCATTAAATTGTTATTCAACAAAATTGTATATGGAAAAGACACACCGAATCACAGATGCAGATGAGGTTTAGGCACAAAAATAACAAGTATTCAATATTAATTTCATATAAAGCAATATTGCTCAATCTTTTATGGGCATTGGATTTTTCCTATGAGAACCAACCAATCACAATAAGGTAGACCAATTTTCCCTTCAATTATACAGGGTGTCCCGGAACTCTCTACCAATATTTTAGGTCATTGCTCCTGGGTAAGAAACATAACTAAATATCATATTTAAACTGTCCGGAAGTCCTTAGTTACTCACACAGCCGCCATTTTGTTTTTTTTTTCAGTTATTAATTTTTTTTCTAAAGTATGGTTAAACATACGAAATGGAAACTTTGCACAAACATATATGACAACTAGAAAAAGCTACCAAAAAATTATCACGATTTTTCAAATTCATAAAACAAAATGGCGGCCATTTAAAATTTTTGTAAAATCAATGGTTTTTGAGTTATTTAAGAAAGAAAATTTTAAATTGCCGCCATTTTGTTTTATGAATTTGAAAAATCTTCATAATTTTTTTGTAGCTTTGTCTAGTTGTCATAAATGTTTTGTGCAAAGTTTCCATTTAGTATGTTTAACCATTCTTTAAAAAAAAATTAATAATTGAAAAAAAAATATAATGGTGGCTGTGTGAGTAACTAAAGGGCTTCCGGACAATTTAAATATGATATTTAGGTTCGTTTCTTACCCAGGAGCAATGCCCTAAAATATTGGTAGAGAGTTCCGGGACACCCTGTATAACCATTGTCATTGAGTATTGAAGTACTTAGGTGTGTTTTATTTACCAGACCAAGCTGAAGCCAATTGTTTGTTTAAAAGAAAATAAAGTTGAATTGAAAGTTAAAAGTTGGCTCTATCATAGATTTTGCTACAATTGTAGTCTAGGTCCATTCTCTATTTTAGTTTCACCAAAGATTGTTTCACATTTTTTGGTTTTTGATAATGACATGAAATATGCTGTAGACCATTTTAATAAGTTTAACCATTGACTATGATTGAACATCCTCTTGGGTAGCCTATGATTTGGTGTTAAACTCTCCAGGGCTCATAACTTACTGTAAATTTCATAATACCTGAAAGTTGTCTAAAGAAGTACCATATACCTTTATGACAAATGTTTTACAATTAAAGTCTTCTCGGAGAAACAATTGTTATTACAAAGTTAGGGAATTCATGAAACTTGTCGACTGCCGCCCTTAATTTGTGGCTTTTTGAGTTAAGTAGGAAAATTTGCCCTTCCTCTTGCTGATGGGAAATGCATTTGTGTAAAATATTTTCTAGTAATTAAAGAATCTGGCTACATCTTTTACTTGGAATTCTTTAAATGATTGCACAGAAGTGTTTGTGGTAAAAGTTTGAACCCTGCTTTATTAATGTGTCACAGTGACAAAGAGTTGGCTTACCGTAAAACTTGGATTAGAGTTGTGATGCAAGTTGTTGGTGACATGATTTGTGAAGATGTCGCTGTCACACCACAGTTTAAACTTTACACCTTTGCAGTCACAGCTGATACACGAACTAAAACACGAAACAGTTTGAAACATGCCATTGTTGTTGCTTCTTTAACTTTTATTACTTCACTAGTAGCTGACAGTTGCTTCAGTTGCCAGCAAAATAGTTTAAATTATGTAACTGCTTAATATCAATATCAATATCAATTATTTAAGATGGGGACGCCACTATGTGCGTATTTTAACCCAAATATGAGTGTAGGATGAGTGACGCGATCTTGTAGTCTTGTTAGTGACTAAGGCCGACATGTTCCTTAGACACAGCTGTTAATTAATAGCCCATACAGCTAATGGCAACTAAGGGACCTACGGTTGATAGTGGAATCCGAACCACATTTTTCCTTGTAATTTACGAATTGGTCTAATTATCAGGATAGTACTGCGGATAGTCGTAGTACTCACTAGTGCGGACGTTAATCCACACCAGGGAGCATCGCATCCACAGTGCATCCCTATAAATATCCACAATTCGTGATCTCCTAGTAGCTGGATTACAGGACGACGGCACCCGTCCCAGTATGAATAGAAACTGCATTCAAGATATTAGCAAATCTAATTTTCATAATATTTTATGAACTAATATTGACTCATTTGGGTTTTAGGTATTTCTATCATAGTCAGATTCGAGCCAAATGGCATGAGATTTTTTACTTTCCCAACTCTATTTAGCTCTTTATCAGCATTCTTTGTGTGGACAATCCAATCAGTCAGATAGGATTCGTTGTATCGAGAGGAGAAACAGTCTGATAAATTCAGAACAATATTTGGCTGCGAAATAACTGGAATTTAGTTTATAACTGATACTCCACTTAAAAAAAAATGCAAAAACTAATAATAAACTTACTAAGATTGGATTGGTAATAAGATTGGAATGTAGCATTGAGGTTTTCAAATTCTATCCAAAATATCTTCTTGATAAGCATTTTATACGATTTAATCAATATTAATATATTAAATATTTTATAATGGTGGTCTATTTATACCAGTGACACCAATACCAATCATCGGGCTAAATCACTAAATCAGAGATTAATAATGATAAATGACTCTCCAATTAGGCCTGATGATGACCTGATGATTGGTTAGCTGATCGTAATTTCTTTAATATAATTACGGCTTGTACATTTTTACAGTGTAGTAGTCCTTAAAATTGCTTTGTACTAGAACATACTGTTTCTACAGGCTGAGGTATGGTACAAAATTGGTGTAGAAACTAGTTAGAAGAATTTTCCAGCATTACCATTAGTAACACCATTTTTTCATATTTATTAGTAAACCAAAGGCTATATAACACCATCTTGAAGTGTGTATATAAATACTAGCTGTAACCCGCGGGCTTTGCCCCGTTTAACTTCTTAATTTTCAAGATTATCTCGTTCGCATGGCTCAATCACGTCCTGGTTGAAGTTTGTTCGCTACGCTCACTCACCTTTAGGTTGGAGCTCGTTCGCTGCGCTCACTTGCCTTCAGGTTAGCTCGTTCGCTACGCTAACTCGCTTTCAGGTTGAAGTTCGTTCGCTACGCTCACTCACCTTTTGGTTGCAAATTAGCTGTTGTAATAAATGTAAAAGAAATAATAGTGCTGCACCCTGTTGGTAATCCTTGTAACTTTAATGCTATTGAACATCATAGAACAGAACCAACTTGTTTAATTGAAACAGCTGTTAAGATTCAATAATTCCATTTCTCATAAGGTTAACATAGGAAACTCCAGAGCCACTGGGGTGGAGCCCGAAAGGATTTTTGAAATAAGAATATGCCTATATGTTAATCGGGAATGTGAGCTATCATCATGCCAAATTTCAGCACAATCCGACCAGTGTTTTTCGCGTTCACTTGTCACAAACATACATCCATACATCCATACATCCATACATCCAAACTTTCTCATTTATAATATTTGTAGGATATGTATTGGAATGTGTTAAAATTAATTTTATCATGTTAGTATAAAGTCCATCATTGAATTTCAAACATCAACAATCAGTAATTTACAGCTACTGACTTGTCTTCGTCTGTTGCAGAACCTTCAGGTTGGGTGAGATGCTATGACGGAAGTTCCTCTCAGCAGCCACGGTGGCGGTCAAGCCTGGAATGTTGACTCGTCGCAACTGGGTGTTGCGCACCAGCATCGTCCTCAACATCGTAGTGCTGCTGTACGTCGGCACTCACGTGGCCTCCAGGTAAACTGCCATTCAGTGAAAATCCATAGTCATTTGGCCAGATTTTGATACAGTAGAATTTGCGAGTGGTATTAATATTGTAATACTATATTGGGAAAAAAAGTTTAAAAAAGGTCAGTGGAAAAAATGTATGTTTATTCGTTATTAAATCAAACACTTTCATTCAATTTATGTGTTTTATTCAGTGATGCATACCAGACAAATAGGTAATGTGGGGTGGGAAAAAAATCCATTCTGGTGAATTCTCTCGGAAAATGTTCGATACATCTATTAAGCCGGGTTTACACGCTACGATAAAACGTAACGATTTGTCTGCAACGACAAAACGTTCATGCAAGACGGAACGTGTAAACTGGTGGTCGTTACGTTTTGTCTGAGTTGGAGTGAGGTTGGAAGGTTGGTGGAAATTTCCACCAATTTCTTTAGATCGTAGCGATTTTCTGTAGATCGTAGCGACAAGTCGTTGCGTGTAAACGGTGACTCGGTCATCTTTGCAACCTGTAGACCCTCCGATGTCGCGTTGGTCCAGTTAACAGTTGTGTAATTGTACTGTGTAGTACTGTTGTTTTAACCGCTGTGGTATATTTGTACTGTGTAGAGTAGTGTAGTATATTTTTACTGTTTTGTGTCACAATTGTCACTATGTCAGACATAAGTCAATCCTCTCGTGACTTTTTAATAGAGTTTAGGCCAATGTAGAATTAATCAACAAATATAAAGAAATTAACCCGTCTGCAGACAGGGCAATTGTCATCAACTTGCATGTTTCAGGTATTATTTTGCAGAGGGATGTTTTAGAAATGAGGGTTGTGAATTCCAAGTCTTTGAAACTTCTACCAGTTGCAAGGAATCGTAAAGTTGCACTGAGTCTTTCGTGGGGAGATGCTGCCTTTCTAATTATGGTGTTTTTTTATATGTGGAGAAACCATGCTCAATAAATCGTTGTAGGTATCCTCAGTCATTCTTAAGTAGTTCCTCCAGTCAGAGGGTTCGTTCCTCAACTCCTTTAGCAACTCCACATGAGATAACTGTTTTTTCAGTAGCCAATGCCGACACCACTTACTTCTAGGTTTTATTTTCCTCTTAAAACTTGTTGCTACAGAAATAATGTAAACAGACCATAACAATAACTCATCCATCGTCAAATATACAGGGAGCCTATTAACTACTTCACAACAAGATACATCTGGGAGTGATTTGAGAGCCAAAGTTAGAGAAAAAGACGGAATGTGTAAATGGTCCGCTCAACCTACGACAAAACGTAACGATTAGTCGTTGCAGACAAGTCGTTATGTTTTATCGGAGCGTGTAAACCCGGCTTTAGAGTCTAGTTATCAAGGTAGACTTCTCAAAATAACTTGTTATAGAGGTTCTGAGTTACTTAATGATTATATAAAATGTGTAAGAGGCACTCACATAGTGTGCTGCAATCTAAATTGTATTTTCTCCCTTTGTTAAGTCCCTTGTGGTGTGGGACAAAAAAACAAAAGGAATTATTAAATCTTAGTGGCAACGGAAATGGACTTTAAGAAGTTCTTGGAATTATTTTAAAAGTTAATGCAATAGTTTTTATTAACAACAAGAAATATATGTTAAATTGTCAAAATGCAAAGATTTTTTATGCAGAATGGACATTTTTTCTAAGTAGTAAACTTCACATGACGGATCAATATACTTTGTATGCATTCTAATATCACTTTAGCTGGATTCTGCTTGTACAAGAAGCTCATTTTTCAACTCCTCGACCTAATGGTAGTCTTGATAAATGATGTAGGATTTTGTTCAAAAGCAAAATCGAGCATCAATGTGATGTATCAAAACTGTATGATAAACAAATAAACATCACTTACAGAGTATTTATAAACTAATGTTACATCACTATTTTTAATTGAAAATATTTTGTATTGGCGGTGTTTTTAGAGATAAATTTATTTCATCTTAAATGTTTTTACCAATTATTTACTTAATACATAATTCATACAGAATTACAATTAATAGTAGTGATTTACTTCTGCAACAGCAATAGTTTCGGAATTACTGGTTTTTAAAGTCATAGGCTTCTCCACAATGAACTGAACATTAATTTTCATCATCTTTTACCTATGACAGTCCCAGTATTGCAGTGTTGGGGCAGGTTTGATTAGTCAACTGTTTATACTGTTTTAGCAGTTTGACTCCATAGCAGTATTGTAATATTGTGGCAGGTTTAGGGGTGGTTTAGCAGGTGGGCCTACTCAGTTTTTAGACAGGATGTCCAGCCCACCAAGGGATAGGGTGAACCAAGAATTGTACCAGAATTTTGATTTCCAAAGAAAACATAGTAAATTGTATGGGACCAGGAAATTGGGAATAATTCCTGATGGATTATGGCTGATTACCCATAATCCACAGCAGATAACAGTGTGATATGGGTATTACTGTGTTGGCATACAGGATGGTCAGAAGGCCATGGAAATTCCAATGATAGGTTTTGAGTTCCCCAGGTATAAAATTTATAATATCCATGTCAAAACTTCAGGGTAAAACAGAAAACAAATGTATCAGCACCAAATATTGTACATTTAAGAGTCTTTAATAGATTTAGGTTAACTTAAAATAAAAAAAATATTTTAATACAAACATTTTTATGTGTTAATTTTTGTGAATGCAGCCATGGTTGTTAGTTCCAGCCCATCGCCATTACGTCTCACTCGTTGTTTTGGGATTATACATTATGTTGCAATGTTAGCAGGAATGGAGGGCTGGACATGCTGGAGGAGCTCCAGGCTGGCGGACGACAGTTAGCGTCCCTGGATGTAGTCCCGGACTCTGGACCTCCGGGCTCAGATAACCCTGACGTCGGCTCCCCTCCACACACCCATACTGCTGCTCTAGTACAGGGTGAGTCCAAACTGCTCATTGCTATCCTTCAAAAGATAAGATTAGATTAGATCGGGACTATAACACTCCAGGTAGCACAGTTAAAGTAAAAGATTAGTGAAGGATGCGTTGAGTGGATGAGGTTATAGCTTTGTTACATACTCAGCGGGTTATTCTAGATCACTTTATAAAAAAAAGATGAATGATCAAAAGTCCGAATTATAAAAAGCTATGAGTTGTTCAGAATTGAACCAGCATCCTTCTAAATAGTAGGCAAACGCTAAAAATACTCAGCTATCCAGCTTAAGGTTTCTAGTTTAAGAAAAAAACAGAAATTTATAAATTGTTTATGTGTTAAAGAAGTGCAACCCTATACTACTGGTTATGTGCCTCTATACCAAATTTAGAAGTTGTCAGTACAATATTTAGAATGATCGATTTTGGACCCAACCACCATTCGTCATTGGCTAATTAATGACGCTTTCTCACGACATTTCCATTTTAGATACTAACAAGGGCATTGTTTAGAAGATTCCTTTTTTGAAAACTCTGCAAAATAGTTCTAGCAAGAAATACTTGTAAAATATTAATGGCCTATGCTGTAGTGTTCCCAAAGAAGCAAGAATTGAGTTTAGATCTTAACAGAAAAGTCGCAAATAGCCTAATTGTTGTTGGTGAAGTTGCTACAATTGTTTACAAAACTACATTGTCATGTTTGATGCCAGGTACTACGTCTCCTCCCGGACGTCAGAGCACCACTGTAGCCACCTCAACAGAACATAAAGAGGTAAACTGCTCACTAATATCAGTCATGTTACGAATGTACGCTAAATATCCGTGGTTTGTTTTTTTTTTCCAATATGAATTAGAAAAAAAACTTGGTAGTTGTAATAGGATCATTATATTGATCTAGTAATCAGAGTTTCAACCAATAAAGTTGTCATGTCAAGTAGTCATATAGTCTGTACGATAAAACCAGTCTCCTAACCCTTCATCTACTTGGGGACTGGCCTGGCCTTGAAGCATTGGCTAGTCTTCAAGTAGATGAAGGGTCAGGAGCCAGGTTACATCATACAGACCTTAACACATTAGCTACCAACTATACTCATCCCTCAGTTACAGAGGAGTGTCGACGGTCAGTAGGAAACGTGTTAATAAAAACATATATAAATCAAACCAAGCTTATCACAGTTTTCCCACCCAAAGCTGTTGATGAAGTAAATTTAGTGAATTTGTTAATAGGTTGTAGTGCTTAATAGGTTGTTTAAGTGTATCTTAACAAAGTCTGAGACACTAGCCACTAGGCTAACAACAGGGTCCAAATCATCTACACATAATTTGCTTCATCTATGTGAAACCTAGAGACATTTAACAGATTGTTTACTCCACAAATGATAATATGGCCACAACGGTTGACATATTCTGATTAGCGATTAAAATACTGACATATTCTGACAGATGCAATTGACTAAGTCCACGTTTTCGTTCAGTCGGTATGAACTATGTGAATGTGTAGGTGAGCAGCACAGAAGGTATGGAGTCTCAGCGGTCGCTGGCAGACATCATAGGTTGTGTGGACCGTACACTGGAGCCTCGTACAGAGATGAGAGGGGACTACTGGGTTTTGTACAACTACGTACCAGCCTCGCGACAGTTCCATTGCTGGGAGAGCATCACCTACACCACACACGCTGACTTCACCTTCCTAGACAACCTGGAGGTGAGACAACAGAACATATCTTAGTGCAAGTAATACAAAAGATTTATTAAATAACTATCAGATATATTGAATTACAACTAATTTACCTTTGATAAAACTTTTTTAAATGCTGATCTGGTCAAACTACATTTGGGCATGTTTCGAAATTATGTTAAACCTTTTCTGAAGAAATGAGATTAGTTTTTCAGGATTCTTGGTGTGTGAGAGATTAGTTAATTAATATGTTGGAATTCTTGAGCCATAGGAGTAAAGAGTTCTAATGTTTACTGTCATCATAGTGGAGCGCTCATGAGTCATTTACTATAAAATTAGAGTTTTAGCAACTAGCAATAACATCAATAAAAAATAAGAGGGCCTAGGAATAGCTCCTACACTTAATTTTTTATAACTCTTTACTACTATAGGCCTTTGCCATACGAAAGTCATAATTCATATTATTAATTCAAAATACCAATCTATAAAAAACATTAAGTTGCTAAAATAACTTAAATGTGCCTTCACGAGGGTCGTGAGGACAGTTGTTGACGCAACCCGTATGACTATGTCTATCTATCTACCATAAAATCTGCGCTGAATGATGATAAACGTGGAATGGAATTTGGCTGGTTCTCTGTATAACTGTGTTGTTATTTGACAGACGCTGCTGGAGCGATGGCAAGGACCGATCTCGCTGGCGCTGCACGCCCCCGGTACAGACCTCACCCCTACTCTGGACACCATCCGCTACCTCCACGAGTGCACGTCGGCACCAGTCTCTGAATACGTAACTTTCCATGTTTACTTCCCGAGCAAACATGTGCCCAAACAAGTTCCTCACTTAGATAAAATATTTAGCGAACACTTTAACTGCTCCAAGCCACCGCCTTGGACGGCGATTCCGGCCAATACGATATACAAAGCTCAAAAGAAACTTTTATACCCGGTGAACGTGGGCAGGAACATTGCACGTGAGAGTGCGGTTACTCACTATATCCTGCCGAGCGACATCGAGCTCTACCCTAGTCCCGGTGTGATCCCGGACTTCCTGGAGATGATCAGGAGGCAGGATCCCCCTCTGCTGCGGCAACGACCCAAAGTCTTTCCACTCTCCATCTTCGAATTGGAGTCCAACATGAGCCTTCCAGTAAATAAAAGTGACTTGGTGAGTTTGTACGTTTGTGTGGAAGGTTGCCTGCCTCACAAGCTTATAAAAGTAAATGTAATGTATATGTTTATTCCATCATTCGTGTCTGTTATTGTACTCTTTCCGATACTTTTTATAATAAACTTTTACATATTATGATATGTATCACTCACATAATTTGTATGAAATGGGGACGCTACTAGGGCGTATTTAAAAAAAATGTGTGGAAGATAAGTGGATTGTGGGATAAAAGAGACACTTTATGTAGCTTTTTTACTGCCTGAGATCAGCTGTTTCAGTAAGAGGTTGGCCTTGAAGAGATTTGCTGTGTAAGTCGAACTTTGGAACAGTGTTTTAACTTAGTAGACAAAGAAATTAAAGTTCTTATAATACCCCAAGTCTTTAAACACTGGAATGGGGAAAAGTATATTTACCGTTAGTATACTTAGAGCTTACAAAATAATATATCTTCACACTCAGAAACTGTAAAAAAGACTTAAAATGATATTTAATAGCTATTTTTAATCAATCTTGTCCTCTATGGTACATCCATTTACGTATGAATTTAGAAACAGCATTTACTCAAATGAATTGCAATATAGGTCTCCATGTTGAAAAATGGATCGGCCATTCCATTTCACAAGAAGGTCTGCCCAGGGTGCCATAACGTGCCCAAGTCTAAGGAATGGATGAACACTCCTGCCAGTGACGGCCTCAGGGTCTTCCACATCGGGAAGCGGACAGGCTACTTTGTACATTGGGAGCCGATCTTCATCGGAACTCACCAAGACCCACTGTACGACGAGAGGCTCAGTTGGGAGGGCAAGAGTGACAAGATGACTCAAGTATGTTCAGGAATATTCTCATCTTTCATATAACTGTCTCCATTTGGTTCTCTCGTTGACGATCTCATCCTAGCTGTAGTTCATGTACCGTAACAAACTTTTATCAAAAAAGATAAAAGATCGTAGTAGAATGAGCGACTTGTAGAGAATTAATTTTCTCCTTTAGTTTTTGATTCTTTAATAATTTAGACTTAAAATATTATGTATTATACAGTGAACATTTCTTTTTGGTTTGGCTTGGTGAACAAGTCAATGTATGTATACACAGAAATCAGTAATTTATTTTAGATTAGAACACTATGTTGCTGGCTCAACTGAACTGTGTGGCTGTGTCCATTAACATTGTACGAGGGCTATTCAGAAAGTAAGAAACGTTCATTCTGAATCCGCTAAGCGCGCACCGATCTCATACATTTTGGTGCGTGCCTACTCGGCAACTCAGTCGGCATCCAGCCGTGACAACGGGATCATCCTAGCGCTGCCCATTTGTTTGTAATTTTAATTTAAGATATGCATTGCGATTGAAAATGCCGCCAGTAGTGAGGTGCGGTCAGTGATACGGTTTTTGTTGCCAACAAACTTAAAACCGATTGACATTTATCGCCAAGTGTGTGAAGTTTATGAAGGAATTAATGTTCTTTGCAAAAATGGTGCATTCAGTTTTAAAATGGCCGAACTCATATGGTTCATGAGTCATGACGAAACCTTTGACTATCAATACAACTAGACATTCCATACCCATGTTAAATTTGTAGCCAGCTTTTTATCAAAATCGTCGTAGTTGATACGAAACTAAAGGCGGGGACACACTTGTCATACACCCTTCCGATCCGACTCCGATCATACTGTGGTACGACTGTCGGAGAGGGGAATGGTACTTAACTTTGAACGCGGTTGTTTACACCTCTCCGACACGCGTCACGTCATACTCCGATCCTACTCCGATTTTGGCTCCGATCACGCACCGACACTGCAGTCTATTCGTTTGTCGGATGCAGGATGGGTTGTTTCTTAAAAATCACCTTTATTCTTAAGATTTAAGAATAATGGTTTAAGATAAATATATGCCGATGCTTGATGTGAAATCTGTGCGTGCATACCTTCAATTTGAGACATCGATCATGAAAATCGGACGGGTAGAAGAGCCAATCGAACTCAAGAGAGAAAACCCAATGTGCTTAATATATAAGATGGCACTCAAGTAAACCACCTATAACTTTCTTTCCATACAGAATGAACCCAAATTCTTCGTTTTCCACTGCCCTTCAGAGATGTCTGACTTTCTTCCTCTTCATCTAGACAAACCACCATCATGGCTGAATCCCGTAGTCCAAAGTTTTTGAACATGTTTACCACCTTCCGCACGTAGTTTACAAATCAGACTGGCAACTGTTGATTGACCGGTGGAGGAAATCGGGCATGGGTTGGAATCGTGTATGACATGTGTGTTCACCCCCTCCGATCCCGCACCGATCCTTCTGGAATCCCGCAAATCGGATCGTAGTAGGATCGGAAGAGTGTATGACAAGTGTGTCCCCGCCTTAAGGGCGGATGCCTGAGCTTCCTGACTGATGGAACTGGTCGCTAGCTAAAACCACCAATTCACGATAACGAATCAGCTAAACTATGTGTGACAATTTCAAATAACAAAGTCCATGAAACTTGAGGGAAACAAAGCAATCATCAGTTTTCAGTTGGTGGAACAAATGTCAAAATATGACCTTATTTTGAAGGTACTTGAAAAGAAAGTTTTTTTGTTAAGATAAAAACTGACAATATAAAATAGTGCTCAAATTTATATATGTTTATTAACGTAATTATATTTATAAAATATGGTTATAATGTTGTACGTCAAAGACTACAGACAATTTTTATGCCGTTTCTGACTTTTTCACTCTGTTTCAGGGCTACGTCTTATGTGTGTTAGACTATGAGTTTCAAATCCTAGACAATGCATTCCTCGTACACAAACCCGGGATCAAGACACTGAAGAAGGATCCTGCAAGAGCGCTTTTAGCAGGAAAGACCAACTCCCTCATCCGCAAAATCATCTTCCCCGAACTTCGAGTTCTATTTGGAGTAAGAAAAGGTTGCGCCGTCTGACAGTCGTATTTTTCTCCTATGTTTCCGCATTTCCTGTTCAGGTATTAATTTCATCTTATTTTTGTAAGCAGAATAATATGTGTTTTAATGGTAAGTTTGATATTTTTAAACTCTTCTTTTTAGAGATTCTATAAACACTGTTGAAATTTGTTAATCAATGATTTTGACACTTATTTCAATCCTTTTCACAAACAGTACAAGTAGGCCTGTGGTTTTGGCACATTATGGAAGGCACAGTGTAACATAAATCTATTTAGTAGGGTTTGCAAAATTGAATTAATTCATTTATTCAATTAAATATATTAAACTATTTATTGATAGTAGAGAGAAGAAAAATATTCTAAAACATTTGAAATCTTAACGTATGAAAGCAATTAATTAGAGAATTAGCCATTTCCGGACTTATGATCCTACATTAAAGCCAACATCAAATTCAAGATAGTCTATAAAATCCCACACGAAATGATCAGCATTTAAAAAACGTTTAGAAACACAAGGCATGCCATACTGAAATTTCTAAACAAACTGTTGCACGTTGCATAACTCTACATGTGTACAGACAGATTTTCTCAATTGGCGTTAACTGGTGAACACCTCCACTACAATACCAGAAACAAAACCAACATTGCTTTAAACCGCGGCAGATTAGAACTTTACAGTAAAAAACCAAGTTATACCGGCTCCAAATTTTACAAAAAAATTCCAAATGAAATTAAATCGGCAAAAAGCATGGTGGGATTTAAGAGGGGTCTTAAAACATTTCTCATCAACAAGGTATTGTATTCCCTTGATGAACTTTAAAATTTTAGAAGGAGTGTTAATTTTTAATTTGTATAAACTTATGTTAGATTTTAAGAACTTTGTATCTATTGAATGTAAGAACATTGTAATGTAAAAACATGTAAGAGGATGACACTATTCATGTACTTTGTTCTTTAATGAATAAAGAAATTGAATTGAATTAAATTTATGTGTGTGTTTTATTCAGAT
This sequence comes from Macrosteles quadrilineatus, assembly GCF_028750875.1. Taxonomy (NCBI): domain Eukaryota; kingdom Metazoa; phylum Arthropoda; class Insecta; order Hemiptera; family Cicadellidae; genus Macrosteles; species Macrosteles quadrilineatus. Next base: position 2,704,895 of record NW_026542597.1, read on the forward strand.
GACGAGAACAGGGGTGTGGGGTCGGCTACATGTGCGAGGATTGGCTACCCGCACCAGCTGACACCAACTCACCGTGGGACAAATACAGGATCGGACCATTGTGAGCGGACAAACAAAGTGTCTTAATAGCTTAAAGCCATTTTTGTGATTTATATTTTAGTATACTCTATAGCCTGATGTGAATGTTGTGGATGGAGTCGTAAGATACGGTTGTTTACTGAGCATATCTGGTTTGGTCAAAGACCAAAATTACTATTAGGTGGAAAACTTGTCAATGTTTAGGCTACTTTGCTGCAGACCATGACGTGATAAAAGACCACTTTTAATTTTAATAGTTGTGATGATGTTTTTTAATGTGGTTGGTTGATGATGTAAAAAAAACCTACTTAGAGTTCCATTGTTAGAAAAAGTATTCTTTTTACCAGCAAAGTTTTGCAGTAGAGTTTTTTATATGGAAGTCTATTTGAAAATGTAGTACAGGTAAAGAAAATGATGTGTGTTCAGAATCAAAATATTCCGATCCATTTTACTGACACAATTAGTTTCTGTGTGCCAATCTAAGTTCGTGAAATTTTTCATTTAAAAACCAAGATTTACTATAATGTAAAATTTAAATTTTATAGCAACCTATAAATGGATTATGCTATTATATGTGAAGGGATTCATTGTTTAACATGTTATTTAAAAACAAATCTATAACCAGTATATATTTTTATAGACATAAGCTACATTTCATAGTTGGTGGATCTTTATCACACTTTTGTGTTTTTCGGCCGATTTGTGTTGCTTACTTTCAAGTTATGTTTTTTCGTAGGTTTTTAAATATAGTAGTGGTCAAGAAAAATTAGTGTTTTAATATTTTGTATTGGTTTTTGCCAAATTTTAATTATGTCAAAACTGACACAGTGAAATAAATAGTCTTCAAAAACACTTAAAATGTTTAGTAGTTACAAAAAAGTCAACAAAAATTTCTTAAATTAATGTTTTCCCTCATAAGAGTTTGAATCAAAATTAAACTAACGTCAGTTTATATTGCTCAAAATTTGTAAAATAATAATTCTTATTTCCTGAACTTGGATTGGAACCTGAAAACAACAGGCCTGCTTGTTGCACTGTAAAAGTCCATGTAGAACATCAATTATCAATCAAATGTGTGCCTTATTTGTCTTACTGCTAGTCCTGATGTGAGATTTGTGTTTCTCTGTTACTGTATACTGATCCTATAACATAGTCATTTTTAGATTAGTATTTTAGCATCAGGGTTTACTATCGTACTTGTAGTACATTTTTGTGCTTTGAAAACCATTCTATTTGCAGCAATCCACAGATTTAAAAGTTAAAATTTGAAGCTTATAATACGCTTGGAAAAAACAAGTTTTTTTCACAAGACAAAACTTTGAAATAAGAAACATTTTGTATATTTTGCAAATAGAATACATCTTAACTAAGTATTATATTTATAGTTTATATTCGCTTACAACTGTTATTTATTATAGAATTATGTCGATAAGTAATCAGTGGTTCTAGTAAAAATTTCCATCCTGCATTTAAGTATGGTGAAGTTAGGCTTTTTATAGATTTGTAAATAATCTTGTAAATTGTTTTTATATTTATACCTGCAGATATTTTTATGGTTTGATATGTATATAATAATTGAAGTATACTGAGATTGTGCAAAACGAGTCCATTACAGTTGTAAAGTTAGCTATTTTGTAAATACTGTTTTGCAATTGTAAGCTGTCCGAGAATGTGTTAACAGTGGTAAGCCTATTTTGTTAAGACAATGAAAAGTGATAAAGCTTGTTTTATTTAGTTCAATATAACTTTTTGTATTTTAAAACTGTTCATGTGTTATGCTCATTTTTGTTAGGTTTAACTTGTGATTTCTGTTATTACCTTCTATTTTACTATATTTATAATATCTGGGATGGGCTTTCCAAAGTTTTCAAGCTACTTTTCAGCATAAAATAGACTCCCTCATGTTTGAATTCATTTAGTTCTGACTGGCAACTACTTATGACTCACAAATTCACACATAACATAACCAAATCTTTTCCATAGCAACATAAGATTAAGATACATCTAATACTATTTAATAATTTTGCAAATATGTTTAGTTTATAATGCATTCATTCATACTAGAGGTCGTCCAGTGGTCGAAAACTCAACCAAAAATATGTAACGTACAGACTTCTCTATTTTCACCCCAAGCTGTAAATAAAACATGTGATTGGAATTTCTTCCATTTGTTTTGATTTTCTGTTTATATTTCGTCACTAGCATGGCAACCCATAAGGCCCAGGTTAATGTTATTTTTAAATTTTAAATTAATTTGTTGTGCTTATTTTTTATCTTATTTTAATTTTTAAAGGGATTTTGAAAATTCGACATGAAAATATCTTTCTAAAAGTATGTGTAGATTTTACCTGCGATGCACACGAGTTGAGAAAAAAGGTTTTCTAGAAACATGCTTGGCTATGATTTGTAGCTGCCAGATGCAGGGTTATATATTATAGGAGGATCGTGTAACTTGTGATAGTTCACACCTTTTTAGTTCGCGGTGGTTCTCCGGAAACCTTGCTCTCTGGACTAGTGTTGTTCTCACGGAGTTTAAATTTGGGGGAGTCTATTGTAAGAAATACAATTGGCTACTGACTAATGAGTTGGCTCAGCGCTCGATTTGTAAAAAATGAGGTGCCAGAACTGTAACCCATTTAATGTGATTTGTACCTATCTTTGCCAGTATTTTAATATTTCCGACAGAGACCGGAACCGGACTCCACTGAACCGGAACTCTGTTACGCTGCGTTCCCCAACAAATCGAGCACTGAGTTGGCTTCTAAAACCCAATGATAGTTTTAAGTTAATTAAAAATTTGATATATAACTTTGCCACTAAATTGATTGATCTTGTTTGAACAGAGAAATGTGCTTGTAATGTATGACTAGGCCTGGTGGTGGGGGGGATGAATAGTTTCAGTTTGCAGACAAAACTATGGGAATAAACTTCAAGAGCCGATAATACCTGACACAAGGTAGTGCTTTAGTTATTTAAATGAAACCGCCTAAACAACTCTCCCAAGAAACAAGACAAGTTTACCAGTCACCACTTATTCAAAATTTTGAAAAGCTACACAGTTTTATATCCCTGGCATTCATCTTAAATTAAATATACATTCTGTTACAGATTGTATCTATCGTGTATTCATGAACTTGAAAGACACATTTTCTTGTGAGTTGTGAATTGTTTATATTCTAATTATTAGAGAAAAGTGAGAACTGTGTCATTTTATTGTTGGCTCTTAAGATTATTCCAGAATTTCCTAGCTCAATTTAATATCAAAATGTATTCAAACTATCAAATACCATTAACAATTAACTAAATAAAATGATTTTAAATGTATGTTATTTCTAATTTTTTCTGTTCTTAAATAGTGTGACTTAACCTTCGTATTTTTTTATTGATTTTGTATTTGTTTCTTATTGACTCCTCTAGATTTCATTGTTCTCATTGAATCGTATTCGTATTCAAAGCTTTATGTCTAAGGAACATGTCAACCTTAGTCACTAACAACAAGATCGCGCCACTACATTCATCTCCATTCATGGCTTAAAATACCTACTTTCGTAGGGTCACCATTTCAAAGTAAAGTATTAAAAGTATGAGTTTTTTTTGTAAGATTTTCAAACTAGATAGTAAATGAAAATAATTAAAACTTTGAAATAGAAACTGGCTAGGATTTTTTTGTAACATTTCCTAAACTTTCTCTGCTAACTGAAACTATAAGTACTTATAACAATTGTTTTTGTTAATCATCTTGTAAAATTGTAAATTTTGTAATTTTAAGCAAAGAGATCCAAGTGCCACAGTAGGACTTAAGTCCCTGAACCTTTCTTTATGATATGTATATGTGAGTGATATCTCTTTTATTTAAATTATACAAATTTCTTTTTCAATTGTCTGAGTCTTATTTCCTATTGTTCATTCAGTGGGGCAGCAAACTACGTGTCCCAAGGCTCTTTTCATCGCCTAAATGGTTATAGACATGTTACACGGAAATGAAAGGATTGGCTATAGTGTAATTCTATAGGACCAATTTCAAATTGGTTAAAATCTATTTTTCCTTGATCAATCTGATAACGTAGGTAAGTATATAATATGACTAGCAGAGTACCTGTCCTTCGTACGGGGTTGACATATAAGTTTTAAATGCTTATTGCAGTTATACTCAAGGTTTGCGTTTGCAATGGAGGAGGACACAGTTTTATAAAATTTGCTTTATTAAATTAACGGTATACTATGTTATTACACATATACCATAGCCATAATATTCTACCACTTCACCTAAAAAATTAAAAAATATAAATTATTAAAAATTTGCAAAATATCACAAACTATTTGTGACATTAAAAACATAAACATAACTGTAAACAATCCTATTTTGACAGTTCTCATTGAGTATCACAGTTTTTTTATGCTGCTCAGTTCAAATTAGCTGTTTACATAAATGCAAAAAAAAATTATAGTGCTGCACCCTGTTGGTAAATATTATAACTTTTTATGCTTTTGTATCATAGAACCAACTTTTTTATTTGAAACAGCTGACTAAATTCTTTAATCTATATATTAATTTGAAACTGTTTTTCTTTGTGACAGCTAATTTGAGAGAACGGCTGGGCTTAGAAACTCGGTAGAGGTGTCTAAAGAAAGGTCTTGGTCTGTAGATGAGCCATCAAAAGAGAAACATGGTGAATTCCCTTGGGGCTCTGCCCCAGTGGCCCTTAAATTCCCATCCCATGTTATTCTTATGGAGGAAAACGGGGTTTTTGTCACAGCTAATTTGAGAGAACGGCTGGGCGTAGAAACTTGGTAGGGGTCTCTAAAGAAAGCTCTTGGTCTGTAGATGAGCCATCAAAAAGGAACGAAGTAAATTTCCTTAGGGCTCTGCCCCAGAAGCCTTTAAAGTTGTCTCTTCAGATTTGTTTACATTACGACCAATATGCATAATTCTACACTACTTTTTAACGAAACAGCTGTTAATTTGAATTGTGATTTATTGAATTTGTCAAAATGAAGTACAGTATTTGCAATGGGGTTTAAAATGGATTTTCTTCTGCATCGTGTCATGTTTTGCAATATAATGTTCTATTACCAAATCAGTGGAAGATATCACAGTAACTCTTAAAATTATTTATTTTGGAGTTAACTTATATCTATTGTATGGGTTGGTTTCTGCCTTTTTTACCACTTCTTGGAGATTGTACGTAGGTGGTGTTGGCATATTGCATCTGTAGACGAAACTTGGGTTGGTGTAATTATTACAATGGAAAAGAGCGAGAAATCCTGCACAGTTTGATTTGGGCTAAAAATAAAACTGAATCAACACTGTTCTACATTTATTGAGCAATCATTGAAATAACCGATTTGCAAACAACTGAAACATAGAAAAAGTCATAGAAAACAACCAAGTAGAAGAAATAGAAATAATGTTTTTTTTTTCATTTATAATCGTTATCATAGACAACCTAATGCGGATATGAGAGGGGGAAATTTGTAGAAAACACTAAAAAAACAAGATCATCTTTTTGAAAAAAGATAAGATTACAAAAGATTTTGATTATTTCCAACTGTTGTGTAGATCGTGAGTATTTCCATAATCTTTGAGTTGCCTGTAATGCTTCGCAATTGCTCGAATTCGAGCAACAGGTACACTAGTTCCCTTTAAATATGAATACTCATAAGGTTAACATGGGGAACTACAGAGCCACTGGGGCGGAGCCAGAAAGGATTTTTGAGATAAGAATATGCCTATATGTTAATCGGGAATGTAAGCTATCATCATGCCAAATTTCAGCCCAATCCGTGAAGTGGTTTATGCGTGATTGAACTTCAAACAAACACACAAACTTTCACATTTATAATATTAGTAAGATAACAAAAACTGAATAAAAACGCTATTTGATTGTAGATTGTTTCAAGGCACTATTTTTTAAATTGTCAGTTAAAATCAATTTAGATAGCATGCTTCTGTCCGAGCTCAATTAAATTAACATTAAATATTGTACCTAGCCTTGGAACTAATCGTTTGGAGACAAAACCGGGATGTATCATTAAAAAACAATGATCAGTGGATTTGAAATAACCATCCAACTAAAACTTTTTCTTGTGATAGAATGGTTGAAATGGTTACAATGACTGGGACGTGTGGCGTCGTCCTGTAATCCAGCTACTAGGAGGTCACGAATTGTGGATGTTTATAGGCATTCACTGTGGATGCGGTACTCCCTGGTGTGGATTAACGTCCGCAGGAGAGAGTACTACGACTATCCACAGTACTATCCTGATAATTAGACAAATTAAAGTATTAAGTATATAAAGTATAAAGTAATTCATATATACCAAGGCAAAAATGTGGTTCGGATTCCACTATAAACTGTAGGTCCCTTAGTTGCCATTAGCTGTATGGGCTATTAATAACAGCTGTGTCTAAGGAATGTCGGCCTTAGTCACTAACAAGACTACAAGATCGCGCCACTCATCTCCATTCAGACTTGATTTAAAATACCTACTTTGTATGGTCGCCATTTCATAAGATAGTATTAAGTATAAAGTAAGGTGAGGTTATACAGGACACCAGACTGGACATGATAAAAAAGTCTGATTTCTGATTGGTTTTAGAAAAAAGTAATGAAACTACTAGCAATGGAAAGGTAAGTACTAAAAGAATGATTGAAACTTATAGCTGGTCTCTGACAGATTCTAGTGATACTATATCATACCATAGACTAACCAACACAAGGGTAGTATATTTTATCTATGCTCATACTAATGTTATAAGTGTGAAAGTTTGTGTGTTTGTTTGTTTGCATTAACTACTCTGGTCGGATTGGGTTGAAATTCGTATGATGATAGCTCACATTCCCGATTAACACATGGACATATTTCTTATCTCAAAAATCCTTTCGGGCTCTTGCACCAGTGGCTTTAGCGTTTCTAATGTTTTGTAGGTACCTATTCATATTTAAGGAATTAGAGAATTTTGTCAGCTGTTTCAACAACACAAGTCGGTTTCTGGAATTCAATTTTTCAATAGCATTAAGTTAAATAGTTATAATTTTTACCAACAGGGTGTAGCACTATTATTTTTAGCGAATTTCCCATATAGGAAATAAGCTATTTTGCATATTTCCTCTCCCATTGCAAACACAAAGCAAGGGTATAACTGCAATAAGCATGTTATAGGTACCGGTACGCCAACCTCATACGAATAAGGACGGGTACTCTGCTAGTTTCCCATATAGGGAATCAGCTATTAGGCCTACTGATTGCACAGTAATAGTTGCAAGCGTGAAAAATAAAAAAAATATTATATATGGTAATATTTTATAATGAGAAGGAGTTAAGCATTATTTTTATGAAACTGATTATTTTGTTGTGCATACGTCTACAGAGACTGTCACTTTCCATTTCCAAATAAAATTGCAAATTTAAGTTTTAAAACCACCTTTTAGAACTTATACTATTTTTATTTCCATCAAGTTTTTAGTGTAGGTAGGTACAATTAGAGGATACTGAAAAATACTTTGATAGTCCTCCATTAATTTACTTTGGTATATTGAAGAAGAAATCCCATTATGTGATAGAGTTATTCCTAATCCCTGTCATTTAAATATAACCATTTTATAATTATATATGTAGTACGGTATTAGTTTAATCAACCTCTCAAAGAGCCATGATATGTGCGCACTATAGTCAACTCAATTTCATACCTCAGAGTTTTTGTTTCTCAAATCGTTGATGTGAAATAAAATATGATATGGCGTGCTAATAAGTCGTCCTATTAGTTTAACTTGGTTAAAAAGCTGGCGTATGATTTGACATAAATAACGAGTATTTTATTTATATCAGTGCCAGTTACACTACTTTGTACCATTGACTATTCATGGATTAATAGTCAAAGGTTGTACTTTGAAATATTTGAATTAGTTAAATGTCAGTATATTCGTCAGATATCAGTAATTTACATCAGTGGTTTGATCTTTTGGTGGATCAATTTAATTATGCCCATTTTGATTGAAAAACTGGTGTCAACGTCAACATGGGGACAGAATGAATATATCTCTCTATTACTAGCCAACCAAAGATAAGGCTGAACTGAGTTTCGTGGTAATTTATCTCAGATATTAATGTTCACGTTTCAAAATCAATTAGTTTTCCTCGGTTAGTTTCCTCACAATAGTTTTACATTTCCTATTGTTCTATAATCAATGGTTCAATTGCCTTACTTATTCTAATAATAACCCAGAACTGCATACTAACCATTATAGCTCAGTGATACGATGATACTAACCACCTTTTTTTGCAAACGTTGAGTCCAAGAGTCCAAGTTAAATGTCAAAATGATTTGTAAACAATAGACTTAGGTTATGTTTAACGTTGTTATTGTTAATGTTGTTAACTTGTTATGTTTGAATTGTTTGGAACTTCGGTTTGGATAAGTAACTATTACTATTAGCATTGACTATATATTAGCCCATTCATTTTATGAGTTTTGACACTCAAGTCAAAATGAGTTAACTATTCATCATTATTATGTAAGCAAGCAACAGCAGATATCGCTCTCTGACAGATAAGTGAACGGATGTGTGATGCGTAACAACAACAGCTAACTTTAAATGTGGAATTAACTTAGGCCTAACTTAAATTGAGGTAAGACTACAGAATAATAAGTTACTAAGTTACTTAAGTTAGCTCTGCGCTGTGGTAAGGGGAAGGGGTACAGTTTCTTAACTGGGCTATGCTAATATCGATTGAAACTATGATTCGATTAGTAAACCTTCATGGGATTATTTCACCATCAGCAAGTTTGGTTGGTTAGGTTATTTTATGATAGTTTATTTTTATAATAGATATATTTAAAAATATCGATTATTAATCAATATTTTCAATTCGATAAGTAATTTCAATCGATATTAGCATACCGGTAGCCCAGTTAAGAAACTGTACCCGTGGTAAGATTAATAAAAAAAATCCTGAGTTAAAAACTACCTTTTGGTTGCTATAGCTGTAACTTAAGAAAACCAAGATAAAAGAGCCGCTTTCCCCAAATCTAGTTTAACTTTAACTCTGATGATAGTGGTGTAAACTTAGACTCTAAGTATTTTAACAAAGATCTTTCCCCAAAACAATTTCTCCGTTCTAGGTTCAAGTTAACCCTCCGACCGTTTAACTGCCCATCGATATTATAAACATTTTGTTTATATATTGATGGGTTTGGGTTAAACCAAGAGAAGAATAACAGCTAACTTAACATCTAGCTTGATTTTGATTAACTTAGCTGATTTTTGAACAAACTGACACTTTTTGGTGTAGTGTTGCCATGCCACCTTGTAGCCGCAGTTTTAAACCACAGTAGAGAAATAATTACTTCCGATGTACCGAGTGACAAGTGAAAGTGAAAAATAAATATCTGAGTAAAATATTGATATTAACTATATATCGGAGTTAAATATCAATAGGCTACTAAAAATATATCGGAAGACAACTATCGATGGAAAAAACATCGACTATCGGCTTACAAACATCTTCACTCATATTTGGGTTAAAATGCGCACATAAGTTAGTTCGGTTCGTGTCCCCATCTCATAATCATATAACTTAAATGATAATAATTGATAATTGAACTTGATGGGTGTTCAAACAATGACAACAATGTTTTGCCTACCTCTTAAATTCACCGAGTAAGTTATACAAATAACTTAACTTAGCTTGTTATGGTTTTAGATACATCGTATGAAATGAATAGTTCGAGGTCAACTAGGTCTTTCCTCTTGCAGCATGCAAAACCATCTCGGATAAACACATTTACAACTGTGGTGGTTCTGGGTGGGATCATCATTGCGTTTCTGTTTGCCTACGCTGCATTTGGAAAAGATCCTGAGGGTAGGACGACACTTAGTCATGTCAGCATTGTAAGTACCTATCGTATTATTTAATTTAAAATTGTCATCCTTAATAATATTTTTGCTCACCTTTTCGACTTTTTTTGCACATACACACCACATATATTACTTAACAATTTAGGCATCTCTAAAGCATTTAACTTAAGCAAAAGCGGCCCAAACCCCTTAATTATTTTTGGATATGCCGGGGATCAAACCCGTGCCTCTGATACTGAGGCCTGAGACTTTAACCATTAGACTAGGAACAGTCACTAAGTTAGACTAAACTTTATTAATTTGATACACATGTTAATATAACAGTTAACATGTTGGAAATCTTTAACAGGAAAATATTAGAAATAACGCAGATATTCTTGTAATGTGGCTACTTTGGCCAGATTTGATTCGATACGTTATTATCATTAGGTACTTAGAGAGCTTAGGCCTATATAGAATGATTCAAAGAACTTAATAAGCATTACCGTAAGTTATTTACTTTTTCAGTTTTTTAACACTTGGTTTTTGATATTAAATAAATAATGAAACTATAGGCCTAATGCTGGCATTAAACTAAAAAAACCTGCTAAAATGTGAAATTTTTAATAATAGGTACATTGGCATAACAATTTTAGGTGGATAGGAACCATCATGTCAAGTTCCATATGTTGATATTTTAGTCGTTCATGTAATAGTGATGAGTGCTTTCTTTTAAAACCCACAATGATGTAAATGTGTATTTTAGTTATACAAAACTCTATTCTTATCTAACTTATGTTGTTTAAGTAGGTAGTTAAAAGCTCAAGGATCTAGCATTTGATAACAAAGTAATTATTGTGTTATAAAAGTCACGTAATACAGTAGCCTATGATTTAAAGCTTCTAATCTCCAGCTTAGTCTAATCCTTCCTGATATTGTTTTCATATAATTTTCATATCTTGTTTTTAGATAGGCCTAGGCTATATGTAAAAATTTTTAGGTGGAATTACAAAGAGAAACTACCTATCGGAATTTTCATAATTTGCAAGATAATGGAAATTGGCAAAAAATCACATCAACCATGTGAAGCCATGAGAAAATAAAGAAGCATTGCTAAAAATTTACAAAAAACTATAAAATAATGCCCTAGAGTTTAGGCTCTATACTTAACATAAATTGTAACCAACATTATAATGGGAGGAAACAAAAAAATTATTACAACGGCCAGATGAATGTGATATAAAATAATTTTCTTTAAGGAAGACAAAATAACCACTTTAGCAATGGTTTGTTTAATCAGTTCATTGTGATTATTAATTCACGTGAAAATCTCAAATGATTCTTTACGCTCATAAAAAAAATCTCTTTTTTCATTACCCTATGTCTTATTTGTAATGAATTGGCAGTTCAGATTGAAAATATCTTCACCTACGACCGTTTTTTTTTAACTAGCTTTTCAATTCAGTTCTTGGAATTAAAAAGATTCACTTTACTGCACTGTATACTTACTTTACCGCATTGTTTTTTTTTTGTTTTTTTTTACTTTACAGCACTAGTAAAGGGCCAATAAAGTTCAAGGATTGAGAGAAAATAAGTAAAATTGTAATGCTTCGAACGTCAATTTATCAGCTGTTAAAACCAATTTAATCGATTATACAATGAGTCGTTGCATCACTATCAGTAATGATAGGTTATAAACAAAAACATAACCTCTCATAGAAGCTATGTATGGGTGTTGATAGTTATTAATTAAAAACCAAGTAAAGTAGTGTACGCAACTCGCGCAAACAGTCTTTATGTGATCTTTGCATAAACTACTATTACATTACACATCAAGTTTAAACTCTTATCTATAAGCTTAAGGTTGGGTTGTTTCTGCAGGATCCATGTGCAAAGATATGTTATTATTAACTTAATAAATATAATAGGGCTTCAAGGGTTGAAAGGTTTGGGCTGATGTTACAGTCAGTTACACTGTAAATAGTTCAAAGGACAAAGGTTTCGCTGTGTTTTGGTTAAAAAAATAAAGGATCTAGAAACAACAGCAAATTTTGAAATTATATTTGTTTGCTTAAACAGAGAGCTACAATAATAAACATGTAAATTGGAAGAAACTTTTAAAAACATATTTTAGTACATCATATCAAGGGAAAAGGTTCTTCAACATTAACGGCATATTTTACTACTGCCTATTTATGACAAAGATCATGTTACAGATATTTCGCCATGGAGAAAAGAATCCGACATCCTCTTACGCAAACGATCCGTACAAGGAGTCATTATTTTGGCCAGAAGGATGGGGCCAGCTGACCAATGTAAGTATTTTAGTCTAATTTGAACCCATTTCCTGTAATCTAATTTGATGAAACAATTTTATTAAGAAACTAATATGAAACCTGTTTAATAAAGTTTATAGCTTTAAATGCATATAGCTCATACTACTGCTGCAAAGCTATCATACTACACCTTTACTTCTTACCTAATTAGTTCAAATCAAATGTACAAAAACTAACTGTTAACGTGTTAAGTAATATATAATTTCAACTTAAGTACTAAATCTAACCAACAACTTTAGCTTAATACAGTAAAAAACCAACAGATGTTTGAACTGAAAGATTTGAACGAAGTAGAGTAAACTGTATTGGTATTTTAAGCAGGGTACCCACTCAACTATAAAACGTTAAAGCAGTAGGCCTAAAAACCTTAAAACTTTGTAAATACCTGGATTGATCTGAGAATTCCGTGGCAAACCTTAAAAGTGGGAATAGTTGATTCTCAATTCTAAAACACTTTTGTCTCTGGTATTAAAAAAAATATTGAATTTCGATACCTTGGATCCCTTATTGGTTCCAAAATCTCCTGCCATCGCAGCAAAATAGTGATAATGTACTTCACTCACAGTCTAACTTCTTACACATTATGTACAGTGGTCGCAGCGTCATTGTGAATTTCCAACCAAGCAATTGCTGCGGGCTTCCGCTATCACCTTAGTAGGCCTATCAAAATTCCCATCCTAAAAAAAAATTAAATAATTGAGACCCTGTAAAAAAAAAGTTTCCAAATTTGTTATCTCCACCCAACATTTAACCTATCATCAGTATAAAAAGTGTTGAGATATTACTGTAAAAACCATTAATTTCATTCTCAAAACAAAAATATTCAGTACACTTTTCTATGTGTTTGCATTAAAACTAGGTGTATTTTGTTTACCAGCGTGGCAAGCGCCAGATGTACCAGGTGGGGGAGTGGCTACGTAGACGCTACGGCAATGCTCTGCCTCGCTACTCTCCACAGACTGTGCGAGTGGACAGCAGTGATCACGACAGGTGTCACCAGAGTGCAGCTGTGTTGTTGGCAGCATTGTTCCCTCCCTCTGCAGACCAGGTGTGGAACGATCAGCTGTTGTGGCAGCCGATACCCATCCACTCCAGCCCTCTCAGTATGGACAAAGTGAGTGATAGACTTCGGTTGAATATTTAAATTTACAAGGTTTGTCCGTAGATTAGGGTCTCTATCGAGCCCCTGTCACAACCAGGCAAGCTAGTTCAAATCGGGGACCAACTCTTTTCCTTACTTTATTTACTACTATTATAGGTGGCTCCCATCCCTATGGGATGATTAGACTGGTCTTCCCATCAAAAGTTGTACAAGAAAAATGACACTCCCAGCAAGTCTGAATCGTGTTTTCTGGTTCTGTAGGAAGAATGACAATCCCTGGTGGTTACTGTTGTCCTGTGATTACTGTTGGGAGTTTATGAAAGCCCAAGAACATATTTGCTCGACGGGGCTCGAGGTGGGTGTTCATCGGTTTCTGTCATAAAAAGTGATTAAATTTAAAGAAACTTTGCCTTCAGATCGGTGTGTCTCAGACTTCAGGGCTGACCATAGTACTTGATAGTTTTATAGACGTCTCCTATTATTTCAATAATCCCTTTTGTTTATTCGCACCATCTGCACGTGACATTCCCTAGCTTTGGCAAATGAGACAGGTGAACATCAGCCTTTACCATGAAAAACATTGTGCAAATGTTAAATCCACCTCCGAACTCCCTTCACGCATTGTGCACAATTAGCTATTTACAAACACATTACTTCACTCATGTCCATGAGTTCAATAGCAATTGACAACTGAGACAATTTTTGTGTCTCTTAGTACTATTGTCGCTTTAACCTCAAAATTATTGTGAGAGTCAAAATCACTTCTTTACATAAGAAAACAACTATAATTTTTACGTTAGGTTCTGGCTTGGAAACGTTTTACACATTGCATTATGCTAGTCCTAGTAGGTCGCATTATCACCTAGTTAAAATCCATTGGTGATTGGGGGATTTGAACCCGGGACCTCGGGCTCCGATGCCCTCAGATCTACCACTAAATCAGCTTGCTTCCCAGGATAAACTATCCTAAACAGCCATTAAGTTTGGTATCAAATGGAAGTTTGTTAATTATGTTTCTCTTTTTCCAGTTAATCACAGTGAAGGCAAAATGTCCCTTGTATGATAGGGAAAAACACAAAAGCGACAGTGAACTGTCTGCAAAGTACGACAAACAGAATTCCGAACTGTACAAGTATCTGACGGACAAAGCTGGCCAGAACATTAGTTCTTTGCTGGATGTTGAGTCACTATTTAACATACTTGAAATTGAGGTAAATATTTCATAATCAAACTAAGCTTATTAAGCATTATTCATCGCATTTACAGTTTTAAGTGGTTAACTCAGTGAGGTCTGACCAATAGGATTTATTCACAGGGTCTACCTAGCCATTGTTCTGTTCTAACCCGTGCTCGATTTGTAAAAAATGAGGTGCCAGAACAGTAACCTATTTAATGTGATTAGTACCTATACATGTACTGTACTATACATGTAATGATCTTGTACCTATTAATGCCAATATTTCTATCTTTCCAAAAGAGAGGTAGCCTACCAGAATGCTGTTCTGTCACAAATTGAGCACTGGTTGAACCCATCCAATCAGATAGCCTTCCTCAACTTATCCTGAGACGGAGTACAGTTATCATGGATCAACAGGTTTTAGTTACGGATATGAAGGAAAATGCTTCTTATTAAAGTACAGAAGCATGATATACAGTAGTGCTATAGCCTATGATTGTTATTTGGACATATTTTCTATAGGTTTAGGAACTATTTTTAACCTACTTTGTATTATCTTCATGCGTATGCTTTTGAGGCCGATTATCATTAGAATTAATTGGTGATGGCTTTTGGAAACTTTGCACCAAATAAAGCCGAGATTCTAGTCATCTTCAGACAGATATGTTTTGGTATAGCTGTTTGCTATGTGTCCCTACGTGAGATATTAAAAGTGTAAATAGAATAAATGGAAACTTGGTCACCAGGTTCATACTTGTTGTTTACGATTTTGATCCTAACGATATTCTAATTGTTATAACTTCCCACACAACCTCATCAGAATGTGTTTGGGTTTTAGAAGGAGACTGGTAAGCAGCTACCTGAATGGACTGAGTCGGTGTATCCGGATAAGATGAAAGACATAGCTGCTCTTGTACTGGCAAGCTTCACTCACACTCCTCTCATGAAGAGAATCAAAGGAGGTGCGTAAAGAGTTTGATCTTATAATCAGATACGCGCATGAACAACAAATTTGTATAGAGAAGAACCTTACAACACAGTGTAATTACACAAGGCAATTAATCCTCTCCTCTCCGGCAACACCTGTGGTAGTCTTGGTGACACCAATAATCATCTCCTGCAACCATGGCAACACCTGAGAGTAGGTCTTGGAGTCTTGGTGAAACCGGTAACTGTCACCCATGATTACGGCAACACCCGTGCATCTTAGTCTCGGTGATAGTGGTGATCCTCTGCCGCGATTACGGTAACACTCGTGAACGGACTTTTGGTTAACCAAATGCGATCGCGCTATCACTCCAGACAGGAAAAAAGTAGACGGTCGGATAGTAGGTCAGATATCGGGAGTATTCCGTTATGACAAGGTTGTATATGAGTGGTTCTTATTCTACTGTATAAAATAAACTGCTTTAGATTTGATATGTACTTAGGTGTTTGAAATGTATGGATGAGGAATATTCAAATTAAATACAAAATCATTCATCTATGATCATGCGTCGGTGGCAATTAGGGGCAGAGGAGGTCATATGGTGGCACCTCCACTTTTATCATGTATTGATAAATTAAAATAATGCTTATTCCCGATAAAAACTCATGTTTCCCGGGTGGTTTTGCCCCCCTACTTCTAATTCACTGCTTCTGTCTTCATGGAAGACTTTGAAGCTTATGGAAAAGGGCCTATCTTATAGCTCATCAACAAATAGAGAAATTGAAAAATTCAGAAAACATTGAAACTCACTTAACTTGACTTGACTTAAAAGAAACGTGTGGTAATTGGGGGTTTGAAAAAAGAAGAAAAATGCATTATAACCTGCAACCATGGTAAACAGAAAAAAAATTAAGATTACTGACCTTGCACTTTAAGAAAGTTCTAAGTTCAGAAGTGTGTTGTGATAAAAAGTTTATAAAATCCTATACCACAAATTAGCCTTCAAAAACAAACCATTTGTTATCTGGAACCTAGTTCATCCAGAACAGTCTCACTCATTTATTTTAATCATTGATTTTATCATCTACAGGGCCTCTGATTGGTGCAGTAGCAGGAAACATGAATGCAGTGTTTAACGGCACCAGCAAGCGCAAGGTCTCTCTGTACGCAGCACACGATCTGACCATTGTCAGTGTTCGGAGAGCACTGGGCTTTAATGACATTGCATTTAAGCCTGGCTTGGGAGCCGCACTCATCGTGGAACTTGAAGTGGTCAACAATGTGCCTTTAGTTGAAGTATGTACCCTAATCTATATAATCATACGTTAATATTATAAATTGTCAAATGTTGGTTGGTCGGATATTTTGATGATACACACACAATCTCGATTAAAAAGACTAACGTAATTAGATTTTTGTAAATTTGTTTGAATAGTAGCTGTCACTAGATTTTTTTTTGTCTACCCAGCTAATTTCTAAACATATTTTTCAAATTCTATTTTGTATGTTTTTCAAATTTTTAAAATGTGGAAATTGACAGGGTAGGTAGATACTTTGTGTGTCCACTTAAACTTTTTTAGTAAGACTTTCCATTTTTGTGAGAAAAAACGTTATACTGTAGCAATAGATAAAACTAAAAATCAATATAGTAACTAAGGCTAAAATAGTTAAGGTAAAACACAGAGAAGTGAGGCACAGAAGAAACTAGCGTATGGGACAACAATGTGCTTTCAGCTAAAGTATGTTGTACTTGTTATATACTTATGACAAGGAAAGAGCCCAAGTGGCGAACACTTTGCGGAAATTCCTATTGCACAGAGCACAGAGACTACCTCCATCGTGAGCGTTGCAGTACATGGCTAAGAAGGCGGCGTGGAACTTTGCCCTTAGACTAGTGCTAGAAAACACAAGCGTACAATTGAATGTTTCCCCTGCACCTTACTTATCTGAGGCTAAACTGAGTTTAAAAGCCTGAACACTATTAAGGTAACTGGCAAATACAACTTTTTTCTCTTGCATTAAAGTTCAATAGGCTACTTCACTAGGGACAGATTGTTCAGATGACTGTAGCTCTTATGTAAACGTTTGTTCACAGGTGCACTACGCGCAGAGCTATGCAGATACTGATTTGGAAAGGTGGGAACTGCCTGGTTGTCCTTCCCCATGTAGTCTGAGCGCCTTTACCGAAGCTATGTCTTCCGTCATTCCCCAAGACTGGGATTCTGAGTGCAACTTAGACCAGGCATCATCGTAGAACTACAAAGCAGCAACAAAGAACTACCAAGTAGAATTGTAGTCTGTAGAAATAATTTTACCAGAACATAGTTTGTTCCTTTTCAACTATCTATCTTGAAAGAATCAAAATCTAAACAGATCAAAATGGTCTGTTTGTTTACATTTAGTAACAACAGTAGCAGTCTACAGTTGTACAAAACTCTCATATAATTATTAATTCACAAAAAGCCAAACTTCTGTACAACTGATCCAACACTATATGTATGGTTTCCCAGTCAAAATGAAAACAACAATTAAAATCCACTTTTAAGCCGTAAAACTGTTTAGATAATTGATCATCAAAGCTATTGTTGATCCTTAACTGCTTTGTAGTCAAAGACCTATTTAGGGAGATGATAAATCAAAAACCAAATATAACTACTACAACAGCAAGGGTCGGAGTTTTGTTCAGTTTAACAATATTACAGCTGTATTATAGTTTCAGTTTATTTTGTGGACATGTCATTTAACTGCAAGTCAATTCTCAGATCTAGAAGATTGAGTTTTTACTAAATTATATTGATTTATTTCATCCCTCTGTAGAAAGTTTATGAATCAGTTGTTACAAATTAATGTGTAAGTGTTGGAAGAAAAGGAAAAGGAGTGATGAAGGAGGGGGTAATGTTTAATTTTATACCTACCCATTTTTTAATCTAAATGCTTAATTCAGTTCACTGCATGACTCATTTAAATTTCTTGCACCTTGCAATTATAAACAAATGTATACTATGTAATGTGATAAATTTAGATTTATGTATACAAATATTGCATTTAATCTTATTATAGTATTGTCTTTAAATTATTTTATTGTTAATTTAGCTCAAGTTTCTTTTTTGATGCTATATACGATTTGTTAGTTGAGCATAAAATAAATAAGAAATGTTATAACTATATTCCGATGCCATTTAGCTTTAGAAATAACTATGCGTTTCCTATAAGTAATCCGTCCGTGAGTTAAAAAACTTATTTCAGTGAGTCGTTAGTACTGTACGACAATATGTTTCATCACTGAACCGTTTCAAGTATATCTGTGCCACTTTTATTTAATGCACATTTTTCAGTGATCAAATATGTAGCCAAAGTGCAATACAAATTTATCGTTTACTAGGTACTGGTATTGGGTTTTTTGCAAAAGAGAATTTAGTATCAAGATTAAACATCACAAATCTTTGCAAAACTACGTCAAATTATTTTAGTAATTTTCTGAAGACCTGGGGTCAGTTAGGCCTAAATAGACTAGATAAGAAAATCACAACGATTCTGAAAAGAGAAAACCTTGAGTTAGAAAAGAATTTAGATTTCGTAACAATTCGTAAAAAGTGTTAAAACATCATCAGTACCTAATTTGTTTGAAAAAAGTATACGAAAAAAAAGCCAGCCTGTGATTTTGTTGTTAAAAATAATATAGTTCAAAGTGGAACAAATTAAGGAGTTGTAACAGAGATTTAGTTGTTTTGTTATCAAATTAAACATAACAGGTAGGTAACATTTCTGTAATTCTTTTTTGGAATTTTTGTATTGTAAAATATATATAGAAATCTCTTGTTGTATTTAGTTTATAGCTTTGTTAATGATTTAAAGGTTTGTTTTAAAACATCGCCATTTGTAATTTGGCACTGCCTAAAGTACATAGAATTCATAATTAATTCTTACAAAACATGAAGTTATCTTGGACCAAAGAGAATTAAGTAATTTGAATTACGTCAACAATATCCTATGTATTAAAACAAATGTTTAATTTGATAAGTTGAATACATGTTGTGTACTAGTTATAAATTAGATATATATTTTTAATATGTATATTTATTGTTACAAAATATACCATTCAATGTTGCCAAAGTGCCTGTCTTTACTTTTGCTGCCTTCTACCTTTTACTGTATTTTGACTGTTTTTAACTTTCATGTAAACTAAAATCTTGAGTTTGTTATTAAGACCAATGGACTTGATAATCTTTGACCTTTTTACTGATATTTGAGATTAAAAAAAAAAAAAAAACGGTTGAATCACGTCCAAATGTTTTGAAAAAGCTGTGAGTATGCATATTGATTATTTGTTCCTTATAAATATTAAATATTCTTGGAATTTTCCTGAAAATCGACTAGTGTCCACTATTAAAATCTCACTTTAAGACAAAAATTCAAATTCATTCTGTATGACTAATTGATTTGATGCAGTAATTTTGTTGTTGATGGTGTGCAGAGAGTTCTGTATTTAATTTTTATTTCCTAGTTGTTTGTTCAATGGGTAAACATTATTGGAATTGAGAAATACTTTTGGAAGATATCATTGATGCACGGTAATTTTGATTAATTCCAAAAAGTATTTGAGATTAAATAAACAATAATTGGGTAAACAATACTCTCTGAAAGGGCATTTTGAGTTTGTTTGGATTTGAACTATGTTCTATCTTATTTTCTATTAGTTCTAGAGAAATGTCTTGGCTATTTGGTAATACTGGGAAAAGCGATAAGAGGATGGATGGTAAAACTGCCATAGTGACTGGAAGTTCATCCGGAGTTGGGTATCACACTGCCCTAGAGCTGTACAAAAGAGGTAAAGTAAAACAGGTAGAATTTACGATTTTAATATTATTAGGTCCCTCCTTTAGAGTCAAAAGCAGTTTTGGCTGGGAACATACAGTATGGTAATTTTGTATAAGAAACCAAATTATGTGATTTTCGCAGTGGCGTAGGTACATCACACCTTACGTTTCATTCATTTATCTCAGCAAAAAGCCGCGATTGCAGCAAAATCCAAAAACTCTCGCAGACATTTGTTTATAATCATGGATACATCGTCATCGTTTTCCGTGATCGCAGCCAAATCTTGAATATATCCTGCGTTCATGTAGACGTGATCATCGTCTCACGTGGTCATGGAAGCTTGTCATCGTGGTAATATCTTGTACATCATCATCGTCTCCTGCGGTCACGGAAACATTACATTATTCCACAATAGTGCAAAAACTTGGATATTTTCTCCGGTATTGTAGACTCTCAAGAGATCATCATCGTCTCCTGCGATCAAGGAAAAAAAACATCAACTTTTTCCTTAATAGTGCCAAAATCATGGACATAGAATATAATATCTTCTTCGCTCTTGAAGATACCTATCATCAACATCTCCCATGGTCATGGAAACAACGTCACCTTTTTCCGCAATTGTGGTGAACGGTGACAGTCAGACCTCGGCCCCCCCCCCCCCCCGCACTGCGGGGTTTGCGGGGGTGTTATTTATGCACTGGGTTTTGTCTTTGAGATTAGCGACTGAGTAACACAGTCTGTGATGTAAAGATTTCAACTTTATCTATTTTATGTACCTACCTCATTATTAGGCACTTTCAGTGGAGACTTTAAGAGAGTGGTATTCTTTTTTTTATTATGTAAATATTTTTTGTGTGTATATTTAAATAGCAAAAAGGTTTCAATACCTGTTTCTGCCTTATGATTATTTATTGCACTTCAAGAATGGACGTCGCTTGTTTGTTTTGATGGTTTAAAACATCATGATCAGGTTGTACAAAAACTTGATTAGAACAACAATAAATAAACTTTTATGGTTCGAACCTCCTCCTTTGGTCAGTGTGAGAAATATATGTTACTTTGACCCAGTAATATTTGGTGTCTGGGAAAAAAATTAATGTGTTTCTGGACCGAGGATTTTTCTGCAGTATAGTTTGGTACAGGTAAACTCTTCAACAGTTCATCATATTTAAACTAAAATGGAACTGTAAGTCATAACAAATACATTGTTTTTTTATCTTTGTCACGTTTTAAACAATGAGTTTAAACATTTCAGGAGGAAGTGTAGTTTTAGCTAGCAGATCTCTGAGAAAACTGCAAGAAACAGAACAAAGATTCAAGAGATATTGTGCCAATCTGAAGAATGTTGGTCAACTTTCAATCATAGAGTTGGACTTATCATCATTAGAGTCTGTCAGGAAATGTGCCAAGACATTGCTTGATCAACAGCCAGAAATACACATTTTGGTAAACAATGCAGGTACGAAATGTGCTTTTTAAAATACATAAATAC
Organism: Macrosteles quadrilineatus; assembly: GCF_028750875.1. NCBI lineage: Eukaryota > Metazoa > Arthropoda > Insecta > Hemiptera > Cicadellidae > Macrosteles > Macrosteles quadrilineatus. The sequence continues at coordinate 2,726,665 of NW_026542597.1, forward strand.
AACGCAGACTGCCTTGTTCTTTCGTTGCCGGCAGTGCTGAGGCGCCTCGCAGGCCAATCAGCGTTCAGCGTGGTTACAGAACGGCACCCTGCGCAAGGCTCGACCTCTTTGCCCGCCAAACACACTCTCTAACGGAGGCTAGCTCCGTTAGCAGAAAGCCCGAGTCAACACCGGCAATGAGCATATTCCAGCTTCACAACTTTTACTACTAGAATATTATTATAATTTAAACGAGGTTGGGGATAGTTTGGCGATGCCGGGATATTCATATGGAGACTCAATTACCTTCAAATATTTAAATAAATATTTCCTGAGTTTCTGACCGCTGCTTTGGACGATGATCATATTGATTAATTATTGATACTATCGATAAAGGTGTGATAATCGATGTTAACATCAAACCAGGCCGTTTATGGAAATTTAGCAGTTACTCCTGCCCTGCCAATTCCTTTTTTAATCTCCTTATTTATATCTCCTGAGCGTTGGTCAGAATTTAATTATTAGGAGTATGAACGGCCAGGCCGTTACATGACCATTTCTTCAGTATTATTTAATAATGAGACCATTCCAATCATTACCATATCATTTAACCTAATTTCTTATCAAATGCAATATTATGTAGAGTATTGCAGGTGTGGTGTTGTATAACCGTGAGTTGAGTGAGGATGGCTACGAGATGCAGTTTGCTGTCAATCATCTCGGCCACTTCCTACTCACTTTACTGCTCCTGCCTCGGATCATCAGGTCAGCTCCTTCCAGGATCATCAATGTCACATCAGAGCCCCATTGTATAGGTCAGTGAATTTTCAATTGAGATGGGGACACCACGTAGGTGCGTATTTAAACCCGAATATAAGTGAAAGATGACTGTAGAATGGAGTGAGATGCCTTGTGTAGCTTTGCTACTGATTAAGTCCAGCTGCTTGATTAGGGTGTGTTCACAAAGAAAGCTGGTTACAAGTGCATGCAAGTTCCAACCAGCGTGAGAAAAGTCTACATTGTATCAAGCATGTGCGTTCACAGACAAAGCTTGCCCCGTTTAGCAAGCGCTTGCTACAAGTTCTGGCAAGCACGCAAGAACGTTTTGTACTTGTTTTCTGGCTCTTGTTGACTGAACCAGTCAATGACAAACAACTGTGCTAGCATGATGGATGTCGATGAACCGATCTCTCAAGTCCGTCTCAACCGAACTTTTTTATTTGACATTTTCAAGCAAAAATAACTCTGATGTAAAAATAAAATCACTTGATGAAGACATTGTCTTAACAAAAAACTAGCTTGAAATGTAAGCTTTTGTTGTGCACACACAACAAGATTCCCATGCGTTTAGAACAAGCACTGAAAATATGTTAATTTATAAAGCATGATACAGCTTTCTTTGTGAACGCATCCTTTATTAAACGCAGGACCATTTATTAAAAGCCTGATGATCAAGAACAGCTCAGTTTTCAACAATCAAAAGCTACACACTTTTCTCGGGATTGAACTGGTGACCTTTTAATTACTAGGTGAGCACTATAACCACTCAGCTACCTTAGCTATGTAATTTAGAACAACTTGTTTGTATGGCTCATTGGGAGCGAGCTAGTCTAGTGGTAGAGTAGGTATTTTCTGTTCACAAAGTCAAGTTTTTAAATCACTGCAATAACCAATGGTTGTAGCTAAGTGATCATTCTACAACTCTCTAGGTCAAGCCGAAAGGAATGTGTAAAACAGTTAGTGGTGGCGCTATGGAGATTGCAAGGCCCAAAGCTAAGTTCAATAGTGGGCCTCTCTTACCTGAAATACAGCTGTGCGGGGCCCCTGAAAAGAAGCACCCATTTGTTCCTTTTTTAGTACAGTAAAAATAAGCGAAAAATTCCATAAACCTAAAAAACATTAGTACAAGCAACGAATTTGTATACTTAGCTTTTTCCTGTATTTCTAATAATAAAGTCACTATACCCAAAAATACATAAATATGCCACCATTTTCCAATATGGCGGCCGTAGCACAGCTTCAATTTTAGGGGACATTTAGTATGTTCAAAAGGAAGGTACACCCAACATTTGTACCAAATTCCTTGCTTGTGATAATTTTTGTTGGGTCAAAACAAATTTTTATTGTACTATTTATGTAGCCTAAAGTCCTACATAAAGGCATGACAAAATGACTCTGGCATACCCTTTATGCCTCTGGAGCCTAATATCGCAGGAATGCTAACAAAAACATGAATAATGTGAGATTATATGTATCATGCTGTGATGATGTTCTTCAACCAAAGTTACCGTGTTTATTGCAATTCACCAAACTACTGCATGTCATAGTAACATTGGTTACCCGGTCCTATTTCAAAATATATACACACTGTATATTTATACATCTTTTTAAATAGTGAAAAAATAATTCAAACAAATGAGTTTGTATCGTAGTAACTTTATTCTCTTCAAATACAACACCTCTTTATCATAAAACCTTTAGGTCTATAATCCTAATGATGAAGGATATTGGGTCTAGCTTCTGGTTCCAAATCCAGTTATTCATTGTAATCTTCGTTACCTTTTATTGTATACCTTTCTCCTGTATTGCAATACGACTAGACGTAACACTTTACAAGGTTTTTGAGTTAATTATTTATTTTACTCTTTTAGCTAACGACATAGACTTGGACAACATTAACTGTGAGGAATCATATTTTTACCACACAGTGTACAGCCAAACTAAACTAGCGAACATTTTATTCTCAAACGAATTGGTCAGAAGATTAAAAGCTTGCGGAGGTAAGAAATAAGTTGGATATTACCTATGAGTAAATTTGGATTACTATATTGTTTTTATATTAGTTAATTTTAGACGGATAATGTGTATATTTGAGATGTATTTAATAGTTCCATGTAGTATTAGCCTATATCTCACAAAATGTTTTTTTTCATAACAAAAACATAACTTTGTACTTTCTAAACACAAAATTGGCGAAAGCTGGCCCATATACAGTAGATCGGATTTCTACTTCATCAGCATCCAAAAGTCAATATTGGGAGTCTAGATTAAAACCACTTTGCTTTTGGTTGATTGGTGTTGTAAGCCAAGTGACAGCACCTTAGATTTAGGGTTCATATCCTGTCTAGGTCTATTGTGCAACTCTTGATGAGCTCAACAGTCTGAATCAGAGTTTGTTGGGACGGTGGTCAGCTTTGATGAAACTTGATGGATGTATGTATGCACACCAAATAACTGCACTTTGCTTCTTTTTTCATCCTCACAGTACGAATATCCACCATAAATTAAATTTGAAATGATTTTGAATTATGCGTAATGTTATGGGAAAACATGATAAAAATATGCATAGTTACCTAACCCGAGGAGTTCAAAGGGTTAGTATTTCCATACAAAATACTGTCTTAACATCTTAATTTTACTTGGTTTTAGTGACTGGAGTGACAGTGTACAATGCCAATCCAGGAGGAGTGAGAACAAAGATGAGTGATGAATTTGCCTCAATGATCTTTCCTGGAGTCCTGTGGCTGTACAGGAAGATTCAGTGGTTGGTCCTACATTCCCCAGTCTACGGAGCGGCAACGACCATACAGTGTGCATTGGGCGAATCAGAGGGGCGACAAACTGGACTGTACTATACGTGAGTTTTTTGTAATACATCCAATAAAGAAAAGTTGCTAGCATTTTTGAGACTGGACTTGGCTTTCCTTACTAATGGTTTGTTGTAAATTATTAGATCAACAAAAAAATCAGGCTATAGGTGTTCAATTAATCCTACACTCGTAGAAGCTACTCAATTGTAATATAATTTATTTTTTTTACATCAGTAAACATCCATATGTCTATATCATATAATTTTACTTATTTTCCTTCATATTCGTAAATTGTTATCAGGTATTTTTTTTATAAGAAATTTGTTGATTTGGACAAAAAGACCGATGCATCGAGCTGACTAGATTGCTTTACAAAACTTTTCCAAAATGTTTATCACATTCAAAAGATAAAAAAAAAACACATTTGTGTGATTTAAACAGTTTGTTGAGTGTGTTTTTTGGATGTTTGTTACAGAGACTGTAAAGTTGCAGTACCTCCAAAATCCACAAAAAATGAAAAGAAAGCCAAACAACTGTGGGATATCAGCATAAGAATGACACAGCTTGTAAACAAAAACAGAAGTGATGATGATTTCTTTTATTCAGACTAAATTATAGGTTGAAAAATGTATACACTTTAATTACTTATATAAATAAATGATGATGTCTCCTTTGAGTAAATTACTCCTTACCTTACAAATTATAAATAAATACTTATACCTTCCGCAAAGATCCGTGGCGGCTGAAGGATTAGGACGGTCGGGTAGTGTCCCAGCCCCTAAAGTAGCCCTCACTCGGCTGCTCTGGGGTTTGACAATGAGTCACCCACTGGGCTCAATGCATAGTTGGTAAAATGTTTGTATATCACCATAATGTGTATTAAATAACGTCATTTTTGTAACCTGCATCAAATAACAAGAACATTGAGCCCAAACACGAAATAATTGCGATGATATTAAGCATAACAGATATAACTTTATTTTGATGTTTAAACAAATTAATTAAGAAATAAAATAGTCGTAATATAAGTACAACTCACTAAGGTGTGTTATTCTGTGTTTGTGTATTTTTGCGTCGTGATGAAAAGTATCGTTCATTACTCGTACCGAAAGTTATTCTCCGGGACTTGCTCCATTATTCCCGTCTTTGGCTTCCCCTCGAACGTGAAAATAGTAGTAAATTGCAATTCGCCAAATCAACCAAATAAATAGGAAATGGAATTAAGGGATGAATAGAACACTGATCTGACTCATTTCAAGAGTTTTATTGTCAACAATGTTCAAATTTATACCAACAATATGACACATACAAAGATATAAAGTTCAGTCTTAAACTAAATTTAGTAAAGCTATAGTATACAATAGCATTTTGTTAGGAAACTACACATATATCTATTGTTCATTAATTCTCAAAGGCAATAAAAAATCACTAAATTATAAGAGTAGAGGAATTTGACGTTAGATGTAAAAATAAAAAAAAAAACAAAGATCTTCCAAATAAAATTAAAAGAGATGAATAAATTATATTGTAAACTTGTTCATATGTCATAACACATCAAATCTAAAATTGTGCGTATAGATATATCATATCTATTAAACTTTAATAAGATTTATCAACACAAACATAGATTCAAAAAAATTAAACATTAACATCTAATAAATGCAATATGATAAAAATGTGTTCTTGTAAAACATAAAATGCAAAAACTAAAGTTGAATGAGATTGATTCACGTAAATAAAAAAGTAAAAGTAGAACTTAACTGACACTGATATACTAAGCTTCTCTGGGGACCTACGAAGGTACTGCTTTATGGTATTTGGCAAGACAGTACAGATTTAAAATGGTTATCGTTTTGGCTGAAATAATCAAATAATGAAAATTTGGGTGATTTTCTTACCTATTTCTAGTTTAAGTTCCACTGTCACGTTTAACATTACATTTTCTTTGGTTAATCTCAATGACGGCGATAAACAATTTTAGTCACAACATAAAACTAACTAAACCTAGAGAGTAATAAATGAGTATGGTAAAATGATAATTCTAGTAGTAAAATGGAAAACTAACGACGATGGTAGAGATTGTCAACGTCTAAGGGTCAACAAAAGAGATCATGATGTACCTCGTCCCCTTAGTGACTGGAAGACCTTCGTGGAAATGTGTCAGACGTCCGGGGTGCATCAGCAACCAACCGACCCTGGTGTCAGTCACACTGCAGTTGTATCTGATGAACCTGCAGCCACCTCCCTGTCAAACATTCACATATTTAGTACATTGTCATTGACGTTTGTCATTGAAGTTATGTATTAATTTTATACTTCACCTTATTTTTATACTTATCTGTTTTTCAAACTTAAAAATGCTCACTAAATCGCCAGAGGCATCTCCCTAGAGATTTACAGTTAGCAACCTAAATATGTTTATAAGATACAGCTAAGCTACGCTTGGGTATAAGTAGTGTCACAATGGTGGGTGGGATGGGCATTCCCACAAGAGCTCTCACTTGACCACTGTTGCTTTTATTTTACTGTGTACAGTCATAGCACAAATTGATTTAATACAACTAGCGTCTAGTAGTTGAAAGACTTTACCTCATCCCTTCCAGCATACTAGTTGACACCATCTTTAGTGCAGACAGCAAAAACAATCAACCATGATGATAGCTTAGCTTAGCTTTATGACATAGCTACTAAACCAAAATCTTTTAAAAACCTTAACTTCCATTTATCTTGAACAAATAAATGTTGAAAAGTACATGGATAATTATTTTGGTTAGTAATTTTTAAGTTGTGCTTTGTAGGTTTTATATATTTATGCAATGTGACTGGTTGGACTAACCTCATAGTCAATCTTAGGTCTGTTAAGAGCCAAATTGATCGTGTAGGTGGAGGAGTCATGGTGAGGACGCAGTGAAGGCTGTTCATCCGGTCTGTAGCGGACGACAAAGTTCATCAGGGACCGAGGCGGCTACAAAACAAAACATAAAATATGTTAAATAGTCTTCAATAAGTTTATTTTGTTAGATTCATGTTCTTGAAAGTAATTGAAAATTCAAATAAAAATGAATGAAGCAAAATGAATCAATGATGATCATAATGTTCTTTCTACTGATGTTTATGAGTTAATAGAAGAAACACACATCTCCCTTCATTTTTGAAATATTTACTTAAACTTTCTCTCCTCACTTAAGCTGAAAACTCTTTACTGATTCAACTTATTTGAATTATTTATACAAATTCATCACCCAAATCAAGACCATTTAAAAATATTACAACTAAAAAAATGACACACATAAGTAAAACAATATGTAAAACTGAGAAAAACAAACAGCAATAGTTAAGAAAAGCATGCTTATTAGAATGCATAACGTTTATTGCATAAATCCAATGGCAAAGCCTTTAACAAGCATTTATATCTACAGTTGAGGAAATAAAATTGGATGAAAGGCATTTCCATGTACAGAATTAAGGAAATAAAATTTAGGTATTTTTGGTAAAGGACTCTAGGCTAGAACAGGTTTGATTTTGTTTTATCCAAATTTTATGGAATAGTAGATTATGTCACACAAAATAATAGATCTACATTATTAAGGAAGAAAGAATAAAAACAAAAAATCAACTAACTTATAAATTAAAATAGTTCCAAGCCGTGATAGCAAACTAAAAGTTCACAACACAATTTTAAATTTTGACCCTACAAGGGTCAAGAAAAAGCTTCAGAAAAAGTACAAAAATGCAGCCCCTTCAAAGTGGTGAATATGAAATTCATTGAGTTGAGAACTTTCTGTGTACTTTAAAACTGCCTGAAACTATTTTCTCTAGAAAGTTAGTTGTGATCCAAAACTTTTGGACGAAAGAAAGGCAATCTGTCATCCAAACTTATAGGAAAGATATAAAATGCTGGTCTTTTTATGTCAAATCAGGTTGTGGTGTCAGTCAGTTTCATGTTGGACCTCTTACACTGTAACCTTGAATTTTCCTTCTACAAAGGTTTTTGATATATGGTTTGCAAATCATCAAACTATGCCAGGGGTGAGGTGGTGAGCTGATTAACGTATAGTACTTGTGTGATTGCAAGCTAATGGTGAGATTCGAGCTGTGCTTATGGTACAGTATCTATCTGAATAGGAACAGAGCACAATCACAACACATTCAAAAATAAGTTTGCGTTGGTTTCCCTTAGTATCTATATTATTAAAAGAATTTGTTGGATTTTTGTATTCAGCAAATCGACCCCTAAATATTTTTTTTATAGGCATATTGGGTATCAATTATTTAAAGATCTTTCCCTCTAGATGCCCCTTTTGCGGGTTTGGATGATATCATGTGAAAGCACTTTGTCATATATTTTTTTTAATGTCAGAGTTTGTGCTGAATTCTGTTGTCAATCATCCTTTCAAGTTTACATTTGTTTACACCATTTTAAACACCAAAACAGATGGCCACTATACAATTGTGTTTGCATCCATACGAAAATAGGGTTATTGTTACAGTTGGTTGTTAGAAAAACTAATTACAAAGGTGTGTTCAGGGTTTGCTTAGAAAATTACAAGTCTTACTTATTGTAGTTATAAGCTAATGATTATCACTTAAGAAATATTTAATTTTCAACACAACTCAGAGCAATAAAAGATTGTAAATTAATTCAAACATATCATGGATGTTGAAGTAACGAAGTGACACTCGTTGCTAGTTGAGCATTAACAGCAAAATATTACTGATTTTAAAATTATTGGACAAGACTACTTTTGGACAGGTTGGCCTCTCTTAGTGAATTTCTAACAAACATATATCGCTGCCCTAAATCCAAAGTCTATTGCGCTACCAACTGACTCACCAATAAACTACCACGGTAAATTTCACCATGCTTCCAAGAACCAATAAAATCATGAAATAAATCGAAGGTTCAGAGTGGTGTCTTTTTATACTACTATCCACCACCTCCATCACCCAACTCTCAAACTATAATAAAACTTACTTCTTGGTCATAATCCAAAAACACATGCTCTTTCAAAGGTTGCACATACAACCGCAAAAACTGTAGCCAAGAGTCGTGTAAACCAACTTGTTTCATATGGATATCCCTTGTGGGAACATTCTCGTAACCCCCTTCAATTCTGTCATCCTAGGAGGAGGAGAGAAGGGGAGAAAGAAGGAAGAAGAGAGGAAACAGACAGATATTAGAGATTAGTCGTGCATATTAGAGACACACAGCATGCATGAACAGAGATAAATACATCGTGGATGTAGCCCAGGAAGACGTGTTCCTGCAGAGGCCGAACGTAAACTCGTAGAAACTCCATCCACGTCTGCTCGTAGCCGACCTGGTTCATGTGAATGTCTCTCGTTGGAACATTTTCATATCCTCCAATCAGACGATTGTCCTTGACAACAATCAGGTTGTTACTAATGCACTGTTGATGAAATATTAAGCAAAACAACATAACCAACAACTAAGTAAAACATGTTTTAGTTGAAACTTTAACACTCAATCTTTGGTAGTAACTAGTAAACAAAATTATTTGAGTTTTATGTGAACAAATTTGTTTAACTGCCCAGACACATTTTTTTGCATGACGAAAGAACTGTGTAGATAGAAAAGATAAAACAAAAAAATGAGTTCTAACTTTTGCAATGTAAAAAATGTGTCTCAACAGTTAATATAAGTAAACAACTATTTTTTCAAAGGAAATTTAGTTGCCCTTTGAATGATTTTGACAGTTATAATACATTTTAAGTTGTAATATGATTTTCAAGACAGTTATTTTTTAAAACTTAAGTTTTAATCATGATGCAAACATTGCCCAACATTTTTTATACAATTCAATAACATTACCAGTCTTAAAATAAATAGAAAAACTGATGAAATATACAAACATAACCTATTCAGAATAATGCTACAAATTACATGATTTGCCAATAACAACTGTTTCAGAATGTATCAGCAAAAATTACTTACAGTGTTTGTACCGTTGGACCATTGCCCAAAGTTTTCCATGATTTCAATCAGGTTTTGTGTGAATTCTGGAGTTGTTACTGGGAACCAGTAAACATCTGGGCATGGCTGTAAGAACATTTTTTTTTACAAAATGTGCACAAATGTTTACTAGTCTACAACTAAATAGTTAATCATGAATTACATTTTAACAACTAAAGTTTGATACTTGGCTTTTTCAAGTTGCGGGGCTGTTTAAACAAATAATATTTGTTTATTTCTTTTCCCTTTATGGACATGCCTAAACTTGAAACCTGGCACCAAAGTTGGAATGTGTAATGCTGATAATATTTACAAAAATTAAATGTGGAGTAGGGTTGAAAATTATATCCTACTTTTTTTGGTATTTGCAGAGTTTTATCACTAAACTGATTGTGTTTGTGATTGGTCACTAAAAACATTCTTCAAGCATTTGTGACTAAAATAAAAAATTGTATCCTTAAATGAAACTTATTAAACCATGCTTAGAAAATGTGAATTTGAATTAGGTGCATAGATGAAACCTTCTGCCATGAATGACCAAACTACAGTAAGCCAAGTATGGGCTAGTGAAGTAATAATTTAATAAGTAGTTGATCGTCCAGTCTCTAGTGGGTAATGTCAAACTTTGTCCTGGAGAAAAGTGTCGACATCGTAATTAGGCCTACCTACATAGGTAGGCGTAATCTTTAAAAACATTTTTAAAGTAGGTAATGCCATAACCCCGAGAGATTTAAGCTGCAGGTCCATTTATCTAGGAAAACGATAGGTTTTACAGGAAAAAAGAACTTTCTATGAATTGGAAAACTTCCACCACGACAAGCCATATGACTAACTTAACCTATAAGGTATTAAGCATGGCCCTACCTGTTCTAAGGCTTTATCCGGGTTGAAGTTTTCTGGGTACTCGGGACTAATGTAGCGCCGCTCCCATTCCATCTTGTTGAAGAGCAATTCATACATATCTGGGTGGACGAGGCGGGTGTCGAAGAACTCTGGGTTTATCAGATGTCCATAATCTTCCAGGTTGCTCACATACATAAACACCCCCTGTAAACATAAACATGAGAAATTTAGTAAAAGATTATTCAAAAATTGCCGAACCAGTTGCTCAAAACTAAGTTGTAAGGAATACATAAATAATAAAATACAAGCTGCTATACCCGTGCTTTGCAACGGGAAGAAAATGTGACCTGGAGAGCTATTAAAGTAATTCTGATGTGTGTTTTAAAATACGTCAAGTCTATGATTTAGTTTGAAAATATAAACTGATTTAAAAGTGTAAACCTACTTCCTTTCAAATTCCTACTTTTTATGTTAATAGATTCAAAATTATATGACAACATACCTTAGTGTAGCAACAGCATCAACTTCTTCATATTGATGCTTCACGAATGACATGTTTTACCATAATTCTTCAACTTTAGTCAAGCCTCTTTACATGTAGCTTACTATATAAATTACAAAATGAAACTTTGAGCAATACTTTACAAAACGTATACAACCTTTCTTTAAAACCAAACATAACCCTCCTCAATCTACATACAGCATCACAAACATCTTTTTCGAGTAAATAAACAAACACCAGTTCATTGTACTGACCAGCTGTTTCATTAACTAAATTAAATTTAACTTTGGCGTAGCCCTTTGTAAATCAGCCTGTGGGGCAGAGCCCTTAGGAAATTCGTCCATATCAATACTTTTCGGCAAATCTACACATTCTAAGCTTCATTTTGATGTGACATATGCCTATATTTTTATTTAGTAAATGGCCTTAACCGTTTGCATAAAATTTGATTGTATCACTTTAATAATATAATAGATGATTTTAAAATAAAAGTTTACAAAATTGTATTTCAAAGCAATCAAAACTTATTTTTATTAGTCTTAAAACCCCGCCAGAGTTAAGATGTACTTTCAATAGAAATGTAAACAATATTAAATTTTTACAAACATAATCTAGCACAGTTACATAAGTTTTTGTTTTGATACAACAAAATCTAAGGGTTTTGTATGTATTTATTTCCAAATAACATTCTTTTAAATTAACCTTCATTGTGAACAAAGGTAATCAGCCAGCAATGAAATACAATTTATTTCACAGTGAAACTTTGCAATCTACATGAAATTTGCTTTAATAATACAATCGAACAGTGAACAAAATGTGACATTAAAGGTGTCAACTCTACCATACTTAACAATCTGGCCCCAACCCCAAATTTGAAGTGTTTGACAAGTTCAGATATGCATTCAGTGTACAAAGAATGTAACGTATGTTGGATGGTATACTCACAGTTTCTCTGTAGCGGTAACAGAATGACATATCAGGATCCAGCTCACTTGACTCATACTGGGGTTTAGCTTTGCGTAGAACCGTTGAGTTGATCAGATAAGCTGTCGAGATGTACGGGACATTCCACACACCTCTGTAACAGTCAAAGATTACAAATATAGCAAGATTTATAAGAAAATTTCTAGTAAAATACAACAAAATTAAAACGGACATTATTAATTTTTTGCTGGTATTCATTTTTAGGAGTGGAATCCTTTTAACTGTTTTTAAAACTTGCTAGGTAAATTTTTTTCAGAAAACATACAGTTATGGTCAATACAAAACATTGAATTTTGTATTAAAACAAAGTTAGCTAGCGAATTTGACAATTCTCCAACAAGGGTAACAACGATGTTATTTTGTATTCATATTATCAACTTTTTTATTAAAGGCAGCAAAAATTTAGTCCAAATAAATTTGCAAAATTTGTTTCTTAAAGAAAAAATCTATTTTTCTCTCCTAAAGTAATATATACCTACCTACATATAGCCTAGAATATTTGTTTCAAGTTATTAACCCTAAAATTATTTTGATGAAATTTTAAGGACAAGCTGGTAGTCAAGTTGAGGTAGGTTAACATAAAAATCCCTGTGGTTTGGAATTTGAAGTTAATTTTTAGTGCAAGTGGGTTTATTTAAGGTTAATGTTAAAGTTTACATTGAGAAAACTTTGTTTACTAATGGTGATAAAAAATATTCAAAATAATGTCTTAGATAAAAATATAAAAACAATTCAAAGTATTTTCTATGACTAATTTTTGAAAGACAAGTTTCATAGTGTTACAAGTATCTGGAAATTCATCCTTTTTCACAATGCCTACAATCCTTTAAACAAGATTAACTTGTCGTCAACAAAAATCAACTTTAATCAAAGAAATAACCAATCCCATCCACAAGTTATGAATGCTAAATCTTGTATCCAATGTTGAACTAGTTATTTGAGTAGCTAGTGTGCGAAGTATCACTTTGCTACACACGAGAGAAATGTTTACGGACGAGCCGCAGGCGAGTGTGGAAAGTTTCTCGAGTGCAGCAAAGGCATTTGCACTTGCGTTACACATTATATTTTTCCTACAGTTACTATAAAGCATATAAATAATTAATCTTTCAAACACTATTGAACAGGTTTTTAGGTTAGGTTAAATCCAAGCGTTGAACGAAATGGAAAACGCTGCACCATCTGATTGCAGTATCTTGTTGCCAACTTATTTTCAAGCGTATAAGTATTACATGTCTAATAAAAGCACGATGTTTTGTGTTGTTTGGAATACTGGAGTGCGGTAAAAAAATTAGTGCGGAAAAAGTAAGTAAATGCATCAATTAGCTACTTGGCATGCTATAATCAGGGCAAGGAAGTCCAATTTTTCAGGCAACTGTAGGAAAAATATTTAGAAATCTCCATCTTTAGGTTGGAGTCTTTAGACAAACAACTTTAATGAAAAAGAATATATTTCTGAAGTACGTTAAACAACCATTTCCTCCTTTTTACTGGATATGCAAGAGTTCAAGTCAAAAACCGTACAAGACTAAGTTGCAAAGCTTCCTTGACCTTAACCTACAGAACACTTGGGACAACTTGAGAGGCAAAGTGGGACGGCAATCAACATAAGAATATAGAGAGCAGGGCTGCGATAAATCTAAGGGGAGTTGACAATTCGACAGTTGTTGACCCATTATGACCTTGTTAGATCAGATTAAACAATGAAGGGGACGGCGGCAACATCAGAGTGGAGTAACACCTCATTGGCACATCCTTCGTCGAGCAACGTGCTTCACGTCACATCACGCCAATATTGGCACAAATTATACTGTGATCCACCATTCAGTGAGTGTGCTGCTGTAGGATTTACCAACTATCAGCAATACTTACATAAGGTGAGAATTAGTGATAAAGATTAGAAAAGCTTAATCTTTCCCATTTGTGAGATACTAAGATGTCCAAGAGGAAAGAAAATTGAATACTTTCTCACAACAATCTCAACCTCTTGACTATAGTGTTAGAAATAAGTATAGAAAAAGAAATTTAAACTTATATTTGTTCAGGATTTTGAAAAGTCTTTTGATTCCAGATATTTAGTTTATTTACGTTCCGTGGGAGATATCTGTGTATTAATTTTTGTATTGTTTTGTTTACTTACGGTGCTACTATTCTAGAACACGCAAAATACCTTACCTGGGATTTATTTAGTAGTCTATTAATGATGATTTTGAATTCATGGTATTGTTTAACTAAACCTTAAGCCTTAGGTATTTGAATCACGGTTTGTGTTTCGATTAACACTGTATTTGACAAATGGAACACGCCAGCAAAGGAGTTTATTGTTCATTATCTTGTCCATCTGATTACATCGACGTTTGGAATTATTGTGAACTGTTTTGTGATATTTTGGAGAAGAGTTCAGCTCAGGGGCGGCTCCAGGAAAAACTTTTTGGGTACGCTTGACAAATTTATTTATTTATTTATAAATTTAAATATCCACCTAAATGTTGGACAGTGGGCCTACCTGGCCTGCCCTCTGGAGCCGCCCCTGTTTCAGCTAAGAAAGTTAAGAGTTCAGGGACTAATAGATAGTTACACAGTAAAAATACACAAAACATAACCCTCATACTTTGTCCAAATATAAAACTTCTTCATAAAAGTAGGTAAAAGAGAAGTAAATCTGAACTTCTTGTTAACCTTCTCTCTGAAGAAGTCCTGTATTAGGAAAAAATATCAGCATTTCATGTTGTGAGTTTGTTGGGTCACATCTATTAGCCCTTAGCTCTAAGCTTTCTCAGGTAAACTAGCTGAACTCTATATCCCTCTCCAAAAACATAATCAGTAATTTTGATTTCCTTTAAAATGTGTACTGTATTTGATCATATTAATATTTAAAGAACATTGTTCATTGCAGGATGGTGAAGGTGCACTTTTGTATGGTGGTGTTTGTAGTGGCGGTGGCAGTGTCAGAGGCAGCTAGAGGCGGGGGAGGGGGTAGAGGTGGGGGGAGGGGCAAGGGAGGTAGACGGGGCCAGTATGGTAGTCGGATGCCAATTCAAATACAGCACAGAAATCCAGCCAGTGCCAGTTACTATGAGAATAAAGACGTGAGTAAATCCACAACTTCTTTGTGATATGCTTCCACAGTCGATGCCTAAAAGCTTTCAATCCTAACTTTGGGTGATGACTGTGTAGATGAAGACGACGATAACGTAGTTATAACAAAACCCAGGTCAACCCTCTCTTCCCAGAGAATCAATGGAAGGCTTGAGCAGCCCACCCTCGCCCCTGTGCATGTACCTACAACAGAGGATTTCCCGGGCTGTGAAGAAATGTTAGTGCTATGAAAGTGGACATATGCATCACATCCGAAACGTTGGCAACTAAGACGTTGTCTTCATCTACATGGTCGTCACCCAAAGACCAGGATTTACCACTCTTACTATATATCTGGTAAGGATCTTAGTTACATAAATTTAAATTCTGTATACTTAAAGCAACCAAACCATAATGTAGCATCAACTGATACGGTGAAAAATGTCATGGTTTGAATTACTGTTAGTTATTAATGATTCATCTAGATGCTTTAGAAATCACACGAGGTTCAACAAATGGTTTACCTGTTTTTCCAATATGGTAGACCACCATACTTGGACAGTTTTATTGGTGTATTGGCTAATTAAAATTAAAATAATAAAATATATCGTATAAGAAGAAGAAGCAACATTTTGTCAAAATCAATTGATTGGTTTCAGGGAGCCAGGATAGTTAAGTCCTCACACTTTGAGTTGGACTACATGTTGGGACGTAAGATAACCTTCTTCTGCATGGCACAAGGTCTACCAAGACCTCATATTACATGGTTCAAAGACGGAATTGAGCTTTACGCACACAAGTTCTTCCAGGTAACATGTTTGACATTGTACATTATATCAATCTGAAGTGTTGTTATATCACTTGCAACCAGCATTATAAGAAAAAAAATATGTACAGTATCCATCTATCTATCTTATATCTGTATATATAATACGTGAAGCCGTTTTTTGTTAACGCAACTCCTCCCTTATTTGTGGACCAATTTCAACTCTTCAGGGTGCCAAAAGATTCGTCACAATATGTAGTTTTGCAATAAGGTTTTAGAATTTTAAAATTCCTACTCTTAAGGGCATGGGACCCTCTCATAGGTCGGGTTTTCCCCTATAAGAAATACATAGAACAAATTTAAAAACAAAAACAGCTGTTTATAAAAAGAAACTCATTAGCTTTTTGGGAGTAAATTTTGATGTTTGTAATTCGGTAGGTTAAGACCAAGTTAAACAGTTAATCAGTTTGTTGGAAGAACAGAAAATGCCTCAAGTTCAAAGAAGAAATATTGAAAATGGGAGGAGGAGACGATTAATAATAAGATATCTTTTGTGCTTGAGGAGAGTAGAAAAAGAGAGGTCTGGTCTAACAGATACACATTCACTTGGTGAGATGAATCATATTTGCCAGTTCTGCTATTACTTTGGAAGTGTAAAAATATACGAAGCACATAGTGTTGTCACGGTGGTAAAGTAAACTTGCCTAGTTTTAGATCAAATGAATGCATGTATGAAACTATAATAATGCCTTGTTACTACTTACTAAGTTTATGTAGTAAAATTATACCAAATCTTGGCGTACCTTATGTTTTTTATGTAAACTTTTGTATTACTCGCTCTACAAATTAATTGAGAAAAAATGCAAATGGATTGTTTACTTCTAGGTTATGTTGCCAGTTCCTTGGACAAACTTACACAACGTTTTTTGATTGAATTCACCATCACAATGCAGACATTTCAAGTACAATACAATACAATACAATATTCTTTATTGTTAATTCGTCAAGAATTACAATAGTGTCAATACAATAGTGAATTGTACATATTAATTTTCATAAAATTCCTTTATTGAGTAGAAGGGTCTTGCTATTAGCCACTTCTTCAACTCCTGGTGTAGCTTGTTGCCAGTCAGGTCTCTCAGGTAGTCAGGTAGATGGTTCCTCAGCTTGCAGCCGGTGTAGGAAGGTTTTTTCTCCCAAAGAGTTGTTCGGTGAACTGGTAGTGCAAATTTGGAGCCATGACGGGTGTTGTAGTGGTGCAGGTCTTGGTTTCTTGGGGGGTTTATTTCATTCACATACTTTATGGTTTCAAGTATGTAGAGAGACACCACTGTGAGGATTCCTAGGTTTGCGAATGCTAGTCTGCAAGTCTGTGGTGGGACAAGGTTGGCGAGGGCTCTTATGGCTTTCTTTTGAAGGACAAGAATTCGATTCATATTTTTTGTTGAAGTTCCTCCCCACACTGTCAAGCCATATCTAAGATGCGACTCTACCAGTGCGAAGTAAGCTGTTTTGGCCACGGAGAGTCCGCCTATGTAGTTTATTCTTCTGACGACATATATTCCAGTACTGATTTTTTTGCTTAAGTGGTTGATGTGCTCTTTCCATGTTAGTTTGTTATCAAGGATAACACCGAGAAATTTTGTGTGGTTTTCTATTGTTACATCATCTAATTGAGGGACTATGTCTTTTTTCTTACTGAAATTCAGAGTTGTAGTTTTTGTGGGGTTTATTGCTAAGTCATTGTTCTTTGAGTAGAGGATAGTTTTGTTTAGGATCGATTTTGAATTAAGGTAAAGGTTTTGGGCTGTGTTGTCCTTGATCAAAATGGTTGTGTCATCTGCATACATGATTGCAACAGCATTTTCACTCTCAATTTGTTTGGGGAAGTCATTAGTCAATAAGATGAATAGAATCGGGCCTAATACAGAGCCTTGTGGAACTCCTCTCGTCAGCTTGCTTTTTGAAGATTTGAAACTTTCTGTGACTTCATTTGATGAGTTTTGCAGTTCCACGACTTGTGAACGTCCCGTTAGGTAGCTTTTGAACCATTCTAGCGCAGAATTTCTTATACCGAGTCTTTCGAGTTTCTTGCATATCAGGTCGTGGCCCAGGCAGTCAAAAGCCTTACTGTAATCAAGGAAGATGGCGGAAATGTATTGTTCGTTTTCTATCTGGTCTAGGACGTACTCAATTAGTGCTGTTATAGCTGAGGATGTAGATTTATTCTTCCGAAAGCCATGTTGGCTGTCAGTTAAGAGTTTGTTATGATTAAGATGTGCCATTAATCTAGCCAGAGCAATTTTTTCTATGATTTTAGAGAAACTGGAGATGAGAGAGATGGGCCTGTAGTTTTGAGCATTTTCAGTTGGTCCTTTTTTATGTTTGGGGTATATTTTACTGACTTTTATGGCGGATGGGAATTTGCCTTCTTTAAATGATTTATTTATAAGATAAACCAGAGGAGAGATGAGTTCTTGAGAGCAGTGCTTTATCATCTTAGAGGAAAACTCATCTATTCCACTTGATGTTTTGGCTTTTAGGGAGTTTATTATCGTTTTAACTTCTTTATAGGATGTTGAAGTTAGGGTAAGGTGTATTGGGCAGACTGGTTCTTCTCCATTCAGCACTGTTTCAGGGTCTATAACGATTGCTCTATTTTGGTCAAGGGTATTTTCTGCTATATTTGAGAAGAATGTGTTGAAGTGTTCGGCCATTTCTTTTGTGTCGTTTGTGAGTTTGCCATTTATTTCTAATTCTGTAAGGGTTTTCTCTTCACATTTTCCTTTCCTTTCCTTGTTTATAACTTGCCATAGTGCTTTTGGTTTGTTGTCAGCTTGTTCTATGAAGCTAGCTGTTGAGGACATTTTTAGGTTTCTTAGTTTCATGTCGTATATCCTTTTTCTATTAATCATTTCTAATTTGTCTTCATTTCTGTTCGTTAACTCAAACTTTTGCAGAGCTTTCAAAAAGTTCTCTTTAAGGTATTTTGCTTCAGGATCGTAGTACTTCATATGTTTTTTGTTTGTACTAATTTTAGTTTTCTTTAATGGGCATGTATAATCCAGTGCTGTTTGAAGAATATTATGACATTTGTTGTAGGAGGTTTCAAGATTTGGTGAAGAGTAAACATGTTCCCAATTTTGTAGATGGAGGTGAGCCTTTAGATTGTTTAGGTTTGTGTTGTTTAGGCTTCTTTTCATTACAAATCTTTGGGAAGTGTCTTCTTGGTGTGTTTTCAGCAGGCACAGCTGCGCAGTGTGGTCAGATAGACCAGTATGCACAACTTGTCCAGTAATATACGCAAATGGTATGTTTGAGCATATACAGTCTATTGAAGTGGCTGTGTCATGGGTTATTCTGGTGGCCTCTAGAGGAAATCTCCAGATGTTTTGTGTGGTTAACTCTTCTTCCAGCATGGTGTTTTTGGAATCTTGAGTGAGCCTGTCGATATTTATGTCACCGATGAGTATGAGGTTTTTCTTGTGTACTTCTTGTAGTTCTAGCGTGTCTGATAGGAGGTCAAGGGCAATTCTTGCATTTTCGATTGGTGGTCTATAGATGCCCAGAATGTAGATATCCTTTTTCTTTGTTGTCTGCATGCGAATCATTGCTGCTTCGAAAATTAACTCCTGGCATGTGTTTGATATGTTAATAGCTGATACTGTATCAGCAAGGGATTCCTTGGAATATATTGCAACACCTCCAAGTTTATGTTCTTCTCTACTAAAGTGGGTAATTAAAGAGTAGCCGGGAATTTTTGTAGCTTCTAGCTCTGTTTTTTTCAGTCCGTGTTCAGTCAAGACTAGAATGCTTGGTTTTGTGTCATTGAGAATATGGTGTAGTCTGTTCGTCTTTGTAGCAAGTCCTCTAATATTTTGGTGCATTATTGCTACACAAGAATTATTTAAAATTCAAATTAATTAATTCACAGTAAAAAAAGTTTCAAAAACTAATTTGCTATTTAAAGTTTTAGCGGCAATATTAGATAGACAGAAGTTCCAAAACCTATCTCGCTGCAAACTAAACGACTACTTTTACACATTTTATAAACTGTAAACATATTCACAATATCTTCAAAAATATTGTTACAGGTTCACGAGTGGCCAATCGGAGAAGACACGATGAAGTCCAAGATGGAGATTGATCCTACAACGCAAAAGGACGCAGGATACTACGAGTGCCAAGCTGACAACCAATACTCCATTGACAGAAGAGGATTCCGCACAGACTACGTTATTTACACATACTGAACCTTCCCCTTGACGATTACATACCAAACTTGTATGTTGTTATTGTTACCATTTGGACAAATAATAAATAAAACGCTAGAATTTTTTTCAAACTAATATTTATCTGTCAGCGTGAATATGACATAGTTATTCTGTTTTACAATGTAAAAATGAACGTTGGTATAGCAAAATAACATTGTATTTTAATTTTAAAAGATTAGAAAATTAATGTAAAAATGAACGTTGGTATGGAAAAATAACGTTGTATTTTAATTTTAAAGATTAGAAAATTAAGTTAACAAAACATAGAGATAATAATTACTGACTACAATCAGTTTAAACAATAATTAAACTGTTGAATTATAATGTTCTTTAGAATACATAATGTTACGCATAAATCGTAAATCAAAGAGACTGAATAGTTTGATAAGTTATATACGAGTATTGTAATAAATCAAAATTCAACCTAAAACACGTAAAGGTTTGGTATGCATGATGATAATGGTTTTGATAATTGTACATAGGTTAAATACAATTTTTATAGTATGTTACGAGTTTTATTTACAAGCCCCTTTTATCCTTAAAGGTATTTCTGGATCTAAACAGTGCAAAATGATGTTGACAGTTTTTATTAGGAAAGCAGGTTTTCATTCAGAGGGGCTCAGATAATGTATGATAATTTAGTTAGAAAATGTTGTTTACAAACCATTAAAATTTATTTCTTTGCTTAGTGGAATTGCTTGCTACGGAGTAAAACTGTATCATGGGCATATTTCTATTATCAAAAACAATAGGCTATATTAAATTTAAAAAATTAAAGCACAAAGCCATTGTTTAATATTGCAAATATTTGTATGGAATCATATTTTAAAAGCAAAGAAAGCCAATTAGAACTGGTTGATGAAGTTAATGAGAAGATTTGTGAAAACTGCCTTTTCACAATAATGGACCTTTCTCTTTGTTTCCTACAGGTTTCACAGACTTTGTTTTTGGATGTTTGAAAAAAAAACTAGGCTACAATAAATTTTGTATATGATGGGTGCTAAAAATACTTGGACCATCATAATATGGCAGCTATGGCATTTTTGGACTCCTACGATCAAGATGGTGATTCATTATTGGGGCATTCGCTGACCGAACTTTCACTCATTACGTTGCTTATGTATACATCACATATTGAATTTTGTGACATTGAACAGCGCAATGTTATTTCTAAAGTAAAGTGTCTGTAATAACGATAATGTTGTGAATTCACTGAAGAAAAAACACATCTGTTCTTAAAACAGTGCAATTGGTACACATCTGGCAGCGTCAGAAAACGTTCCTTACTTTCTGAACAGTCTTTGTGTTATCGGTACACCTACTGATCACATTCAACTGTAATGCAACATCATGAAAAATTCATAACAAACTGTTGTCAAACACATTTTTACGATAACTATTAAAGAAAACGCACAAACACATCCTATAAAATAAATGAAAGTCTTTATACAAACACATTTCAAAAATTGTTTTCCCAATACATTATGTAGGATAGATTATAGTGTCTCAGTTTGGATATAAAATTGTAGCCTTATTCCATTTGGAACATTAGATGATCTGTAATGTGAACTACCAAAGGACAATGTTTTAAGCTGCAAATATTGTTAATCAGTAAAACATAGACATTAACTCTTTGTCTACTTATGTAAAGCACAATATGAATGCAGGGTGAGTGGGGTGACTTATGTAGCTTTGATAGCAAGTACCACTTATTATAACTAAAAGCCCAAAAAGCAAGAACAGCTGAGTCTAGTTTGAAACCATGCAAAAGCAACAGACGGATTGTGGTTTTCTAAGGATCAAACCAGTGACCTTTATACTAGAGTAGATCACTGAGTTGGCACATTTGATACTTCAGAAAGACGAATTACCAAAAATACCAGGTAATCCAAAGAGGTTATTAAATAAAAAGGCAAAGGAAATACTACTAACATTTAGTCAAAAATTGTAGGTGTATAAGAGAAAAGACTCGCAAACTTTGCACTCTATCGGATCTTGGCGGTCCGGATTTATGGGTGAACACATAAATTTTACGTGAACCCATACATTTTATGCAAGTTCCAGAAAACCCTACACAGATGTTATTTATACACCTGATGGCAAAATACAGAGCTCTGTAGCATCAGTAAAAGAGTTTTTCCCCATTTGTACCTTGTGATATTTGCAGAAATTAAAACCAAAACAAGAGAGTCATGCATATCTGATGAGAGCGCTACCTTGCAGCCATGCCAGTCATATCAGTCAGTCCCACAACTATAATTTCTTTGTAAAAAGTAAGTCATGTTTTTTTCATTTTATATACATATATGCTCTTAATGGTGTTGTAAATGTGGTATCTACCTAAACATGGGAAATTTAAGGAAAAAGTACTATAACAAGTCTCAACAAGTTTGGCCCTGTTACACAGTAACTTGGCATCATGTTGGCGAGACGTAGGAATTGGCTAACTCAGGAACTCGCTAACCCGGTCGTGTGTCGGAACTGGCTAACTCCGGAACTGGCTAACCGTCTCAGTCAGGAATTGGCTAACTCCGGAACCCGCTAACTCGATTTTGTCTCGCGGCGGAATTCGCTAACTCTGGAAGTCGCTAACCCGGCCGCGCCCACTGCACGGAGCGTTGCCAACCTTGTACGACAAAATAATCGTACACTGCCGTATTTAAAAATGTCAGTGTCAATAAAGATACAGTAAATGTTATTGTTTTTTGTTATCAATTCCACTTTTAACAGATAACTAGCCCAAAGTAATTCAAAAGACAATTAAAAAATCATGAAAAAGTGTTTTTTTTTTATTAAACTGTACAATGGCCAGTTAAATGTTTATGATTTCGATCTTAAATATAAATGCCATCAGTATAACAGAAAATAATGGGATATGAAAAATATTGAAATTTCAGTTTAATTGGTACTAAATAATCCTCTACGAAACTAAGCTAAAATAAACGCAAGTTCTTAAACACGGAAACAGATGTATGTTACATGTTATAAAACCGTTTTTAGATTGTACACCTAAGCACCACTAGTAAAAAATAGTAGAAGATATAATATTCATTTAATAAAACGTTACACGGTAATTTTAATTCACGATTCTTAATAAACGAATTGACGGATTTTCCTGATTTGAGTGTTGGGTTTCCTTTATATTGCTTTCACAATCGATATAAACTATACCAAGCCATTGCTTGGTTCACCGTTCCCCAGTACTGAGCTTCACAATAGACAATAGCTTTGTTTTTGGATAACATTAAGTAATTTTAGCTATGACCACCAATTCATAGAATAGAATTGTAACAAACAAGAACGCCTGCGTCCATTTAGAATCAGCCTAGAGACAAACTCCAGACTTTTAAAAAGTAGGCCTACTGAAAGACGTAATTCAACAAAATTAAGAGGATGACCCCGGGTCTACACTAATAGCCTACGATAAAAAAAATTTACAAGTTGTATTTATGCATAGACTAACTTTTAATGCAATCCATTAATACATTAGGCCTACCACTTTATAATGTATTGATAAATATTTATTTAAATTCAATAGCTCTATTTAAAAATACATTATCACTACAATGTAATTCTTTAGTGACGTTTAACGTGTAAATTTTATTATGATTTATGATTCAAGGTTACAAGCCTAGTATATAAAATACGAACTCAATAATTTTATTTGCAGAAATTTACAAAATGGTATTCATTCGAATAAAAGAAACAAATGGTGGACTACGAAAATAGATATTTCATAACATGTAATAGATCCAAATTAAATGTGCATTTTTATCTTTTTGCATACCAATAAGCTACTATTTAAGTAAGAAACCCACATATAAAACATACTCCCTTATATTAGTACATTTCTCATCCTTATGGATCAGCTGAAGACACTTTTATTGTTAGTTCTGGCCGGTGCACTGTCTTTAGAGGTCGTGTTTTGTTTACAATTGTTTCTTGTTTTTAGTAATTTAAAACCTCGTTTAACCAAATAAAACGTTCTAATCACAACCAATAACACGTCCCCTAGTTATATAACCAAACAGTAATGAACAAATCATGAAGTTAACCATAAAATAATAGAAACACAATTTTGTCGACACTAGCGATCAGTGTCACCGGACATGAACTAGACACGAAAAACGAGCTTCAAAGTTTACAATGGGATGTCAAGTTTACTTGTGTTGGTTAGTCTATGGTAAGACTATAATGCATTTTCCACAATAATAATCATAGGAATAATGTTAAACATACTTCTAAATATATTTATTTTATCGACTACGTTGCTCTTACTCCTAATTAATCGTAGGATACGACATTATGGTACCGATACGATAGAGGTACTACACTTTCGGCAACACTGGCCAAAAATATTCGTGCTTGGCTCCCATTGGACGGCTCGCGAGGCTTCTGATTGGGAGTTAGCGAGTTCCGCCGAGGGACCGAGTTAGCGACTTCCGTGCGAGGACGGAATTCGCTAACCCGGCTCTAGAGCGGGTTAGCGGGTTCCGGAGTTAGCCAATTCCGAAACCGAACAAGTTAGCGAGTTCCTCTCATCAACCAAATTTGAAGATAGGGCATTTAACATGGGGCTAGCGAGTTCCAGAGTTAGCCAATTCCGCGGACCCATGTTGGCACCCTTGCAGTCCACAATATGCAGAGTTTGTTGAACCATACTGCAGTAGGTATCAGGACATTTTTCCAACTACGTCCAACCTCAGCCGATTAACCAATAATCCTACCAAAGGTGCTCTATAACATTTTTCACGATAAAAAAACTCCTTAGACAACCATATTATTAGATGACGGATTAGTGGGGTTATATTGTACGGTGCGACTCACACCAATTGTCAGGGGAGATTGCCAAAGAAACCATCTGTCACACCCACTATGGTCATACGCTCTAAGCCAGCTGTGTTATTGTTTATGACCGCAGAACCCACAATTTACCACCAGGAAGCTCTCCATTACCGAGGGGAGATCAATTGCCAGAACCCTTCGCGGTCCCATCGTCCAAACTACAATTAGCTGGCGGCTCTTCATCGGGAACTGTCCTTCTCTAGGTAAGTACCGCCGGCATTAATTGACTGATATCCAAGCAATTAGCCTATAGATTTGTAAATTTGGGTTTTTTTATGTTTGATTGATATAGTGTTCATGTTTAAGAAGTGAAGATTGTCAAGACAAATTTAGAATACAAAAACACTTAAATCTTAAGAGGCTTATAAAACTAAATTATTATTATTAAGTTTAAAAAATGTCTTTTTATGTTTTAAATGTATAAAAAAAAGTTACAGTAGAACTCCGATTGTCCGAATCAATAGGGACCAGAAGACCCCATTCGGATAATCGAAAATTCGGATAATCGGAGTTTTACCGGAATTCCAGGAATTTTAAAGAAAAATCCTCATTTTCGGTACTAAGTGAACTTTTAGTTAATAATAATTTAAATCAGAACATTTTTACAGTTTACAATGCTCATAGTACAAGTGTTCTATACATGTTATTAAGTCAATAGTGTTCCATCAAAGTCCAAAATTGGCTAATTGTGTTTAATAACAATTCTTTGATATTTTGCAAAACTTATTAATGTAGCTTTACGTTTTTATAATTGTAGAAATAAGCGATTCCGATAATTGGAGATTCGGTTAATTGGAGTTTGGATAATTGGAGTTTTACTGTACTAATGATTTAATATTTTTCATTAAATAAAAAATAAATTATTTCCACAATCCCGTTTTGAAAAATCAAAACATCTTCAATACTCCAGCAACATCTTCTTGAATATTCCAGGTACAATTTTAGATTGATATACCAATTCATGTTGGAAAGGATTTCAGAAAACACTTAAGGTAATTCATTGATTAAATGTTCCAGCAGTATTGCTCAAATGTTTGATTCAAACAAAACCGTTAATGAAAGTTGTAAAATCATTTTTGTTTTACTGTTTCCACAAAAAAGCCAATTTGATAGCACAGTATCCATTAAGTAATTTCCATTTTCCAAACCAAACTATTTAATCACTGCTACCTTCACTATCTCCCAGTCACTGATGCAATATACGATGTATTTTGTTAAACTGCTGAAGTTGTAATCACTTTAAGTGGTGATCTTGCACTTGAGCTCCCCAATTATTCAATATCTGCCTAGTAATACTAAAGTTAAAGTTACTAAAACGGATACAATCTAATTTTTCATTAGAACTATGTTGCAAAACGTCAACAAAAATTTACCAAAATTAAATTATACTAGAATATGATCTAGAAAATGAGACCCTCAATGAAAACGATCTTGATAACGAGACAATCTTACAAATTAAGATGAGCTCCAACCAAAATTCTACATAGCAACATAAACATGTTTGGCAACTAACACGGATCAGTGTTTGAAATTACTTTGCCGCATTGTCCTGGGAAAGGTAGTGGGGGAAGGTAGATGGCACGACATGTCATTCGCTCGCGGATTCACTTATTTCGGCGCGCTTTTATAAATGTGTGGACTCTGAAGCCGAGGCGCTGGAGGGTTAACTAGAGCTAAGCTTAACTGGAGGGTTAAGATAAGGTTGTAACTATTTTAACGGTAACCATGAATGTAATGAGCGAGATGGGGTATTTACATAGTTTGTCATGCTACGCCAGGTGGTGGAAGTATGAAAATGTTGGGTGTGGTGTTGCTGCTATGTGTGGCCAGTGTCCTGGAGCCAGTGGTCGCCAGGAGAGGACGATCTAGAAGTCGGACCAAGTCCAGAGTACAGATTGGCCTTCCCATTACCGGAAAATACCGAGACCCGGAGAGCGACCAGTATTACAACAACAACAACGTAAGTTACATCTAACTGAGACTTTCAGCCTTCTTGTACCTCACCTTAATAACAGCTCCAATTTATTTATGATTGTTAAGCTCTTAAAATTTTAATGTTAATTCAAAAAGTAAAAAAATGTGTTGGAAAAACCAATGGAAGACAATTCTAACTTATCTAAATTTAATCAGATTTTTAATTTTCCCATAGTTAGTTAAGTATTAATTGACAAAAGTTCATTTATAGGCAATTATAAATAATTAGAGCAATAACCCTAATGTTAGACGTTGAACACATATCTATATAAATAATTAGCTTTAAATATTTTGAAATTGTACATTTTATTTCTATTAAAACGGAGTGAACAGGTTTTAATACTTTCATTCGCTGGGTTTTCTAAATCGTTAATCGATTCCATATTTTTTCGGTCTTGCAGGGCGCAAAGATTCTACAAGCGTCGCACTTTGATTATGAATACGTGTTGGGCCACAAGATAGCGTTTTTGTGTGTCGCCAAGGGGAATCCACGTCCTCACATCACATGGTTCAAAGATGGAATAGAGCTCTACTCTCATCTATATCTCCATGTAAGTCGCACCTACATCCTATGATAACTTCAATTGGTAAACAAATCTACTACATCCGTCGGTATAGTAGTTTTTATTTCTGTACAGTTCAGTATAATTAAGAAAAATCGCCAATGAAGCCAAAAAAAAAAAAATGAAAGCCAAGTTAGAGATAGCTATTAGCAATCCAAATTCGCTGTTAAAATATTTAACAATGAATAATGACATACTGAACACAAATCATTAGCTAACAAAAGTAACAAACATTAGTGCTTGGAACACAAGCAATAGTAGAATTTCGGCTCCGTTTCGATCAGACATATCATGAGTGATTTGTCTAAAATCATGTAAATAAATACATAATAAACAATCAATTGTGTCTAGCAATGTGTTCTATATGACTCCTCTGATTCTACAGTTTACAAATTTTTCAAACATTATGTGTAATTTAAATTTAAAACAAATATATTATTTTTTCAAAATAACTTCTGATACACATTTAAGTTCGTACTAGGGTCTGATTGTCAGGTGAGAGGACAACATCTACCCTATTACGTCTTTCGGGAACATGCTGGTCTAACAGAGCTTAGGATTTCGGTCCCTGAGACCCAAGGTTTAAATCCCGCCAATCACCAATGGATTTTGTCAAAGTGATAGTGCAGCGATCTTTAGGCCTAGCCTAAAGTAATGTAAAAAGTAATGCAGGCTAGAGCTTATTAAAAAAATATGTCTGTCCTAGGTGCACGAGTGGACGGTATCTAAGGACACGGTCAAGTCTAAGCTGGAGATAGACCCAGCCACTCAGATGGACGCTGGACTTTACGAGTGTTCCGCAGACAACATGTACAGCATCGACAGACGCAGCTTCAAAACTGACTTCAGCATTGCGTTCGACTGAAGTACACACTCACAGACTTCACAACAGCATAAACAATGATTTAAATATACATAGTTATGTTATAGTTTGTAAGTTTTACTTAAGTGTAAACAATGCAAGGTTTAACGAGTGGAATAAAAATAATTTTGTAAGGATTTCCGTATTAAAGGTGAACTTGATTTAATTTCCATTTTTATGAACCCAAATGACAAATGTGCTACTCTGATGGCCAGTGGTACTGTCCTATATTGACCCAATGAAAGGCAATAAAATGAATCCTTGAAAGGCCTGTAGCACTGGCTATGGCTAAAAGACACATGATTTTTTAAACAAAATGTTGTTAAGTCTGCTGAATGGTGATACCTGGAGAGCAACTTTGAAACTAAAATAGTTCCTAGGCAGGAAGAAGCCGAGCCTAAATGTAGAGAAAGGGTGCTAGCTACCCACAAGACAGAGATAGCTATATCGAAACAATTATTTGTTATTTACATCAACGGCAAGTCTGGCACAACTGGCAGACTGAGCGCAAGTGTTTAGACATGACTGATGACAGATGTAAAGGAATTGCGTTAAACAAAGACAACTAGGAACACACTTAAACCAAACACCCTATCCACAAAATAATTTAAACCAAACTGAATGTATCTTTACATAGTAGTCATTAATCACTAACCTTCTGTCGTTGTTGACGATATCCATGTAGTCAAATGACCGAGCGTAGAAACCGTCTACAGAAAGGTCTCCCCAGAAGTTGGACCAAGCCTTGCCTGGCCTGACCAGCATTGGAGCAACTATAGTCCTGCAAGGAAACACACAATTTAATACACTAGCTTAGTAAACAAAAGTTTAGCTCTTTGACCTTCAGGGATTATTACTGATACTAATATTTTTATTTTAATATTTTAAGTCCGGAGGGATATGAGAAGGATGTCCGTTACAGAGGAGATGATGAAGGACCGAGAAAGATGGCGCAGAGCTGTTGGAGAGGCCAAAAACCTGCTTAGGTTTGAGTGGCCAGCTAGGTAAGCTAGGTAAGGTAATATTTTTATCATGATTTTTCCATCTTATTAAGAACAGAACAGAAAATCTAAACTAATATAACAAAAATTTTTAGTGGACAGATGTATAGTAAGGATTAGTAAAAGTAGCTTTTTGCCGTTTTAGCAGTAAGCTTCAGTCTGCAAAGAACTACCCATCCCAATAACATCCATATGAGCCATACACTAATTTTTCTAGGTAGGTCTTTTCACTTGGCTCTTTAAGAGACAGGTGAATTCCTCGAGACCTGACCGAGACATTCCTTGACAAATCCTTTATCTACAATGCCGTTTCCTGGCAAAAGGAGACAAAGCTATAGACTGCTTGGCCATTGATTAGAATAACCGTCTACAGCACAACTATATCGGTAAACCCAGGCGTACCATAGTTATAAATTTTGCTACAATGATGGTTTATCTATCTTCACAGTTTAACATTGAAGTAAAATGCTTTCATGTTTATTGTAATTGATTATCATATGAAAAGTCAATGTTTGACACCCCAAACATTAAAGTTGATCAATAAATAACAGAAGAGGTGTGTTCGCATAAAACTAAGCTAAGATGTACAATTGAACTCTGCTTAATTTTTAAAGTACTATCTTTGATACATTTTATGAAAGATTATTGCAGCGTATTGCACTGCACAGGGCCTCTATTTTACTAAATTACTGTTGTGTTCGTGGGTTGAATTGGACTTAGGAAGTGGACTGAAATAAATACGATATTTTTACATATTTAAAACACGGCTACAAACGGGTGGTTAAGGTTCGAATTCTGAAGGTAGACTGGGCTGTTGAAGGGACGGACGTACATGGACGGTGGTGTGATGTAGGTGGAGAGGGGATCAGGTGATGTTTGTAGCCAATGAGATTCATTGAAAATCATACGATTCACAGTGGCGTGATGTACAAGGAAATCATACAACGGATATTAATATTCTTAAGATATATTACAATTACCTGTTAAGTGAGATAAGCCCTTTGAGAGTGTTGGGGTTGTCCAAGCGAGCAATGCTGTCCAGGACCAGTAAATAGTCACAGTCTTTGGCAAAGCAGTACTCTCTGGAACAAGTTGTTATAATAACAATGGGCTGGAGTTAAGGAATCAAAAGTGAGTAAGAATTATAACATAGAGAAGGCAGTATTTTTATTATGTTTTGGTAGCTTCAGTTAGTGAAAGCAAATTCACTGCCATGTTATAGCTACACAAGATACACTTAGGTGTGAAAAATAAATGAATATTCCACCAAACCTTGTTGAAAGTGACAAAACAAATATTTTTTGAAAACATAAAAACTATCTGGCCACGCTAATGCTAACACAGCCAGTTTTCCACACATTTAATCGCCTGTAAGAGCTGCCAACCTATGTGTTTTGAAATATATCACACAGTAGAGAATGTCATTTGCATCGTTAAGCCTACAAAATCTCAACTTCATGAAATGCGTCGTTAGCAGTGTTGTTCAGTGGTTGATGTTCAAATGTTAAAAAAATTTTACACCCATGATTATAGCACCAAAACTTTGTTTTGAAGTTCTTTATTAATACAGATACCCCAGTTCGCAGTAGTTCCAAATTATTGACTTTGTGTTCCATGTTTTGCCTGTCACACCATTATCAAACACCATCCTTTAAGAAACATGATGTAACAAACTATTCCGGGCCAAAGTCTCTTGTCCCAGGATGTGAAGGTGAGATATAAAAAAGATCACTTTAATACAGATCACAAAATTAACATCAAGCCAAAACATGTGACAGTGAGACAACTTCTTGGAACTCCATGTAATTGTATAAATTTATATTAACAAAGAGTAAAAAAAATATTTCCAGTTTAAACTATAAAAATTTTTTACACATTTGAGAACCATTTACAGTTTAATTTTTTTTCATTCATAATTGTTCCTTTTTTTAATTCTAGACAGTATAAAGAATATCAATATCTTAACAATTCACCTGGCAAACATTTTAGCAACAGCTTCAGAGATTCCATCCTTAGGCTGCTGCAGTAGCTTCACTCCTCTGTACTGTTCCAGTGCATTGACATTGTCTACGAACTGTAGCACCTCCCTCTGATGGTATTCAACCTGTACAAACATCAACAGTGAGGTGAAGACAATAGAAGAGCGCACAAATTTGGTGTTTGGAGATTGGCTAGTTATGCAATTCAACTACAGGAAAATACCCTCTAGTCAGTTGTTTTGTTAGACTGCCGGATGTTTCATCTGGTAAAAAAATATATCATTCAAATGTGAATTAAATTCTATGACAAAAATCTACTTGTTTCTTTAGTTTAGTTTTGTAATGTCCAAAAATATCCAAGATAAAAACAGAAACAAAAAGATGGAACAGGGACTGAGTACTTTAGAGTAAATCGGCTTAAAAATATAAGTCTATAAATGAACTGTTATTGAGACGATGAAATCATTAAAAGTACTGTTGGGTCCTTTAGCCAAGAGGTTCATCCTAAGCTAACCGGCTATCTATAACAATAAGGTTTTGATCAATAAGATGCGACCATTTGTAAGGTTGTAAGTTGAATATAAATTTAATAAAGCTTGTCATAATATGGAATAAATTTTAAATAAATGAATGAAAAATTCCTTTATTTCAGAGCGTCTCTTAGTACAGATTAACTGTTTTATAGAGTAACTCAGGTCAATATACTTTATATCTTTTACTGTTTAGAAAAATAAACCAAGCTACTGAACAATCTATTTTTACAACACAATCCATTCAAATAAGACTGATTGATCACATAAATTTAATAAAAACAATGAGCTTGGAAAGATTATGCGTTTTGTAATTGTCGAGTTAATAAATATAAAATTATATACTTACATTGTTAAAAAGGAAAAAGTGGATTTTGTTTTTCGGATAGTCCAACTGCAGAACAGAATCAAAGAACTCTCTCAGGAATGGAGTAGGAATTCCAACATACAACGCAATTACAACCATCGGGTAGTCAGCCTCTGAGACCTGTAACAGATCATCTTATATCACTCACTAAGCTCTGTGTACCACCATTGGCTTTGGATACTGAAATGGACATCCCATCTATATGGATTTGGGAACTGATGACAGTTAATGTAAAATCAATTAGGCATCTATATGGATTAGTAGTTTCTTTCATGTACAGAATTATTCAATTTATCCACAGAGAAGCAAGGTACTGAGGAAACATGCCTATGGGACAACCGTGAAAAGGAAACTTTAAAAATTATATATTTTTCGTACATACATTCAATCATATCATTTGGAGTTTCACTTTATGGTGCAGCAAAAAAGAAAATATTAAAATCAATTCTAAAAAAGCAAAAGAAAGCTATTAGAATTTTGTGCAATTTAAAACGCAGAACTTCAGTCAAAGAATATTTTAAAACTGAGAATATTATGACTGTTTATGGAATGTATGTCTATGAAACAGTATTATCAGTAAAAGACAGATTTATTGAATTACAACTTATTGGAGACTATCACAATTACTTCACTAGAAATCGAGAAAACCTGGCCACAAGCTCACATACTCTGCAACTTTTTACGAAGACACCTAAATATGCCGGTTCCAAATTTTATAATAAACTTCCTAAAGAAATCAAATTAGAAACTTCCAAAAATAAATTTAAATCAAAATTGAAAAAGTTTCTTATCAACAAGGCTATGTACTCCTTTGAAGAGTTTTAGTTCTGTAAGTTATTAATTGCTCTGTTTCATATCGATTGAAACTTTTGGTTTTAAAATAATTTTATCTATATTTTTAATTTTGATATTTTCATGTATAAACTTTCATATTGCACTGCTTGTTTTAATTTATTTGATCTGAAAAGCTATTAATATTGATGATATGTTGTTATGCCATGCATGATAATGATGAGTATTTTAGTTAGTTAGTTTTATTAAATTACTCTTGACGCCATTCCTGTATCTATGTATTGTACTTTAATGAATAAAGTTATATGAAATGAAATGAACCGTGCGCTTTCTTTTCAGCTCTGGTACGTTATGAAATATACTTGTGACAAGAAAGGAAGAGCCCTAACAGCAAGCAGAGTCCACCATGAGCGTTTTAGTAAATGAGGACGAGGACGGGTTGTTGAACTTTGCCCTTGACACCAGCACTAGTGCTGGACACCACTTAAGTGTACCACGGAGTGTATCTTCTGTTCCTTACTTCTCTGTGGTCTCTCACAGTGTATGTTACTGAACTTAAATTTTCTCTTTCGGATTTGTATACGTTGACATGTAAAAGGGGATATAAAACATGCTACAGTTTACAACAAGTTTAGTTTAGTTTGACCTGATTGAAAAGTCTAAAAGAAAAAAAACCCTCTTTTTAGAGCAAACACTTTGACATTCGCTCAATTGGACTTGTGTTTAAAATCGAAATTGAAAACCTCAACTCAATTCTAAAACACAGCTTTCATTTTATTTTAGTGTTTTATAAATACAGTTGTCCCTTGAAAATCTAACACTTTGTAATCTAACGTTCTCGGTAGTCTAACAGTCTTATCAGCAGAAACAAAACAAGCTTGCAGCAAAATAAATATTTAACTTCGAGTTGTTATACTGTCATAAGCAATTAATAGCTATTAAAACCGGCACTGCTTTAGAAATCAATTGTTATATTTCATCTTGATCAACTGCATTACGTAAAACGAATCTTGATAATCCAACCTTTTTGGTAAGCCGACACCCTCTCGGTCCCTTAGTTTGTTGGATTATTGAGAAACAACCGTAACTGTAAGTAGTCTGTTGGCCTATTCATTTAATAACATAAGAAATTACATAGTAACGACCTTCAATCAACAAAAAACGACCGAATATTCAAAAGTTAACTGTTGGAGCCAAGATGTAAATAGAGGCAGATAAGAATAAACTTCTGGGGAGTGATATAGCATGACAATTTCCATTGGTAAGACAGAATAAATGTTTTATGATTCCCATTCTCGGAACACGAAAACTAAGTTATATCTGTCTCACAACTCATAAATATCATTCATTACAGGGTTTGGCATCATTTCAAGTAAAAACAATATATAAGTTCTAATGCAATACTTATTTATAACAATGTGGTGACCTTGGTGAGGTCAATGGTGTTCTCCTTGCACGTAGCACATCCCTCAGCCTCAGTCCAGCCCCGAGGTAAGTAGTTGGTCAAGGTGTTGAAGTGTATCTTGGAAGGTCCATTACCGTGCAGTACCAGTGGCTTGGTGTTATGTACTTTGTTGACCAACGTGTCTTCCACAATGTCAACATCATCTGACAACATTACATCTGTTAGACATAATTATTTAACATAAAATCACAAAGAATTATAAAAAAATATTATAATGAGGTATTGAGTATTTAAGGGACATGCAAAGGATAAGCAAATGTATCAAAGGTTCCTCACCGATCGCTCCATTTAGGTTCTGGAAGATGTTAGCGTTGTAGTCGAGTTTGATACGATGTTTCTCCCTCAAATCCTTGTCTAGGAACAGTCTTGTGTAGTACAACTGGTCGTCATCCTTGCTGTTCAGCTTGAGAGAGGACAATAACTCGTAAATGTCACTGGCGTAGCCGATGAATCCTGTATAGGTTACAAACATTGGATCTTAATATATACCATAACTGTTGAATTTTAAAGAGCTAAAATATTTTCATAGGCTTAACCGATTTAATCTAGAAAAGGCAGTAACTTCTTGATTGCTAATCTAGACTCAGTTGTTCTTTATCATTGGGCTTATAATAAATGGTCCTGACAAAAGAACGAGCTGATCTTTTTCTGTAGGCTAACAAAGCTGTCATCTCATTCATTCAACAATCATACTTTATTAATACACACACTCTGGTGTGATGGCGTTGTATAAATTTGATCTACGTCATTCCATGGCAGCAACACTGTACTGAGGTCTCGCTACAATGGGGACAACCATACAACACAAGTCTATATCAGGGCTGGTCGCAGCAAAAGTGACAATTGTAATGAGTTTTCAGTAATAACACTGGAAGATTACCTCCAGAATTGAGATACTTGTATCTGGACTCAGTGACAGGGTATTGTTCCGCCATCCTCTGGTCAGGCCAACAGAACGGCTCGGCTGAAAATACCACTCTGGCGTCCATCGCTCGGAACTGCTCTAGAATGGCAGCCACGGGCCCCAGCAGCACCACATCATAGCTGTCAACAGTCAAGAGACAAGAATGTAGCCAACTGTACATATTGTAAAGCTAAAACTATAGTCGAGTTAAGCTTGTCACAAAACGTGACTGTAAATCTGTCTCTTGGTATCAAGTTATTGTTATTGTTTATTTACTCAAGTCCAAACTGAAACGCTAAAACCACTAAAACATAGAATTTCCCAATATCCATTCACAGTCACTTACCTGTCACTAAACATAATGATCTTCTCCTTGTCTTGAGCGAGGGGTTTGAGAGCCTCTCTCAACAGCAGCACCTTATGTCCTCCCCCAGGGTGTTGCATATCTCCTCCCTCCCACACCTCTCCCATCCCCAAAACCTGTACACATAAATAAAATTTGTCATTTTTTTAGGAGGTTGCGTCTTTTTTTTCCTACATGAGCCAGAGAGGCCTGTGCGTGGAACGTATCCAGCAAAGCAGGGGTGATCCGGGGTACAGTACATGGGTGAAATGAACTGATAAAAAGTTGTGGTACCAGGATCCAAACCTACATCGCTGCCTTGGGCCCAAAGTCTTTGGCGCTACCAACTGAGCCACCGACTCACAACTCTTGGTCAGAATTAGTGGTTTATGACTAGTAAGAATGTCAAAATCATAAGGTCAGTGTGGCTAAATTAGATTAAACACCTTGATAGAGTTGTAACAATCTTTCTTAAAGTTATTAGTTTCAAGATTCGATGCATTATTAAATTGCAATTCAATCAATATAACAAGTCATATTTGACCCCATGAGGTTCTTCTTATCAAGGTTCTACTGTACTACCGTTTAGTCTTGTAGCAGAAAAAGAAGTTAAGGAAAATTTACACTTTCTGATTCAAATATGATCACTCAAATTCTGTGATTAGTTTTTTTTCTATAGTGTTTATTGGTTGAGACAGTAACAAAAGGTGTTTGAAGAATTTTGCATGTAGATTGCAAATGTGTGACTGAACAAACGGTTAGACTGGAAGTAAACGTTTCTAAGACTACCTAGATGAGGAACAATGGTAAACCCTATAGTCTTAAAAAAGCAGACCAGAAAGCAATGTTTCCCCAACATAAATCGCCGTCTTGAACTGATGAACAACCATCGCCAGCCTTCTGCAAACCCCCTAGGCCACACTCATACATACACACCCGATGCAACCTAACCACACAACACACCTCATACAAGGCAGAAGAGTTGATTGTTCCTCACATACATTTTTAAGTGTTTATTACAAGATTAATTGTCGCATAGGGGTGAGAACTTGCTAGATAAGTAGTGGATGATGTAAACATTTTGGCATTGGTGTCAGGTTTGATCTAGTTGTAATGATAAATTTATTTTACAAGGGTATTTGTTTTATCCATGAGCAGTATTATGTTTGAAATATAAAATACCCCCACCGCAGCAAACCTGCAGACAAAACAAATTTCACCTTGTCTGATTACATTTTTACTAAAATATTTCCATAAATAAAACATATTATTCCCAATTTAAATAACATTAGATTTAACAAGTGCTTAGGTTTCCTGCTACGGGGAAGCTAAAAAGTGTTTTTTTACTATACGTCAATATTATAGGATGAAAAAAATTAATTTGCCAAATTTTATCAATATATATCCATAAACAAGTAAACCACAACAATTTTAATTTTCTCCATAAGAATAACATGGGAATTTTAAATTAATTATCTCCGTGACCGTTTGGCATACAAGAGCGCTTCAATATACTAAATTATTTCTTTTTTAAGCTCTACAAATAGGTTTCAAAAGAAATTGCAATTTTTTTTGTTTTAGGGTCAAAAATGGGAAAAACCCATTTTTACCCCATAAAACCCCCCATAAACCCCCGTTCCCATGGTCCGATTATCGCGAACTCGTTAGAATAAACGTAGGTTTACATGTTTGTACCAAATTTCATCAAAATCGGATCATTTTTGCTCGAGTTATCGCGCTAACGAACACATATATAAATACAATAATTTTATTTATATATATATATAAATATATATATATATACAGGGTGTCCAGTCATAAGTGTTAAATAAAATTTTGCATCAAACTACATGGTAATGGCGACATAATGACGCACATTTGAGGTTCCCAACCTCAACCGTTAGGGAATAACAAATAAATTAAGGTTTTCCAAAAATTATTGTAGTTGTTATGAAAAAGGTTATATTACTCTGTTAAAAATTCACTAATTGTTAATTTAAATGTCATTTTCAGAATCCTCACAAAATTTTAAATAGATATAACACATAATCGTTGGGGCACGGAAAAATATTCTACTTAAATTTCTACGTTAAACAATTATTTTTAATACTGACGAAAATTTAAATAACATTCAGCGATTTATTTCTCGGTTACCGAGATCCGCTGAGTTTAACCAATATTACTAAAAACTTCCTTATTTAAAGGGCTTTACAATGGTGTATAATAGGTTTTACCAAGTTTCAAATTTCCTAATGTAATTCAATCATTGTTGTGAAAAAACATGGTAGGGCAAAGAAAAGCTATTGTGAAGAATAATACATTTAACTGCAGGTAACGAATAACTTGAATTTTTTCTCGCATGCAACGCTTTTTTATAACTATTAAGCTAAGAAAAGAAGCATATAGTAGCAGAATGTGTTTGTGATATTAGTAATATTGTTACGGTTATCGTATATTTTTCATATTTCAGATAAGATTTCAATTAACTCTCGGTTGTGGCTATACCAAAACTACCTGACATGGATTGGACGTGGAGGAAGTGTGACATGGCCTCCTCGATCTCCAGACTTGAGCCCGTTAGATTTTTTTGTTCGGGGTTACATGTAAAGTCTAGTTTACTCGACTGTTGTAAACTCAGCAGTTGAGTTACGGTAGAGAATCTTTGAGGCTGCTGGGAAAGTAAGGGAAAAATTGACGTACGAGGTCACAGTTGGCGCGATTCACAAGCGAGCTAGGGCCTTCTTGCGGGAAAACGGAGGGCACTTTACACCCAAACTGTGATTCCACCTTAAGTTGTGCTACGGACGAGATATGTCATAGATTTGATTTGTATTGTGTGTTTTTATTAATGTATTGTGTTTTTTTTTATAATAAATTTTCCAAAGTCTAAACAAAAACTCTTTAGTTTGATGAAAGTGTAGTCTGGTCAATCATTAATTACACAAACCCTCATCATCAGTGGTCAGCTCATAAAATAGTAAGTAAAATTCATTATTTTTTACAATATCTGTTTTGGTTCAACCGTGATTTTTCACAATAGTACGTAAAATTCACCATAGATTTGACAGTAGATAATTGTAGTTATACATCATTGTAAAGCCCTTTAAATAAGAAAGTTTTTAGTAATATTTGTTTAACTCAGCGGAACTCGGTAACCGAGAAATAAATTGCTGAATGTTATTTATGTTTTCGTCGATATTAAAAATAATTGTTTAACGAAGAAATTTAAATAGAATTTTTTTCTGTACCCCAACGATTATGTGTTATATCTATTTAAAAGTTTGTGAGGATTCTGAAAATGACATTTAAATTAACAATTAGTGCATTTTTAACAGAGTAATATAACCTTTTTCATAACAACTACAATAATTTTTGAAAAATCTTAATTTATTTGTTATCCCCTAACGGTTGAGGTTGGGAACCTCAAATGTGCTTCATTATGTCGCCATTACCATGTAGTTTGATGCAAATTTTTATTTAACACTTATGACCGGACACCCTGTATATATAAATATATATATAAAATATATATATAAATATATATATAAAAATATATATATAAATATATATATATATATATGAATTTGAACGGATAGTGTTTTTGGCCTCTAGGGACCTCAAAACAAAAAATGAAATCGGTCCCGGGTCCAGGTCTTACCATGAGACCTACGGTAATAGCTTATTCCCTATATGGGAAATTCGCTAAAAGATTAGATAGGAAAGTAAATGTTATTAACATTGTTGACAACATCATTTATGGTCCAGTTACAATGTATAATTTAAGCAATCTGAGCATGTGAGAGTTTATCACAACTGTTGAGTTCAAAGTTAATTAAGTCTCTAGTGGTGTTTTCTTACTTAAAAATTGTTATCTTGTGATTAAAACTTTGTTTTTCTATTATAAACTCCCTAAATAGTATACATATTTAAAATGTACTTTAAATTAATCATGACAGTATTGCTAATTTTGTGAGATGTTTACACTGTTGGTCTTTAAATAAATTTTTAAATTCCAAGTCTGTTGATTTCTATTACTGTTTAGAAAAAGTTTTTCTTCAGTGATATTTTTGGGAGAAGTTTAGTTAAAGGCATTGTCCATTGTAAGAGGTTGTAAATGTACACAAATAAAATTGATGAAAAACCCATTCTAGGTTCCAACAGACCCCTGGCAAAAGATATCATAACTCTTTAACAAGAATTTAAACAAAATAATTTCTACACATTTGTTGTAAAATTTGGGTATTTGACACCGGGACAAATGCACAGGATGAATGCATTGAATTTGTAAATGTCTGAGCCCAAGCATTTATGCATCCTTAATAATTTGTTAAATAGATTAGCAATGCAATGCTTAATTAAGGCCCTATAAAATAAAATATTCCTTATAATGTTCATGTAGTTTTCTGAGTACTTAACACCCTTATTTTGGTTTAGTAATCATTTTAAGAGGCTAGTATATTTTTTTTATTTGAAAGATATTTAAACATTACTCACAGTAGCTGATTAATTGTTGACTATGATATTAGGTTGTACAGTAGACCCTCTATAATCCGGCACTGTTCCACTCTGGCATTCCAGTAATCCGGCGTCTTTTGACAGGAGTGGTCTTCCGCGATCGTGGCAAAATTCTAATTATCTCCTGCGGCCGTATAGACATCATCATCGTCTCCCGCGGTCATGTAGACATTATCGTTGTTTTCCGCGATCGCGACGAAATTCTGATCTTCTCCCGCGGCCGTGCAGACATCATCATCGTCTCCAGTAGTCACGGAAACGTCATCGACATCATGCGCGATCGCAGCAATAGTGGTTTCCGATCGCACGATCTTTGCAGACAAGTTTTGTGCATTTTAAGTGTTTTTGTTGATGACATTCCAGTAATCCGGCATTTTCACCAATCCGGCAGTATCACAGTCCTAAATTTTCCGGATTACTGAGAGTCTACTGTAGTTAGTTTTAACAAATGAAAGAAAATTTAAAAGTAAAGGAGCGTTTTGAAGGTTCTAATATCGTATGACGGCTAGTATCGCTGAAACTGCTACTTGAAGTACATGGCTTTTCGGCTCTCAGTAGGCTACTAAATGGTAGACAAAAAATATGGAGTATGGAAAATGCTCTATAAACCATGTTCTCATCCACTTAAAAATAATGTACATACTGTACAGATTTTTTGTCAAAAAAAAACAGCCGATTACATGTAAAGCCCAATGCAAAAGTCAACACACAATCCACACTTCCCCACACAAACTTACATGTTTTCCTAATTATCGATAAGGCCTTGGCATCGTGATTGATAATTATTTTACTGAAACCAATAGAACAAAATAGCAATCTATATTGTAAAATCCAACTATGTTTGATGTACATACATTTATTTAATGAAAAAAGTAAAAGAAATTGGATGTAACGATACATAATTATATGATCATGGCTAAATAAACAATAATAAATGGCTATAACTCCTTGAATTAAAATAAACTGTTGCTTTAGTTGATCAGAACTTCTTTTAGTTATAAATCAACATCAAAAGTATTTTTTTATATATTGAATTAGAACATTCAGCAGTAGCCTGAGGAAATATTTCACATATTCGTAAAGCCAGGTTATTTAGGCATTTTAAATAGTTAGGGCATTGTTTAATGTACCTTCAGAAATGTCCAATACTTAAAATGTTCAATTCCCGACTCAGAGCACTCACCTACTATAGCCATTTACTTTTGAATAGTAAAGACACATTTCTCAACATGAACTGTAGCCAGTTTTATTAAAAAGGAACATTTTAAATTAGCATCTCGTACAGTTTTCTCTTTCTAAAGATTTTTTTCACTTTTCGTGTTTTATACTATGTTGGTTGACGTAAAATGTTAAGTTCACAGTATAGTTCTCCTTTCCTGTAACTATAAAGCCTATTAAGAAGTTTGTGTAAAAAAAAAATTGAATATTTTACAACATCACACTACGTCTGTGACTCAACTGAACTATAAAACTGGCAACAACTTGAACGTAAGAATAGAATGTTTACTTGACCATAGTGTTACTGTCAAAGACACAAATTGCATGTTTTCTGTGCTAGGAATATGGAAGTTTTCGTCAAATAACACTCTGTATTACAACCATAAAAACAAAACTATAACCGAAATTTCAAACATTTTTATCATTTAGCTCCATAACAGCTGATAAGTTAGCAATCAGTTGAGCCAGTCAATGACCTCGGGGGAAGCGGAGCTGATATCACACATGTCCAATAAATGTCATCTGCTACTAACATTATGACTCACCACACCAGCTGGACTCAGCTCTTCAGATCCCACGGATTTACATCTCTAACATGCATAATGTAATCTGCATGTTTTAAAAATTAAATGTTTGTTGATTGTAATTTTTGTAAATATGACTAGCTGGCTTTTGCTGTGATGGATGTGGCTAGCTTAGCATTCTATGAGAATTTAACAGTAAATTTAAAATGTGTTTAAAGTTTTGAAGTTTGTATTTTGAAGCGATAGTATAAAATGTTTGTTTAAACTAATTTATTACTGGGGTTTCTTATATCTTACAGTCTTATTTTACAATAGAATAAACAATATTATCTCTTTTATAACATTTTTTGGTTATTCAGATCACCAATGTTCAGCAAAGTGTTGTAAAATTTCCACTATCCTATACTTTTTATAAGATTTGATTGAAATATAATAGTTT
This sequence comes from Macrosteles quadrilineatus, assembly GCF_028750875.1. Classification (NCBI taxonomy): domain Eukaryota; kingdom Metazoa; phylum Arthropoda; class Insecta; order Hemiptera; family Cicadellidae; genus Macrosteles; species Macrosteles quadrilineatus. The sequence goes on from NW_026542597.1 coordinate 2,768,973, forward strand.
ATTCAAAACTATAACTGACTGTAAGAGGACAGAATGTAACTTTTTCTGTGCCTACTCTGCTCAGCTTAACGTACAAACGACATCATACCATACATTCTTCTTAACAAGTATGGGATGATGCTCTGACTGTAAAATGTGTACAATCTTGTATTTGGTTAGTCAACAGTCATTATACTGGCTGGGTAGCTGAGTGGTTATACTGCTCGCTTGCCTAACAATCAAAAGGTTAAAGGGTCGATCTTGAGAAAAGCCAGTAGCTTTTTGAAGGTTTGAAACTGGACCAAGCTGTCCCTGATAATTGGGCTTTAAAAATAAAAGGTCCTGGCTAATGAAACAGCTGATCTTGGTCAGTTAATAAACCTACACAAGGCATCTCGATCCACGCATATTTGAGTTCTAATACGCACCTAGGTAGCCTCACCATCTCAATTTGTAATGATAATATAAACTACTACATAGGTTCCTAACCAGTGGCGGATCAAGAACAGTCACAAGGGGGGGGGGGTGGCGAACCAGGGGTCTGGCTGGGGGGTTCAGGGGTACCCCTGAAATTTGTGTAAACTAAGTCTCCAAAACGGCAGTTTTATACCATATCTTTGTCCAAAGTTAGTGTGACAAATTATTTTACGCAATGTATTACATGCAGTAAAAAATATATGTATATGTATGTCCGAGGGGGGGGGCGCCCCTCTGGATCCGCCACTGTTCCTAACTATTAAATAATTTGAAATATGTTAAAAGCTACCAAATTCAAAGGCTTCAGAAAACAATTAACAGTTCATACCTTGACTGGAACATCATAAAGCGAAGTAGAACGAATGAACCGCTTGAAACCATCAGTCTCTTCAGTCGCAACAGTTATTAGAAGAAAATCTGGAAAATATAAAATACATATTAGTAGACAAAGAGCAGTTGCTTAGCTCTAGAATAGAATGGGTCAGCAATGACCAATGGCATTCTGAAATCTCAATGGTCCGATTTGGACCAGGTACCATAGAACAAAAAATAATGATTCTTTCTAACAGGTTGACATTTAATCATGGGAATAAGGTAGTACTTTTTAATAGTCACTGAAGATGTCATGTGCCTACAGTGCAAACTTTAGGAGCAAAATTTAAGGGCGTTAAACAATAATTATACCTACTATAATTTTGTTTAAAATAACATGAGAAGGAAAGTATAAAGTCCCTGCGACTACTAAGCCCCTAAATGACACCCTGTCGGAGTTTAAACGATTATCTAACACAAATATTAAAATTACATTTAATCATGCTCATTTTATTGAATTAATTGAAGTAATATTAAATTAAAACAGACAATATGCTGCCCTGAAACCACAGACATACATTGCGGTAAGCTTAGCACTTAGGGTGAAAATGAAGTCAATAGTTGCATTAGACATTTTGTTTTGCATTTCACAGAAAAACTTCCTAGTTTAGGCCTGCAATTGTAATGGAATAACAAAGAAGACTGTGACATGATTTAAGAAGGTAAAAACCCTAAAAAACAGTATTTTTTAAGTTCAAATCTTAATAGTAGAATCATGTGGCAGATTTGTAATCTATCAACAATCGAGTGATAGGGAACTGTGGGAGTAGGACATCCAGCCAAGCGGAGGATGTTGATGTTGATAACCGAAACAATCACAAGAAACTCTGATGTAATTGACTTGCAACCTCAGCGTTCTGCTACGATTGATTGCCTGGCTACACTTACACGCCTCACTAAACATTGGTCAACTGGTGATCTGATAAAATACTGACCAGTCTTGTACATGCTTATTTTAAAAGATTGTAAAGTACAATGAGATTAAGAAGAGTTTTTTTCTTTAACACCATACAGTTTATTTATTTAGGACTATTTAATTTATTGACAGTAAATTACGATTTCTACAGTAAATCCTTTATAGGCCAACTTAAATACTTTCTTATGAAATGGCAACCATACTAATGTAGGTATTTTAGACAAGTATGAATGGAAATAAGTGTAGGATGAGTGGCGCGATCTTGTAGTCTTGTTAGTGACTAAGGCTGAGATGTTTCTTAGACACACAGCTTTAAATTAAAATCCCATACAGCCAATGGTAACTAAGGGACCTACAGTTTATAAGTAACTAGTAGAATCTAAACCACACTTTTGGTCAAATTGGTCAAAGTAAGTTATCAGGATGGTACTGCAGATAATTTAGTACGGTACTAACTAGTGCTGACGTTTATCTTTTATTTTTTGACCATGTTTCTATGTATGCCTAACTTAGCCTACTAAAAATAGGTAAAGTTCGCTAATGCAAACGTTTGAGACCTCTCAAAGGTTCTTTCTAAAATTGTGGTTTTTGTTTTGTTAGGTACGTACTAAGCTCATTTTTAAGGAACATCCAATTTAGGGAATAAGCTATTACCCACCAAAGATCTCATGCCAAGAGGCTGGACCTGGGACCAATTTACTTTTACGTTTTGATGTCCCCAGAAGTCAAAAACATCATAGCTGTGTAACGGTATCAGAAGTACTAAGTAGCCTAAATCTGTGTGAATGAATGTAGCCTAAGGCCCCTATTAGTCGTGAGCAACATGTGGCGCAGCTAGTGGAGCCGCCGGTGTCAGACGTGTAGAGGGGCATGGAGTCAAATGGTGCCTATTAGCCGCGTGAAGACCGGTGGCGCCGCCGAAAAAGCTGCCTGAGGTGTTGCCGGGAGTGATTTTGCCCGAAAACATGTGTCGCGACCGTTTTAGTGTCCAGGCAGTCGGGGGGCATTGCAGTATATGGAGCCTATTAGCCGTGGACAACATGCGACGCCACTGACTGCGCTCGCATGCGTTATTAACGTGAAAACGAAGCCTGTCACACAGTATACATCGTGGTTTGAGTCGATTGAGACGTGCCTCGCCATATTGCTGTTATATTCATTAGTGACTTCGGTTCCCTTTGTTTACCAGTGACCTTTTTAACAGTGCATTCTTTCCTTTTTGTGTCATTAGCGTTTTTAGTTGTCTTTAGTTTAGATAAACAATGTCAAGTGCTAATAGTGACGTGCAAATTGTGGATGCAGTCACTCAACGTCATGTTTGACACTAGAGTGTTGTGGTGAATTCCGCTGTTTGAGCTAGCTACGAATGTGTCGCGCGACTAGTGTCCAGGTTCCAAACGCTGTGGGTCACCGGCGTCACCACCGGCGGCTCCACTAGCTGCGCCACATGTTGCTTACGGCTAATAGGGGCCTAAAGTGAACAAGTGCCTTAGACAAGCGCAAAATGTACGGCCGCACACAGCCCCTAACTTACTTGGTGTAAAATAGAAAAAGTTGGACGGTCGTCGTGCAACTGCACACTTTATTCATTTAAAAAACCCAGCAGTTGCCCACGTCCAAAGCCGCTTTTAAACCAAATGCACAATGTCCAGAGCATCTGCACACTGTGAGTTCTGTTTTACCATCTTTATTGTAAGCTAACCTAACCTCCCCCATTGCAAACACAAAGCTTGAGTATAACTGCAATAAGTAATTTATACTTATTTGCCAACTAGCAGAGCACCCGTCCTTCGTACGGGGTTGGCTTAAGTATAAAATGCTTACCGGTATTGCAGTTATACTCAAGCTTTGCGTTTGCAATGGGGGGAGGACACAGTTTGATAAAATTTGGTTCATAATTTACAGTATGATAAGTTATAGTATAACACATATAACATTGCCATAATGTTCTACCATCAGGGCCGGAACAAGGGGGGGGGGGAAAGGGCGGTTGCCCCAGGCGGCAGGGTTGAGGGGCGGCAAATTTCTGGTTGCAGAAAATTTGTTTAATACAGTTTTTAAAAGTTTTTAATGAGCCAAATGTCATAAGGAACGTCAATTAAGTAATTTCAAAACTGCATAACGTAATAAACAAACAATAATTTTACAATAGCAATCAATATAAATTGCAACGGAGTAGAAAACACTGAGAGCCCTAATAGCATAGTTAGCAGCACAGCAAAGTTTGTTTACAATTTCAGCTGATCGCCATCCAAGTCAAGGCGCCATGCCGCCCTGCCTCACTGCCGTGCCGCCGCCTAGTGAGGCCTACTGTATTTTGCATTCTGTTTAAGGTCGATTCACACATATCAGTTCAGTAACAGTCCAGTTACAGTTCAGTCTCAGTTGCATCCGCAATTTCTCAGTGAACTGTCCGTCAGTTGGTTACAGTCAGTCTTTCGTCTCTAATATTTACAGTAATTTACAGAAAAAAAAATTTAAATTGTAGACCTATACCTATTCCATTAAATTTTCATCGTCCATCTTGTTGATTGTTACAAACAGTACTCAAAATATCAACACAATCATTTAAATAACTAAACACTATTTTCTAACCTAAAACACGTCCGTCAGGCGTCCGAATAATCCAAAAATATCGGCGAAAAGAAATCTGAAATTGACTGACGGACGCTGGCAGAGCGACGGACGGAACTGCAACGGATGAGTGTAGATAGCGCAATAGAAAATCCATTAAAGAATATTTTTGTTAACTGTGACGTGCCTGAAGTGACTAGACTGCAACGTGTCGTAACTGATGTGTGTGAATCGACCTTTACAGGTACGTAGCAATGTGATCAATTTCATGCAGTGGTAGGAAAAAAGTACTGTAGGCCTAGGGATTTATATTTGTTTTTGTTAGGCCTATTTAAGCCAAAAGCTTCCTTGTAACTTAGTTCTTTTAAGTACCTACCCTAATTAATTGTAGTAACAAGTTCAGCCATACAGTACCGTAATAAAAAAGAATTGTTAGGCACTGGCCCAATTTGATGGGTTATGGGAACAGGGATTTATGAGATAATAAACGGTAGGGTACCTATATCAGCAATCTGACAAATACTTTCTCCCATAAGCTTGTCAACAACCTTTATCATTGGTAAGAGGAGGGAGCAACTATGCTATTTTATAGGGGAAAATCACAAAACTTGCAAAAACCTTTGAACCGTAGGTCTACTTTTGTTACAGCAATGGGGGATTGCACCTTTTTTTATTATAAGGACCATCACACATTAATTTTAATCAAAATCGACTTTTTCCTAAAATCAGATTTTTTTATGGGGGTTTTATGAGAAAATAACATAGCCTAAGTTACAATAACTTTTGAACCGTGATTTTTTTTGTTGTTTGATGGGAAAATCACCATTAAAAATCTAAATTTCAAAAACATGAAAAACGCCTGGAGATACCATGAGTTAGTACCAGTACCTACTAAACCTGCATACCGAATTTCAACAAAATCAGACTACAGGTGTAGTCTGTAGCTCTGTACACATCCACACATACAGACACACATCACTTCAAAAACCACTTTTTTGTTTCAGGGAGACCCAAAACGGATACATCTACTCAAAACTCAAACTGGAAGATTTTGATAATACAATACTTTCTCCATACGGTATAGGTTCTGTACTATGTATAAGGGGAGAAAGTAAAAATTGGTTTTTCCAATTTATGAACATTAAAAACGTTTATTAGCCTTGCTACCTCAAAACTATAACTGACTGATCTATTTCTTAACCGATAAATAAAACTTTATTTCCGAATGCTTTCAGATGGGATATATTATTTTCCCACCCAGCAGACTACAAGGGGGGGGGAGGGGCGGCAAATTTTAGTTTGCCCCCACTCAAAAATTGTCTTGATCCGGCCCTGTCTACCATTGCACCTAAACAATAGAAAAAAATAAATTATCAAACATTCGCACAATATATCACAAATCTATATAAATAAAATTAGAGTTTTGTCTGTACATTGCTTAGAATAATGAACTTTTTGGTTATTTTTACATTTCATAGGTCAGAGAAACCGAATCAAACCTTATCTCAATTTCTGTCTGTCTGTCTGTCTGTCTGTCTGTCTGTCTATCTGTCATTCTCTTGGTAACGCTAAAATACGCACTTTATTACAACTACTCCTCAATAACTATAGCACTGTCCCGCCTGAAACTTATTTTCCAAATACTATACATATATGAGATGGTTTTAGACGTATTTCATCGAATATGAGACAGTTAGATATTTAACAGTAAACCCTTGAAAATCAAGTTTTTGTCGATTTTTGACGTGGAATTTCTGGAAGCCCATGTTAACCTTATGAGAAATGAAATTATTGAATCTTAACAGCTGTTTCAATTAAACAAGTTGGTTCTGTTCTGTGATGTTCAATAGCATTAAAGTTACAAGGATTACCAACAGGGTGCAGCACTAGCACTATTATTTCTTTTACATTTATGACAACAGCTAATTTGCAACCTGGAGGCGAGTGAGCGTAGCGAACGAGCTAACCTGAAGGCAAGTGAGCGTAGCGAACGAGCTAACCTGAAGGAAAGTGAGCGCAGCGAACGAGCTCCAACATACAGGTGAGTGAGCGTAGCGAACGAACTTCAACCAGGACGTGATTGAGCCATGCAAACGAGATCAGATAGTAAAAATAAAAGTAAGCCTACCGTTATAGGATCGACCGGCAGACACAGAGGTAATTTAACCTTTTATTGATTGTCATACCGATCCGGAACAACAAAAAACAACATAAAATGAAGCTATGTATAATAGTTTGGCCAGCATATCTTAAAATATGCAAACCAACTGCTGTTCGTTATATAAGAAGGTTTCAACTGAATATTATAAGATCCCCGTGCGTAGAACGGGTACACAGCTAGTTATTCTTTAAATTAAAAACTCAAAACCTAACTGTAAACAATCCTACTTTGACAGTTTTCATTGCGTATCACAGCTTTTTGTTGCTTAGTTCAAATTAGCTGTTGTCATATAACTTATGCACAAACAAAATAATAATAGTGCTGCACCCTGTTGGGAAACCTTATAACTTTTTAATTCTATTGCATATTATAGAACCAACTTGTAAAGTTGAAACAACTGACTAAATTCTTTAATTCCCTTTAAATATGAATACTCATAAGGTTAACATGGGGAACTACAGACCCACTGGGGCGGAGCCCGAAAGGATTTTTGAGATAAGAATATATGCCTAAATGTTAATAGGGAACGTGAGCTATCATCATGCCAAATTTCAGCCCAATCCATCCAGTAACTTAGTTTATGCGTGATTGAGCAACACACAAACTTTCAGATTTATAACATTAGGTTAGTAAGATTCCATATGAAGGACAGGTAACTTACTCTGCTAATAAGTTAATAAATATTGTCAGCAAGTACACAGTTATACATGTTGTAACTTAAGTTAGCTGTGTATGATTTAACTTACGGTACCGGTAGTTTTTAAGGAGAATATTGACCTTATGCAGGTTGAAATTTAGGCTACCCGACCAACTCTATCATAATATTGAACCAAAATTATCGGCAGGCCTACCGGATGGGTACCGGTATTTCCAGTCGTACAGTTTATGATTAAACTAGCCTAACTTTACATAATCAGAACATAAGTTAGGGATTGGGTACATTTCAAGTACCGGCTTCCATATCTGTTGGCGCAAACAACCGTATGAAAAAATTGATTAATAAGTTATATCGAATGAAACAATCGAATAATCGATACCTTCATCCGGTTGTTTGTGCCAACAGATACGGAAGTCTACCCACAAATTAGCCTATGTCTTGGCTAGTAGGAATAAAACTTGCCTATATTTTGTTAAGCTGGACAAGCTGAAATAGGTTAGAATAGGATAATCTGAAGGGTACAGTTTCTTAACTGGGCTATGCGAATATCGATTGAAACTATCGATTTGATTAGTAAACCTTCATGCGAATTTTTCACCATCAGCAAGTTTGGTTGGTTAGGTTAGGTTAATCTGAATAGGCCTACTGTGTTTAACATTATAAAGATAACTTAGCCTTGACTTATATATATCGAAGGGTATGTTTATCCTTACCTTGTTTATCCTGTACATCCTCACATATAACAGGTAAGTTACATGCTGAGAAATACAGCAACGATAAGAGTAGACAATGAATGGAACTAAACTGAAATGTGTTCATTTTATTGGATGTATCCATATCCAACGTAATTCATAAACAATCGAACTTCAAATCACCACACACACATTGTAAGATTTCAAAAATATGAACTTGACAACTCTCAACAGTCACAACCTCAATATAAGTAAACAAAACAGCAAATTTGAACCAATAAGCTAGTCTAAACAACACCGGTGGGCGGTGCGGTGAACAACAACACAACAATCTTAAAGTGAGGTGAGGAGAGGCGATGAAACCAGAACCAGGGGCCCTATTTTTGAAATGGTTGACTGTTGAGTTGAGTGTCGAGTCATTCTATTTCCAATCGTTTCGTATTTTTGAAACGGTTGACGGTGGACTTATACAACCAAAACTACTCAACACCTATCGAGCTGTTGAGTGGAGGTTGACTGCACTTTCTTCTTCCTCTCTTTCGGCAAAAAATTACTCTTTTTGAGACGACGCCATATTGTTTTGTTATTGCTTTAATTTACTAATTGCGATTTAGAGGTTATGTATTTGTTGTCAATGTATTAGCACCCAATTATGCGATTGTTTTCTGTAGAATAATCGCATTTTAATTTTATTTACTGTGTCAATACTAGACTATTTAATCAAGGGTTTTAATCTTGTTGGAATGTTTGAAATAGACTAGGCATACTAATTGAACTTATTATAAGATAATTATTGTTATTAGACCTATGATTTAAGGTATTAAAGATTGTGGTAGAGAGAAACAATATCATAGTTTGTTTCAATACCATTCACCTAATAAAGGGATCAAATTAATTTAAGTTACGATATGCTTCCAGTGCAATGGCAAATGGCCGCTTTAACCTAAATAAAAAACAATTAAAAATAACATAAAACAAACCGATGAAGGAAACTAAAATAAGGTGATGTGTTCCGAAATAGAGACGAAGAAAGCAATTAATAATGTATTTAGGATGAGTGTAGGACCTAAAGTAAAGTGCAGCCTATGCCTAAACTTATAATTAGCTACACCCTAAAACAAACATCCATAGTAAAATTTATTTTTAATACTTAAGTTTAGCCTATATAAGTTAAGGTACTTTGCAATCACTAAGATTAAATTAAGCAAGACATAACCCATTATAACCTCAATCTCTCAAGAACGGAGTTGACAGTTTACCTCAGTGTCTCGAAATATGGCAGATTGGATTGAGATTAGCTGCCAGATTTTAGAGTAAGAAGAGGTTAAATCGAAGTCCGCAAGAACTCTGCATTGTGATTGGTTCAAAATGACGTCATCTGAATTTTTGACGGTCGTATGCTCTACATTTCCACCACGAGTCTCTCAACTAGTGATTCCCAACTCGCTTCCCAACTGTTGGGTTTCAAAAATACCAAATCATGTTGTTGGTTGAGTTGAGTGCTGACGATTGACTCAACTGTCAACCATTTCAAAAATAGGGCCCCAGGGCAGGGCGCGCTCGTTGTCGTAAACTCGTAAACTTAAACTAATTTAACGTTTCGTTGGTAAACACGTTTGGAGTGAATGTGAAGCTGGGAGCGGAGCGGTAACGGAACGTATGCGTATGACTGATATGCAGAGAAGAGAGGCGGATGCAGTGATGCAGAGCAGATTGAAGTTACGGACGGGACAGACAGACAGACGATATTCGATAAAGAAGGAAAGGGAAGGGAACCTAAGTAGACGCAAGAGTCGGCAGATAGCAACAGCAAGGCGTATGCACTAGCAGAATGAAAATGAAAATGAAATGGAATTAGCAGACGCTGCAAGAGATCTGGCTTCAAGAGCTGGCTGGCTTCAGAGAGGCGGCTGCCGACAGGGCGGAGGCAAAACTCAAAACAAAACGTCATGTGATAATAACGACTAGTAAACACGTTGCTCGAAATCGAGCAATTAGCAATTGCAAAGAAGTAAAGTAGTTATTTAAAAACAAACAAAAGTCATCATAATTTCCGATGAGTTTAAAAGACTTTGAATCGAAAAATAAATAACAGCAATTAAATTATACAGCTGATCAAAATGTAAACAATTATGTTCTTCATAAGGATAACATGGGAACTTTCAAAGCCACTGGGGCAGAGGCCAAGGGACTTTAAAAAAATTAAGGTCAGTTTGCAAATCTACGTGACACGCTCTTTCCAATGAGACGTCAATGGATAAAATCGGTTAAGAAATGGTGGAGGAGTCCAACCGACAAAGTTTCATGTAGCGTAGGGGTATATTAATTATATAGATTTGCTGAATACAAAAATCCAACAAATTATTTTAATAACACTAGAGGTCGCCCAGTGGTCGAAGACTCGACCAAAACTATTTAATGTACAGACTTATCTATTTTCAGTGTTTTCACCAATGATGTAAATAAAACATGTAATCGAAATTTCTTCGATTTGTTTTGATTTTCTGTTTATTTCGTCACCGGCAACCCATTAGACACCTGTAAATTATTTTAAGACTTGAAATCCATTTTGTGCTTATTTTTGAGCCTATTTTATTGTATAAAGGGATTCTGCACACCTACAGGAAAATATCTTAGATTTTCCCTACGATGCACACGAAATGAGAAAACAGGTTTTAAAGAAACATGCTTGCCTATTAATATATAGACTACAAGTCGTCCAGTGGTCGAAAACTCGACCAAAAATATTTAATGTACAGGCCTCTCTACTTTTACCCCACGCTGTAAATAAAACATGTGACTATAATTACTTCCATTTAGTTGTTATTTTGTCAACAACATGACAACCCATGAGGCCCTGATTGATTTTGTAAAATTTCAAATTCATTTTTCGTGTTGAGCTTTTATCCTATTTTAATTTACAAAGGGATTCTGCACTTATTTAGGAAACTATTTCTAACATGCGTAGATTTATCCTGCAATGACACGAGCTGAGAAAACAGTTTTTAAAGAAACATGCTTGCCTATGAATATACCAAATAAATGAGGGAATGGTGACGTCTCCTAATGAATGGTGAGGTAGGTTTTTTTTTTATACTGGCTTGTGGTATCGTATTTTTAAGTGTTATCATTGACTTCGGATACGCATCGCACCAATATCTGAACCCAGTTTCGAGTTGCATGGTGTCACTGATGTCAAATGTTTCTCTCTTTTATATATTTCACTGTAAAGGATGCAGTGATTTTTGCTTTACGTTTCACAAAAGCTGCAACATTCTTTCTTCCCTTTGCATACAAATTTGTAACATTTTGAATTACCCATGCCAAGTATCGCACTCTCCTAAATTGATTAACTGGTTGATAACTGACAGAGATCGGAGGCCAATAGAGTAGACAATAGACACAGTAGTAGCTATCAATTGTGTAACAGTACAATCCACTTGTAAAAGCCGTCGAAGTATATAACACAACTGTTATATACTATGTAATGTTAGTTAAAATAATGTTACTAGTAGGTTAGGTAATGTTAAATATAACTGTTTTGTACAAGCAAGTTCTTACAGTTCCGATCAAGTAGCGGGTAGGTATGTGATATCACAGATCAGGGAAAAAAATTGTGTTCCCTAGTCTGTCAGTAGGGGAAAACCTTGAAATTCAAGAGAGAAGGGTCTGGTTCAGTTATGCGACTATATGGGGCTGGCTAAGACTCAGAAAATGAGTTACACAATTAATTAATTACTAACTAGATGTAGTAGAGTAAACTAAATGAACGGGCTACAGCGTTACAAAATAGGTCCGATATTGCTGATGATCCTGATATATCCTGATTAATTGACACAGTCTGCTTGGTCAATGGTCTGTGACATCAGTCTGAAAAATGTAGGGTTTCTAAACTGATAGACTCAACACGCAAAAAACATGGATTGACCTACTTTTACGAGTTTAAGTGTATTTTAAATTATAATAATAAATTAAGTATAATCTTGACAGTCTACTTACTGTGATGAAATGTAACATTTGTGCCGTTGCAGACAGATGCTTCATGAGTCCAGTTGATGATAGCGTCCTCTAGTAAATCATCCCCTTGAGGTGAACCAAGACATTGGTCCAAAGGAATGTCGGACCCTGCAATGGTCCATTCTAGAAAAGAAAAATTATAATTTAATAATACACATAGGCCTACATACAATCGGGGACGTATTTTGATTGTCGTTATGGTTTATTTGTGTATATGGTCTAATGTTCCTATTATGACTTACTACAGTTACTCAAATCAAATATGAGGATAATTATTTTGTTTACTCAAGTGCAACCCTTTGATGCTGAATATTAACGGCGTAAAATGTTTTTAATTTGATCAAATACTGTCAAGTGCAAACAAGGAGTGGTTAGTTTAATCTTTTGGTAAATGTTTATTCTCCGTGTAAAGGAAAACGTATTAGTAGTTTTTCTCCATTCCTTAGCCTTATAATTTATTATCGAGTCAATTTAAATTCATCGACGTATATTGCTGTTAAGCGATATATTTTATTTTGACCACTTACATAATGAAACATGAACTCTTGTCACTTTCAATCGTGACAATCATATTGCAAGTCTATATTCAACATTTCGTTTACTTGAAGGATTTTGTTTATTAATTACAATTATCTAAAATTTGATTCATGTTTAGGGTTACCACGTTAAAACTTTAGCAGGGACAATTTGACAAGAAAACTTTGGTATTGCACTTTGAAGTTTGATCTAAAATTGTAAAGAGAGTTGCTCGTGTCACAAAACAACTATATACTGTATATACGGTAGGCGATTTTCAAAGTGAACAGTTACCAACAACACAAATTAGTTGTGGATAGCCTACCATCCGACCCAAAACATCTGTAAAGTCTTCTTTCTTTGATAGTAAAGATTTAAGATTAATAGAGCTGTACCTATACCGACGAAAGTGGCCAAATCAATAATTGCATTAGTTTCTAATGATTACTGTTAAATAATTGAGAATACTAGCTTTGAAATGTACGATTACTGGTCTACATTCTGTATCGGTAAAAAATTACTCACTGAGGTAGATTGAAAGAAGTGATGCGAACAGCAGCAGGGACATGACTGATCCTTGCTCTGACTACGGCACGGTGTCGTGGTCGTGGTAATTTACCTGAACCTCCCGTGTCCTGCGTTACTGGTCCACGTTCACTGGTTAAACTCCTTGCTACACCGTGCGCCAAGAGTTCACTAAGTTAGTTTACACATAGAAAGAACCCCTGTATATTGTATAGTAAATTTACACACTTTTGTTTGGTTGTACTCTCTTATGAATCTCCTTATTATGGATGAGGATGGTGCCAACGCCCTTGCTCGCGTGGCTACTAAGTGTTCAGAATAGATTTTGTACATATTTTTATCTACTTAACAGTACAGATAGTAATAATTGTGTACATGCCGGTTCCAAGACAGCCTTTATAAGTCACTCACAGTAGTGGAGACCACAGAAAAACTCATGACAAAAAGGCACACTTCGAGAGATTAGTGGGGATTTAGCGGAATTTAGTGGGCATCTCGAGAGTAGGTAGATACCTAAAGGTGCAGCTATTCTATGAGAAAATAGATTTAGGAATCCTAGAACAATTTCATCATCGGGACACAGGCTTCCTAAACTTAACAAGTGACTATTTAGTGAGGTGTGCTAAATTTATAATTATATTCATTATTAACTATATTTGAAAGAGAAACAAAAATTTTAATTTTCTTATTAATAACGAACAATATTGTGTGCATCTAATCATACTTTTTTTTATTAAAAATTTTGTAAGTTTAGGAAGTCGTCTTTTCTCAATCTATTTAATGTTTGTAATAATAATATATGTATCACAAAGTTTGTAGCTTGCACAAATAAGCGACACGAAATGAATACCATGATTTATGTATCTACAGTCAAAGCTCGCACCTACAGCTTATCAGCTGATTTCAGCAACAAACTGATGATGTGGGGGAATTGATAGGGAAATATTCTGTGGTTGTCTATGCACCAAAGGATGCAAACATTCCAAGGCCGATGCAGGCGAGGACAGTCTTTAGACATGGTCATGCTCCATTTACTGGGAAAATCGGGAAGTAAAAAAGACTCTGGAAGATCAAGTCAGGGAAAACCAGGTGACGCAACGTCATGGTCCCTTGAGTTGTTGGGAAATCTGTTTGTGAGATATTTTTTGCAAGTCAGTGACACTGCGTAGGAAAACATGTTTTAAAATTCATAAACTTTTGAACAACGTCTAGTTGATAAACCATGATTGTTACTTATATTAGAGGTCGTCCAGAAAACTCGACCAAAAATATGTAATGTACAGACTTCTCTATTTTCACCCACGCGGTAAATAAAACATGAGATTGGAATTTCTTCCATTTGTTTTGATGTTCTGTTTGTATTTTGTTTTTATTTCATCACCAGCATGGCAACTTAAAAGGCCCATGTTAATTTTTAAAATTTTAAATTCATTTTTTGTGCCGATTTCTGAGCCTATTTTAAACTAAAAATGGATTCTGTACAACTATAGGGAAATTTCTTTCCAATAGTATGCGTAGATTTTCCCTGCGATGCACACGAGTTGAGAAAAAATGTTTTCAGGAAACATGATTGCTTATTGGTACCTGTTGTCTGTTCTAGTAGAAGCCGACTAGACAATTTGAAAAGCTGTATGGGTCCTATTGTTCAGTAATCTTCCTTTATGTTTTTTATGTTATGTATATTTCATAATCTTTGGCTCAATTAATTTCTTAAATGTTTTGCTTTCAAACATATGTTCATGAAATTAAATTATTTCCCTATTATTATATTGGTGACATATGTTGTATATGAATGTAAATAAAACAGTTCTTGTTCTTTTGTAACCAAGTGTGTTATTTTTTCTCCCTCCCATAATCTCAATTTAATATTTCCATTTCTCTACATTTCATACCCTCTGGTCCTTCGAACTAAATCTCATTAAACCCTTTCTCATTTCTATTCCCCTTTCTCAATAATTCCCTAATATTTAATTTCATTCTCTACAAATCATTCACCTATAACGCAGACAATTAGAAAACTCAATGAACATTTGCATCAATCGTATTTTCCAAATTGATGGATTAGGCCCTAATATAAATGAATTAGCATAATAAATGTCAGGGTTGGTTGATGTAATACGCCTTAGAGACTTATACCAATATCTAAAGACTTGCCAATGGCGTGACCTCGTGATTCACAGTTTTCTGTTATATAGAAAACACATAACACCGATAGTTTTCTCACGTGAGAAGAACTCTCTCTCTGTATTGAGAATTTCCTACTATAAACAAGAACCCCGCAGTATACAACAGATAAGATAGTTACAAAAACCGGATCCTAGGTTACAAATTATAAAAATTACACAAAATAAAATTGAAATATAAAAGCACATTTTTATAATGAATTAATAAATAATTACTGTAGCAGCCTCTAAAAAATATTAGATAGAGACCACGTCAACAACTTATAGTGTGACGACTAACTTTTTACAGATTTTCAATGCGAAGTAAATACATTGTACAAAAAAATCAGGTTCAATTCAATCGGAACTGAGAAAATACTTTGGTGTCTAACAACAAACCAACATAAAATTTTAAAAAGTTACATGCATCTTGTACGTGCTAGATGCGAGAGTGGATGGGAGTTATTTTAATTGTATTAACGGTACAAGATTGCGGTGTCTTGAGATTGTCGTGACAATGTTGCGGCCGTTCCGGACCCAGATGATGCTAATATATAACCACAGAAAGTTACTGTCTCTTGAAAAACAAATTAGACTACACCAGCTCTGTAAGCTAAACGAACTAAGTCAATTTAAATTATCTATCCACAGTTAAATAGGAACTCTACATGAAACCCTATTCATGCCGCCTGACAAACGTTTGCAAAAACTGCAAAGGCGACTGAACTAAGTGTCTGCTTACGTCCAATTTTGCAGATGTGCAGTTCACCCATTCTTGGCAAAACAGAAGAATTTTATTTAATGGCTTTTAATAGAAACAACAACCAACAATTGAATCACAACTTAAAACTTATAGTTGAGAGAAAAAAAAATCACTCGCCAGTTTTTACACGATCTTTAAACGAACGAATATCAAATGCTTGAGGCATTTTAAAGGATCTTTTAAATAATTAGCTGAAATCCGGGAATTGGCGAAAATATTAACATTTTAGGTTATGGAAGTTGGAAGTTATTATACAAGTGATTAAATGAGGACGATTTTATAAATGGGGAAACGGACTTTCGGCCTGCGCTGCCCCTGACTCGGCCTGGGCTGCCCCTATTATGTGGTGTAAAGGGTAGGTTTCTCGGGAGTAGGTACATGACCTGAGCTTGCGCTTTACCCACTAAATCCCAGGAATCTCCCGGAAATACCTGTGGGGTGGTGGACAGGGTCGTCGACACAGGAAACAGGGCAAATAGCATTGGAGCCAACCTTCTAGGAAATACATTACTATTGTATTAGAATACTGCTGTAATCTTTGGCATCAACGACTCAGGAAGTGATGGTGTCTACGGGTGGTGGATATCCGCCCCAAATAAACCTATTTTTGTTTCAAAATTTTAGATTTAAAAATACGCAAATTCTTACTACATATAATAAATCTTTTATGCTTCTTTTAATACTGTATATGATAGTGGTTTTTAGTACTGTATTATGACAAATTTAAATGTAAAATACTTGCAGTTATTTGAACTTGAATTCATTATTTCTTAGGCCGCGAACGCTAAATATGTAACAGATGTTCGTGTACAGTAGTTAAACAATAAAAAATAGTGCATTTCATCACTAGAGGGTACCTATTTAACAGTACTGTATTACGAAACATTTATATGTAAAATACTTGTAGTAATTTGAACTTGAATTCTTTATTTCGTTGGCCGCGAACACTAAATATAAAAGTAACAGATGTTTGTGTAAGGTAGTAAAACAATACAAAATAGTGCATTTCATCACTAGAAGGTGTGTATTTAACTTTACTGTATTACGAAACCTTTAAATGCAAAATACTTGTAGTAATTTTAACTTGAATTCTTTATTTCGTTGGCTGCGTACGCTAAATTTTGGCCGTAAAAGTTTAATTTTGATACTTACTTGTTCTGTGTTATTTCACCTAATAACAACAGTACATTTAATTCCATCCAACATAATTTTTGTTGGAAATGCACAATGTTGAATTGTGTGTTCCAATTATTAAATTGCAAATCCTTATATATAATACGTGAAGGCGATTTCTATAAAACACTACTCCTCCGTTAATAATGGACGGATTTTTACAAACGACGTGTCAAAATAAAGTATTTTTTGTGTAGACGCCCCCTTTCACCAATTCATGTAGTAAAAATCCTCGGGCTTTGCCCCACAGGCCATCAAAGTTGGAGTTTCTCCCATAAGATTAACATGGGGGAATCTAAATATTTGATTGGAAACTTTGTCCCCACTAATTTGAGAGAACGGTTGGGCGTAGAAACTTGGTAGAGGTGTACAAAGAAAGGTCTTGGTATGTAGATGAGTTATCAAAAGATAAACTAAGCAAAATCCCTCAGGACTCTGCCCCAGAAGCCTTTAAAGATCCCTCCACAACGTTGTTTACATTTTGGCCATGAGAATAATAATTTTAATGAAACAGCTGTTCATTTTTAAATTGTATTTCAAACAACACATATTTATTGGGAGTTGAATTCTACAAATAAGTATTTGCAATGTTATTTTCAGATTTTAGAATTGATTTTCTTCTTTATCATGCTATGTTTTGCAATATAACGTTCCATTACGAAATCAGTGGAAAATCCTATTATCACAGCAATTCTTAAATTATTTCTTATTGAACTATCTTATATCTATTGTACGGGTTGGTGTGTGACTTTTTCGCCACTTTTGCCTACATTTTATCATATTATTCTACAAAATATCAAATATTTATGTAGAAATATCTGCTCTTATTGTGTCTAATAAAATCCAAACTTAGAAACATTGCCTAAAATGGTACCTATCTTGACAAATTATTTGCACCTGCCTATATTACGGACTTTGACGCACTGAATTAGTAACATTATTGAAAATAACACGACATTTTGGCTGTAAAATATGGTACAAAGAGAAAATACTATTTAAGCAGCTACTGTCATGACAGAAAGGTCATATTCCTTTTTAACTAGATCACATAATCCTTTGACTGGGACGGGTGGCGTCGTCCTGTAATCCAGCTACTAGGAGGTCACGAATTGTGGATATTTATAGGAATGCACTGTGGATGCGATACTCCCTGGTGTGGATTAACGTCCGCACGAGTGAGTACTACGACTACCCGCAGTGCTATCCTGATAATTCATAAATACCAATGCAAAACAAATGGTTCCAATTCAACTATTATCAACTATTATTCGCTGTATGGGCTATTAATTAACAGCTGTATCTAAAGAATGTCGGCCTTAGTCACTAACAAGACTACAAGATCGCGCCACTCATCCTACACTCATCTCCATTCATACTTGGCTTAAAATACCTACTATGAATAGTCGCCATAAAAAAACGTATTAAAGGATTAAAGTATTTTAACAGCCATTTTACAGTATTTTTGCTTTTTGGAAATGTTCCATTGCTATGTCATTTGCATTATTTATTGTCAATGAAGCCACCAAGATCATATGAACTAGGAGGCCCCTAACAGTTCAAGAATAAAAGCCAACTTTACTTCATGTATTCCACTACACCTAACATTCCGTAGAGAGATTATGTTGACAACTTTATGTTATTGATAAGGCCGAGACAACTAACTGACATCCCCCATGTCAAAGAATGCCAGCTTTATCAGTAACCCCACAGTCAATTTCTCAAAACTATGCTAGAGGGTTCATTCATTGGCACAGAAGTACGATATGAACTGACGCTACGTGTGGAAGGAAAATCAAACTTACACTGTAACGGATATACCTCCCTTTGAAGTTAGAACGTGTCTTCTCAACAAACAGATATTTTTTCTCAAACACTGATGAAGTCGCGGAAGTGTTAAACTACAAGATCCACCAATACGATTTAAATACTATTTAAAGGTTCTACCAAAGGAAGAGATACCATATAACATACTAATAATAACTCCGATGACGTACAGGATAGGAAATATTTTAATCATTGAATGAACAACCAAATTTGGCAACTAACGCAATATTGTTATTGTTTTTACACTTATTACTTTTTGAGCAATGTTAAATGCTCAAGATATGTATATTTCGCCCAATTCATCGCAGTTAGATGAATTAACGTAAGCCTCGAAAGTAACCGTCGATTTCGACGGGTTTCCCCTACTTACATTAATTAATTGTTGAATGAAATGCATAGGGGCATTTAATTCCAGCCAACTGAATTTTCTGATTTTGTTTATAACAAACTGTAAATTTCTTTTATTGATTGTAAATATCTACATCACTAGAAGCCTTTTTGTAGTAATTGATCATTTAAACACTGCAGTTACAAGTTTAATTTTAATATTTTGTTGTACCAATACACCAGACTGTTAATTAATATATAGGATTATATTTTTAACGCATTTTTATAACATACTTGTCTCTTGTTACATTGGTTTAGTTTTTAATTTCGTATTTTATACTTAGTGTTTATCTGGTTTTTACATAACAAATTGTTATTTACTTTCACTTTGTATTTGCTTGTAAATAGGACACTACCAGAAGTTTTTTTAGGTAAACATTATTTTAAACACTGCAGTTTTTTGTTTACCTTACACCAGACTGTAATTTAATTAAAGTAGGCCTATCATTATTTTTATACTACGTCTCTTGTTTAAATTATCTGAATGAATGTACTACGAATGTACATTCAGCTGTTAAACTACAATTCACACTTTAAACTGAAACAAGAGGATCTACCCGTGAATTCACGGGTAAACAGAAACCACCATTAAATTAATTTAATCAACTTTGACTTTATATTTCATTTAAAGGGCCCAAGTTCGAGACATTTTCATGTGAAAGAATGTTAAAGGCAGTGGAACCTTCATACCTTACGTCCTAAGGTTGGCCGAGGTTGTACCTGAACACGCAGCTCTCTTTCACGACATCTTTAATACTTTTCAATGAAATTGCGATCTGTTAAAGATCGGTGACAACCTCTTGGAACGAACAACATACATGGTTTGTTAATCTCATAGTCATCATGGTTCGAACACTAGTTACTCACTTGTAACAAACAGCTATAAATAGCTTCACTGTCCATTCACCGCGACTCTTTTAAAAACGTAAAAGTAAATAATAAAATAAGTAAACAAAAATGTAAACAAACAAACTATATTGTCGATTGCATTGGCCAGCTGTTGTTCACTAAATTAATCAAATAATAACTTCCAAAACATGCAAGGCGTAGCCTTTTGAAAATCAGCCTGTGGGGCAGAGCCCTTACTGAGTTCGTCCATATAAATACTTTTCGGCAAAATCTACACACTCTAAGCTTCATTTTGATATGCCATATGCCTATATTTTTATTTGGTAAATGGCCTTAACAGTTTACATAAAATTTGATTGTATCACTGTAATAATATAATATACTGTTGTATGGATAATATGTTTGTACTATTGAGTGGATGGATTCTTATGTAAACAAGCATTGAAATCATATTAAGTGAGACTAATTCGTCAACGTTTGTGATTTATGAAAGCTATAGTGACAATAGGCGGATGGTGGCCCCACCTTCTGCAGTAGCCTATCTATAAAAGCTATAATGTATATACAAAACTATAATATCTATAACTAATATTATGATGGTCAATTTATACATATCCACCGTTTTTGTATCTTGAACTGAGGTGACACATATGTCGTCAAATCGTCGTTAAAATTGGTTAAAAACTGTTTAAATATACAACTTTTAGCACGGTGTTTGTAACTAAACTAGCCCAAACTTAGATTTAAATCCATCTAATACCTGCTCTTGCTCTGGAGTGCTCTGGGGCTCAGGTCCTTCTTGGAAGTACCGTACCTAATCCTATTCATAGTTTCTGGCCAGCTTGCTGTGTCAAACCATAGACAAAAATCACCCCTTCCCTACTTCCCTCTTACCCACAAAATCTTTTCAATTTACCTATAGGGAATCTTTTGGGGACAGCAGACTCAGAGCTACTTACGTTCCCTATTGTTTGTTGCGGAGGGTAAGTTTCTAATAATCACCCCAGGCCGAAAGTCCTACACTCTTATAAATGTAATCAAGTGGATTAGTTAAAATTGTCGTAATTTAAAGTCATTTTCCAAGTCAATAATAATATTAAGTTGTGTTTTTAAAGCAATCGGTAAAAAACAACGGATGCGTAACTGAAATCAATTATTTTGTGAAAATGAATAGTTAGAACTTGTTTATTAAAGTTGCCGATTGTCATAATGGAAAATGTGTCCGCTCACCTCACAAAGCGAGCTGTTCATGAAACATGAGCGCTAGCGCTCCTAGCAGCGTTAACTAGAGCTACGTGCCAAACTCATGTAGTGCAGAATCAGCCCGCAAGGAAGCGCCAGCCGTTTCCTTAGTAAAATTCTACTTGGATAACAATATTATTCGAATTTATTAATTATTTTGATTAGTAACACAATGTTATAAAAATGTATTGACAAGGTAAAATAAAATACTCATAAACAAAAAAAAAATTCTGGTCGATTGCACATCGTAATTCTGAAAAAAAACTATAGTTTACCATTTAGTACTCGCTAGGTAATAGGGGTCTAAATTTGGTCGGGTCTCTCTAGCGTCCTACTACAGATCAACTTTGCGCAGTGGCAATATCGTAACCAATGAAGTTCAACTGAGGTGCGATTATTGCTAATTGAAAACTTTTACCAATACCCCGCCATGGGGGCGTGAAATACCGCCCGCATCGGCAATTTTTGGCAGCCCTTACGGGGGCTCATAACATAACATAACATTGAAAATTACTGAGTGGTGGTGAGGTGACGGACACTGCACCTTCATAGGAGTTAGGGGAATGAAATGAAAAACAAAATTGGCCCCTTCATAAGTTGATAAATGTTGACATGGCTGCAACATCAACTATTAATTATTGCTTTCTTAGTTACTTAATCTTTTTATTTTGTTTCAATTAAGTATTCCATTATCATGTCATATGAGTAGTTTAAGAAAGATTTTATACTATGGACAATATTCTATTTACAGTTTGGTTTTTGAATTGTGTACAGTATTCTCATGTTAAATAGTTTTTTATGGCATTTAATTAAAAAAATAAAAAAATACAATAGGATTTTAGTAGGTAAGTCTACTTTGGTTAGTCTATGGATTTGCTGTCCAGGGCCGAAATGCCAGCTGTCGTCGGCATTTGGGGAACCGAGCAGGTTTTTATCTCACTTCAAGGATTTTTAAATCAACACAATCGCTGTTTTATTGCAAAATTATCGCATTTAAAATGAAAATCATATAGGCCTGTTTTTAATTATATTCAGTTTTAATCGACTACTCGATTCCCTTGCGTAGGACGGGCCAACAGCTAGTGTATTTTAAATACCCAAGCAGTATCTATGCTTTGCAATAGCTTTGTTTTATTGTCATCGTTGCCAGGCAAATATATATTAGCCTACTATTACTATACTACACTTTAGCACATATACATAGCAGAGTACCCATCCTTCGTACGTGGTTGGCATATAGTGTAAAATGTTTATTGCAGTTATACTCGTGCTTTGCGTTTGCAATGGTAGAGGACACGGTTTGAGAAAATTTGGTTATTTTAATTTACGGAATACTATAGTAACATTTCTACCATAGCCATAATGTTATACCACTGCACATAAACAATAGAAAAAAGTAAACGTAAAAAAGTAAACATAAAGTATAAAAAAGTAGTTTGTTGGTGCAGACAAGCCTTGTATGGTTTTTGCACCTATTGTATAATATGCATGTATTCATTATAGTTCAATAAATAAATTGATTGATTGATTGATTGATAAAGTTCTCATTGTGTAGCCTACCACAGCTTTTGGTTGCTAGTTGGTTAAAATTAGCTGTTGTCATAAATGCAAAAAAAAGTATAGTGCACCTGTTGGTAAACCTTATAACTTTTTAATGCTATTTAATATCACAGAACCAACTTGTGCAGTTACACAGCTGACAAAATTCTTTAATCCTACTAATATTATAAACTAGCTGTTGTACCCGTGCTTTGCAACGGGAAGAGGACACAAAATAGAAACATTTTAATCTTTACATATGTTGCATATAATAGTTACACATCATCCAACGCTTTTAGAAACAAAATTCAACTTTTATGGCCGTAATAGAAACGTTAAAGTTATGACTTTTAAATCTGGTAAGTAGTGGATACCACCATTTTGGTTTTGATTAATTTTAAATCTTGTGTAGGCTGATATGAGAAAACCTGACCAAATCTTCGAATAAAACTTTGACATACATGATTTACCTTCATCTCCCTTAATTACATATCTTTTAATTTATTATTGACATTTTAAATTTCAATTTTGATGTTCCAAAAATACTAATTATTAAATTTAAATGAACATTTTTATTTATTTCACTCTTCTTTATATTAAATCACAAATCCTTCCATCTTCAGTGTCTTCACTCACAATAAATCTTAAGCAAAACTAAGTCAGCTGTTTATAAACTTTATTGCTGTGTCTTATCAATACAGTCTTTTGAAATATTAAAGAAACTATATCTATAGGTACTATAAAAATTTGTAAACAAATAATTTAGCATTAAAGACAGTAGACAAAACTAATATGATTATCAAAGCATCAAGGACTAAAAAATTTAATAGCAAATACAGTAGCCTATATGTTTCATTGCATCTCTGATTCTACTCTACAAAAATAGCAACAAACAACTGAATGTACAAACCAGTTCTTTTAATCAGTTCCATCGTCCATTGCCTTTACATTTTCTCACTTACCATTAAGTAAACATAGTAACAGATATTTCATTGATTTTAGAAACAAAAGAACACTGTGTACCGCTTAGTTTTATGATATATTCCTTGGTTTAATTTAATCAGTGGTGTAGCAAAACAAGAAATAAATGTATTAAATAAAGTAAATGTGAACTGAAAGCTATGTCAAGATAAAATAAGAGTATTTTGTATTACCATTTGATAATTAAATATAGTTACACATACACAACAGGTTTTAGAAAACAAAAATCAACGACGTACAATTTAGTCATTGATGATATTCTTTAGTTTAATTTAAGCATAGTTTTAGCAAAACCCAATAACTAAATATACCTAAATATACATCTAAAAAAATGTGATGTGCAAGTTATGTTAAGTTAATCTACTGTAACACGTCATGTTAAGCAGTTCAAATTTATTTAAATTAGCCTCCAAATTCATAAAACATCTAAACATTGTAATTTTCATACTTATTCCATGAAAACATATCAATAACATTATTTTCATAACTTTAGACGCTTTAAAAAATCCAAAGCAGAGCCGGAGTTGATAAACCAACATTTATAGAAGCTTTTTTTTCTATAATCATTGACATAGTTTTAGAATAAATAATCCATGATAAAAGGTTAGATTAAAATAAACCTACTTCATAGTTATGGAAAATATTATATTTAATTTCTTTGTATCAGCTGTCTGAAATTGTGAAATTTGTAGTTTAGCAGTTCTTCTTGTTTACATTTAAATGTCAAAGCAAATGTAAACAAACATTGTTAGTGTTCTTGTCGCAGCCATGGAGACCAATCAATATTTACTTTTAAAATGTTCACCTCAGAACTTTTAAAGCCAAAGGGGCAAAGCCTATGGTCAGTATCGAAATGTGAACAGTCCTATAATGGTCCTTGGTATGGTAGCTATATTTTTGTAAAATTTAAGCCAAGTTGGTTCAGTAGTTTTTGCACCTATTAGTAACACACATACAGACAGACACCATTAGATTTTTATATAATAGTATAGATGAGGAAGTTTGGATGTATGTATGAATGTTTGTGACAAGTAAATTTAAAATTAGTTTCTAACAAGTGTTTAAAAAACTCTAAGATGTAATTACTTGACTTTATGCATAAAGTTTATACTCATTGAGCCGCACGGGTTCTCTAGTAACAGCTAATTTGAAGTAAGTAGCATCATAAAACTGTGATACACAATGAGAACTGTCAAAGTAGGATTGTTTACAGTAATGTTAATGTTTATGTTTTTAATTTAATACAAACTAGCGGTTGGCCCCTCCTACGTGCGGGTATTTCAGTAGGACATTTTCTCAATTTTGTATAGTGTGGTGAAAAATAGTGTTCGTACCACGAGCAGACAGGGTTTTTTAGCTCTCGATCGGAAAAACCTCATTTTCGGCCCTAGGTACGAAATGTTCTATTTCGTTTTAAACAGCAGTTTTTCATACATGCATCGCGGGTCTAAAGTAGTATTTTTACTAACTAGGGAGTAAAAATCAGCTGTTGTAAACAGTTATAAATTACGATTGTAGCATTCGCAAAGATCGACATTATTTATTGATTGATTTAGTAGGTAAGGTTTCAGCTTACTGTTGCACTATTGTTAATTAATTATTGTTCGACATATTGATGGCACAGTGTAATGTATGTAACACCATCGAGCGGATAATTATGAGAATTAGGTGGACCAGAACGTAACGTTCCGATCCGTTCTTGAGAAAGTTTCGTAGTTACACGTTGCTATAACGCTGACGAATTACGGTGGTTAAACAGGTAGTCTATGTATTGAAACTCCTACTTCCTAGCGAGAGTGTAAAGACTCTATATCTGTTTTTAACACGTTCATGCGGATAACTATTAGCAGTATTGCTCTATGTAATACATTGTGTTCTTATTTAAGTAAAATGGGTACATTATAAGGTAATTCCATTGATTATATTAATACTTTAACCATTTATACAGGAATTTTATTCAACATCCCGTTATAACTGTTAGCGCTACTCTGCGGTGTTTACTGGAACTACCTGCAGCAATAGTGCAGAATATGTCCGCTACAGAAGCACAGCGCTAGCTATTTTTCGAGGAACAGGAAGCGCTTGCTTCTATAGAATAGACTTTATTTTTAATCGTTTTGAAAACAAACTTGAACTTTTACACTGTGTTAATACTTCAGGAATAACATTATACATTTTTAGACCTAACAAAATTGTATCAATTTTGTAAAAAATACTGAATTAGCTTTGAGTACTGCACTACTTTTTGCTTACTTCTTAATTTGTCATTGAACAAGCTATGTATTATAGGTTCAGTACTACCATAGAAAATTCCTAACACCTTAAAATAAAGGTACAGTATTATATTTAAGAGGAAGGATTTCTAAATTAACAAATAATAGACGAGAAGGTTTCATCTTACCTTTACTTTTAATCATCCTGACAAAATGTTTTGGAAGTTTAAACACAGATTTCAAGTTGGTTTCATGCGCCCCTTCCCAGCAAAATAAGCCAAAGTCAATTCTGCTATGTACCAGAGAGAAATATAGCATTCTTAAAACATTTTCTGGATATATATTTCTCGGCAAATAAAAATATCTATTTAAATAAAATTACAGTTTTGTCTGTGCATTGTGTAATACCATGTAGTTTTTGGTTATTTTTACATTTCATAGCCTTAAGAGAGACGAAACGAGTCTTATCTGAATTTCTGTCTGCCTGTTTGTCTGTCGCTCTGTCATTCTGTCGGTAACACCAAAATGTCAATGTACGCGGCCCACTCCTAGAAAACTAGAGTACAGATCAAGATTCCAATAATTTTTCTGTATTCACTGGATTGGCGAGAGTGTCTTCGGACTTTTTAAATTAGCAAGTCAGTTAAATTTGTTTATAAAATTAAAGAACCGTTTTACAGTATTGTCTTCCGCGTCTTAGTATAGGTTAATGAGGTATAAATAAGGTAAGGTAGCTTTTTTATCAAAGTTGCCGATTGTCGTAATGTAAAATGTGTCCGCTCGCTCGCTTACCTCACATAGCGAGCTGTTCATGAACCATGTGCGCTCCTAGCAGCGTTTAGGGCTACCAAACTCATGCAGTGCAGAATCAGCCCGCAAGGAAGCGCTAGCCGTTTCCTTAGTAAAATTGTACTTGGATACCAATATTATTCAAATTTAATAATTATTTTGATCCGTAACAGACTATTATAAAAAAGTATTAACAAGGTAAAATAAAATTCTCATAAATAAGAAAAATCTGGTCGATTGCACATCGTAATTCTGAAAAAACCTATAGTTTACAATTTAGTACTCGCTAGGTAATAGGGTTCTAAATTTGGTGGGGTCTCTCTAGCATCCCTCTACAGATCAACTTTGCGCAGTGGCAATATCGTAACCGATGAAGTTCAACTGAGGTGCGATTATTGCTAATTGAAAACTTTTACCAATACCCCGCCATGGGGGCGTGAAATACCGCCCGCATCGGCAATTTTTGGCAGCCCCTACGGGGGCTCATAAACACTTAAAATTACTGTTTGGAGTTGAGATACTACCACGAACAACGACACTCGGGATTAAAAAAACCAAAATTGGCCCCAATGTTGGCATGGCTCTGGCTACAACCATAGATTAAACATACTCCGTTTAATCTATGCTACAACGTCAACTATTAATAGGTAGTTGCTTTCTAAGTTGTTTTTTTGTTCTATGATAATTATTCATAGCATTAAAAAGTTATAAACCGTTTACCAACAGGGTGCAGCTTTTTTATATTTATATATAACAGCTAATTTGAAGTAAGCAGCATCAAAAAGCTGTGATACACAATGAGTACTGTCAAAGTAGAATTGTTTACAGCAATGTTTATGCTTTTAATTTAATACATATTTTGTGCTATTGTGTGAATGGGTGATAATTTACGTCTATATGTTTATCGGGAATGTGAGCTTTCATCATACCAAATTTCAACACTGTCGGCTTAGCATTTTTCGCGTTTACTTGTCAAAAACATCCAAAATTTCTCACTTATAGTATTAAGTATTAGAATTATATTTTCTCAATTTTGTATAGTGTGGTGAAAAATAGTGTTCGTACCACGAGCAGAAAGCTCTCGATCGTTTAAAAAAATGATCTCGAGCTGGCAAAACCTCATTTTCGGCCCTAGGTACGAAATATTCTATTTCGTCATACTGCATTTAAACAGTCGTTTTTCATATATGCGTCGTGGGTCTAAAGTAGAATTTTTACTTCCCAGGGAGTAAAAATCTGCTGTTGTAAACAGTTATAAATTTCGATTGTAGCAATCGCAAGGATCAACATTATTTAGGCCTATTGACTAGCAGAGTAGGCCTACCCGTCCTTCATACGGGGTTGGCATATAAGTATAATATGCCTATTGCAATCAATTATACTCAAGCTTTGCGTTTGCAATGGGTGAGGACACAGTTTGCTAAATTTGCTTCTTTAAATTTGGTATACTATAGTATTACACAACTACCATAGCCATAATGTTTTACCAGTTCACCTAAACAATAGAGAAAAATCAATTATAAAAATTCGCAAAATATCACAAATTATTTATGAAATTGAAAATATAAACATAAATGTAAAAAATCCTACTTTGACAGTTCTCATTGCGTATCACAGTTTTTTGTTGCTGCTTGGTTCGTTCAATTTAGCTGTTTTCATAAATGCAAAAAATAATAGTGCTGCACCCTGTTGGTAAACCTTATAACTTTTTAATGCTATGAATATCATAGAACCAACTTTTTTAGTTGAAACAGCTGACCTTATCCTTTAATTCGAGTAATGTTTGATAGGGTTTTTAATAGCATTATTAGCATTTTTCCAAATCATATTGATTAATAATTATGGCTGCTGAACTTAAGCTAGTAGTTTTATGGTTTTAGTAGTTAGTATGATATAGTTTTCAGAGATGAATTTCATTTCATTGTATTTAATGATTACATTTTAATTCACAACTAACCTTTTATAGTTAAAAAAGGTTAACCTGTTTTTTTATAAGAATTTGCATCTAGAAAACCATTTTGAAGTCAGAAAAGATGCTTTATAACATAAGGAAAATACCGATTAAAATTAGTTCAGTAATTTAGTCAGTATTTAAAAAATGTTCACACCAAATGTTTGATGGAGAATAAAATATAATTTTAACACTGTGTGTATCCGAATTATGGATGATATTTGGGTTAAGTGTTATCTATTACTTTGTTGTACTTTCCAGTAGTTTGATGGCCGTGACAAAATGATAAATCAATTTCACCCTTTCACTTATGCTAGCTAGTTCGAATAAACGCCACTATGTGTCACCAGCATTGTTCGCAACAGTTCACCTATTCACCGCTAGATGCCACGTAAACCAGTGTGCGCTGCAGTTCGCCTATTTACCGCTAGATGTCTCTAAAACAGGTTAAACATGGATTATAGTTTATTTATTCATTAATGATGTAATATTAATAAGCTACAATAAAAACAGCTAGCTTTAGTTACGAAAAAACTACTAGTTTTAAACTAAAGTACAGTTTTGCGATTTAAAGCCTGAATGGTTTAATATGATCTCTCTGTATTTGTTGACACTCGCAGTGATTATTAAGTGGCGATCTGACTAGACCACTTGGCCGTATTTATTGTTAAATATACTGATACTGATACTGATGATATACTGTTTATTTCAAATAACACTCTTTTAAAAGCCGAGATCCGGGTCTGTTTCCCGGTGATTGGCTTATAATATTCTATACAGGGTGATTGGTACTCACTACTCAGTGTGACAAAAATTATTTGGTGTAAGTACAAAGTAAATGAAGTGTGATGATGCATATAACATGTTCCAAGTCTAAAAATTAGCTTCCCAAAGAATTATTTTATGTTTTTCAAAAATAACCATGTTTTTAAACTTAATACCGCTATTTCTCCATTACCTGTAGATGGATTTGAGTAGATAATGTCATTTTCGTGTTCTACATTAAATTTTGAATAAGAATAATACTAAATGACAGAGGATCTGTTATAAAAACTCCATTGTAAATAGATTCAAAGATAAAAATTAAGATGTTTGATGAAAACTTAAAAACATTGGTCAGTTGCATTTGTTCACACCCTGTATACAAGAAAGTGTCGGAATATGTTAAAAACTGCGCCATTTTATAAGCTTTCCAACCATATGCTACACTATTGAGGTTTGCATATTTTTTGTTTGTTTTAGTGGTTTGAATGCCAGTAAACAGGGAACATTTTTACTGTTTTACTGTTCAAACTGAAACAAAAATACAACTTTTGCTTATAAATGCCGACTTTCTATGTTTTAAACGTTAAAGACACCATGCTTTGTAGTCTTCAAACCACTAAAGCGTACATAAGCAGACATAAAGCTCAATGGTGTAGCATATGGTTGGAAAGCTTATAAAATGGCACAGTTTTTAACATATCCCGACACTTTCTTGTATACAGGGTGTGAACAAATGCAATTGACCAATGTTTTTAAGTGTTTATCAAACATCTTAATTTTTATCTTTGAATCTATTTACAAGGGAGTTTTTACAACTGACCCCCCGTCATTTTGTACTATTCTTATTCAAAATTTAATGTAGAACACGAAAATGACATTATCTACTCAAATCCATCTACAGGTAATGGAGAAATAGCTGTATTAAGTTTAAAAACATGGTTATTTTTGAAAAACATAAAATAATTCTTTGGGAAGCTAATTTTTAGACTTGGAACATTTGATATGCATCATCATACTGCATTTACTTTGTACTTACGCCAAAAAATTTTTGTCACACTGAGTACTAATCACCCTGTATATCTCATCTCTATATTTCTCCGAGATTGAGAATAGTAATTGGAGAATATATTATCAATGTTCTCGTTCTCACTGAGTACTATCATAGACAGCTTTAGGGGATTGAAAAAAACCAAAATTGGCCCCTTCATTAAAGTGAAATAGTGGTCATCCAGTGGTCGAAAACTCTACAAAAAATATGTACGTAAAGTCCACTCATTGACTATTGGATAGTGAAGTAGATATCACTTCTATGGACCAGCCATCGCAATTTTATTTTAATAAACCTCACAAAACATGTAGCTGTGTGAGCCAGTCGCAAAACTACCTTGATTTTGTTGCTGAAAAAGTTTATAGGTCATAATAGTTGCTATAGCTCAGTCATTCCAGAAGTTTGACTTGGTAAAAAACATCGTGTATTTTACAGAAATTAGTTATTTAGATATGCGCAATCTGTTGGTGGCTCACATCAACTACGACGAATTTAATTAAAAAACTGACATTAACAACTTTAACATGGGGATGAAATAATGTCTAGTTGTAAGTCAAAGGTACATATGCTTCTCTATGTTCACCCCACACTGTAAATAAAACCTGTGATTGTAATTTCTTCCATTTGTTTTGATTTTCTGTTTATATTTCGTTGTTATTTCGTCACCAGCATGGTAACCCATAAAGCCCATGTAAATTCTTTTTAAATTTCTTGAGCAATCACTGAAATAACCGATTTGCAAACAATGGAAACACAGAAAAAGTCATAGAACACAACCAAGTAGAAGAAATAGAAATAATGTTTTTTTTTCATTTATAATCGTTATTATAGACAACCTAATGCGGCTATGAGAGGGAAAAATTTGTAGAAAACACCAAAAAACAAGATCAGCTTTTTGAGAAAAGATAAGATATTTACAAAAGATTTTGATTATATCTAACTGTTGTATAAATCGTGAGTATTTTCATAATCTTTGAGTCGCCTGTAATGCTTCGCAATTGCTCGAATTCGAGCAACAGGTACACTAGTGATAAATCAATTTCACTCTTTTACTTATGCTAGTTCGAATAAACGCCAGTATGTGTCACCAGCACTGTTCGCAACAGTTCACCTATTCACCGCTAGATGCCACGTAAACCAGTGTGCGCTGCAGTTCGTCTATTTACCGCTAGATGTCTCTAAAACAGGTTTCTATATGGATTATAGTTTATTTATTCATTAATGATGTAATATTAATAGGCTACAATAAAAACAGTTAGCTTTAGTTACGAAAAAACTACTAGTTTTAAACTAAAGTACAGTTTTGCAATTTAAAGCCTGAATGGTTTAATATGATCTCTCTGTATTTGTTGACACTCGCAGTGATTATTAAGTAGCGATCTGACTAGACCACTTGGCCGAAATTTACTGATCAATATCACTTCAATTTCAAACAACACTCTTTGAAAAGCCGAGAACCGGGTCTGTTTCCCGGCGATTGGCTTATAAATATCTTCTCTATATTTCTCCAAGATTGAGAATAGTTAATGGAGAATATATCAATGTTCTCGTTCTCACTGAGTACTACCACGTACCCAGTTTTAGGGGATTGAAAAAAACCAAAATTGGCCCCTTCATGTGATTGTAATTTCTTCCATTTGTTTTGATTTTCTGTTTATATTTCGTCACCAGCATAACCCATAAAGCCCATGTAAATTCTTTTTAAATTTCAAATTCATTTTTTGTGCTTATATTTGAGCCTATTTTAATTTTTAAAGGGATTCTGCACATCTACAGGAAAATATCTTTCTAACAGTATGCGTAGATTTTCCCTGCGATGCACACAAGCTGAGAAAAAAGGTTTTAAAGAAATATGCTTGCCTATTAATATATAGATAATGTTGACATGGCTAAAATGTCAACTATTAATTGTTTTTTAGTTACTCAATCTTTTTGTTTTGTTTCAATTAAAAATTCTATTATCATGTCATATGAGTAGTTTATACTATAAACAATATTTTAGTTACCGATTGGTTTTTGTTAAATAGTTTTAATTCACTTGGTTTTTTATGGGATTTAATTTACAATAGGATGAGAACTACTTGTGGTTGGTTAGTCTATGGCATTGCTGTCCAGGGCCGAAATGCCAGCTGTCGTCTGCATTTGGGGACCGAGCAGGATTTTTTCTAACTTCAAGGCTTTTCAAATCAACACAATCGCTGTTTTATTGCAAAATTATCGGATTTAAAATGCAAATCATATAGGCCTATAATCGGGTGAAAGAAATTAGTGGTCACGTTATATTTGTTTACAAGATGATTTTCCCTATTAAAACTGCTAGAATGTTTCTTTATGTGTGTAAGCAAACTGTTCTCAATTATATTCAGTTTTAATCGACTTCTTGATTCATTTGCGAAGGAACATAGATAAAAGGAGTGTAGGACCATAGATAAAAAGAGAATAGACACATTGTCTACTCCTTTAGCAATTGGAGAGGACACGGTGAAGAAAATGTTGTTATTTAATTTACGGAATACTATAGTAGCATACCATTCGTCTTCTAGGAAAACTAGAACATCTAAAATTAGATGTTGTCATAAATGAAAAAGTAACAGTGCTGCACTGTTGGTAAATCTTATAACTTTATAATGCTATTTAATATCATGGAAATAACTTGTGCAGTTACACAGCTGACAACATTCTTTAATCCTACTGATGTTATAAATGAGAAAGTTTGGATGTATTATGGATGTTCATGTTTGTGACAAGTAATCGCGAAAAATACTGGTCGGATGGGCTGATATGTGGAGTGATGCTAGCTCAAATTCCCGATTAACATATAGTCATAGTGTTATCTCAAAACTCCTTTCAGGATCTGCCCCAGTGGCTCTAGAGTTTCCCATGTTAACCTCATTGGTTCTCAAATTTAAAAGGAAATAAATAATTTTGTCAGCTGATTCGACCCAACAAGTTGGTTCTATGATATTCATAGCATTAAAAAGTTATCGAGAACTTAAGTCCCTACAAGCCACTAGTTATTTATAATACACATTATTCAAGTTGTATGAAGTAGTTTTGAGCTGTTGTCTATTCGAGTAAAATATTTTCGTTTTCTAACTTAATTTGGTAATTCACAGAGGATACGCGTCCGGTAACCGGTCGTGGATTAGGCGTCCGGTAGTAACGTCACCGGGATGTGGGGTCCCGGAACGCCATTAGCACAACGATGCGAAGTCCGTCTAGCGTTGTTCGAGGAGTAGTAGGCCGGGGCCACACTTGTAATTTTCAACCAGCGAAACTGTTTTTTTCCGTTTTCACGTGCGACGCACGTGAAACAGTTTGCACGTGGCCACACTCGTCTTACGAGATAGGTTTTTCGGGCAAGCCAGCGAGACTGATAGAGCATGCCACACTGGCAATAAAAATCGTCCGTGTCCGTGATACGCACTCCCCCCCTTCTACGCTCTCTGTACAGGTTAAAACTAGAAACGTCCGTGGAAAAAGTTCAGCGAGATAAGATGAGTGTGTTCACTCCCATAAGCCGCAAAGCCCCGCGACTAGTTTTACGTGCAACGCCCGTGGAATGTTAGTAGAGAATACACGTGCAATTCCGTTTGTCAGTCTCGCTGGTAAAACCAGTGAGACTGACAAACGTGTTCACGGACGTTTTTACTCTAGTGTGGCCTGCCCCATATACCGTAATGTATCTCTCAAACCCACGGGTAACGCCCGTGGAAGAAATTCAGCGAGATAGGATGAGTGTGGCCCCGGCCGTAGATAGAGTGCTCGGCTGATATCCAAGAGGTCCCTGGTTCGAAACCCATCGGTTACTTTAACTTTTTATCCCAGATATTGCTTTGAATGTAATTTCTTCTTAACTGTACATCTTTTGTTAGAATTTTTGGCATTTATAATTTTATGTTATGAAGAGAATTGAACCTTCATTTGATTTTTTAATTATCAGCAAGTTTGTTTGGTTAGGTTAGGTTATGACAGTAACTGCCGGACGCCTAATCCACGACCGGTTACCGGACGCGTATCCTCTGCGTTGTTCACTAGTATTGCAATGAGTAAATGAAAAATATGGTTTATCACAAGTGCCCAAAATATGTCTTTTCAACCGTCGCTCATTTTCCGACCTCTCCTTCACCTCAATCGTAAAACTTGAGCTCAGGTAGAAAATAGTCACTCTACGTCCTAGGGGCATAGTAATGGAATTTAGAAAACTAATCACAGGATTAGCAGCAGACGCAGTAGGGCTAGGGACTAGGGAGATTAAGATTAGAAAATCGAGATTTGTTTAAACTACCAACACCAACACCTACTGCCGCCAACCGCCATCGCATCAACGAGCGAGCGAATATATTTATTTGAGGATTAGGTGGACCAGAACGTAACGTTCCGATCCGTACTTGAGAAAGTTTCGTAGTTACACGTTGCTAAACGCTGAAAAACTACGGTGGTTAAAAAGGTAGTCTATGTATTGAAACTCCTACTTCCTAGCGAGAGTATAAAGACTCTATATCTGTTTTTAACACGTTCATGCGAATATAACTATTAGCAGTATTGCTCTATGTAATACATTGTGTTCCTGTTTAAGTAAAATGAGTGCATTATACGATAATTTTATTGTTTATATTAATACTTTAATCATTTATACAGGAATTTTATTCAACATCCCGTTATAACTGTTAGCGCTACTCTGCGGTGTTTACTGGAACTACCTGCAGCAATAGTGCATAATATGTCCGCTACAGAAGCACAGCGCTAGCTATTTTTCTTAACTGTACAAGAATTAAACAAGCTGTACAAACTAATACCATTGACTATACCATAGATTAAGTGATACCTTAACCCATTACATCAATAATTTATAAATCATTTCGATCCATGCGATTGCCACAATCGAAATGTATAACTGTTTACAACAGCTGATCATTACACTGATTGACAGGATTGATACTGATTAATAAGTACACTGATCATTACACTCCCCAAGGACAAACAATTCTTTTTACTCCCTATGCAGTAAAAATACACTACTATAAGACTAATGTACTGCTATAAGACCCGCAACGTAAAAACGCACGTATTAAAACACTGTTGTTTTTGCCACAGTATGAAGAAAAATGTTTTACTACTTTTGTGAATGCCTGCTTACTTAGCAATGCTAGCTTAGCCGCAGGAATGTTGAGCAGATAGTATCGTCATTTAAACCGGCGCTATCTATTAAACCGCGCACTGCGCACTCTTGTACACAATCTGAAATGTTAGGTACAACAGATAGTATACTGTACATATAAAAAACATGTGTTGTGCAAGTTATGTTAAGTTAATCTAACACATGTTAAGCAATTAGAATTTATTTAAAGTAGCCTCCAAATTCATACAAAACATCTATACATTATAATTTTCATACTGTTTCCATGAAAACATATCAATAACATTATTTTCATAACTTAGACGCTTTAAAAAAATCCAAAGCAGAGCCGGAGTTGATACAGGAACGGTTATAGAATCTTTTTTTCTATGATCATTGACGTAGTTTTAGAATAAATAATCTATGATAAAAGGTTAGATTAAAATAAACCTACTTTATGGAAAATATTATATTTAATTTCTTTGTATCAGCTGTCTGAAATTGTGAAATATGCAATTTAGCAGTTCTTCTTGTTTACATTTAAATGTCAAAGCAAATGTAAACAAACATTGTTAGTGTTCTCATCGCAGCCATGGAGACCAATCAATATTTACTTTTAAAATGTTCACCTCAGCACTTTTAAAGCCAAAGGGGCAAAGCCTACGGTCAGTATCGAAATGTGAATAGTCCTATAATGGTCCTTGGTATGGTAACTATATTTTTGTAAAATTTTAGCCCAGTTGGTTCAGTAGTTTTTTCACCTATTAGTAACACACATACAGACAGACACCATTAGATTTTTATATAATAGTATAGATATATTAGTATATTTTACCCAACCCGTCATGTTAAACTTCCCTATCCCAAGCGTGATGTAAACATCTTCTCACTCGGTGATGTAATGAAACCCATTTAAATAACATTGAGTGCTCAACTAAAAAAATATACGTCTATGGAGACAAAGACGCTAGAAATCAGCTGTGCGCTTGTATGTATTGATATGCTTTAAAGTATTTTCCTAACCTAGCTTTTGTTTGTAAAAGAACATTACTGTTAGAAGATGAGCTACCCACATAAATTGCTATTATTTAATTAGTTTGGATCAGCTGTCTGAAATCATGAAATAAGCATTTGACAGTGCTGATTTAATTGTTTACATTGAAATGTCAATGCGATGATGAACATTGTGAATTTGCTCATGCTTCTATGTAGTCGAATTAATATTTACTTTTGAAAATCTCAACTTAAATTTTTGGGCATCCAAGGGGCGTAGTCCGGGGGAACCCAAGAAAGTGAATAGGCCTAAGAAATTCTTAGATATTGTGGACCACCTCTGTGCTTAATTTTGGGGGTATCGGTTCTATTTCAGTCGTGAGAGCCGAACAGACA
Organism: Macrosteles quadrilineatus; assembly: GCF_028750875.1. NCBI lineage: Eukaryota > Metazoa > Arthropoda > Insecta > Hemiptera > Cicadellidae > Macrosteles > Macrosteles quadrilineatus. Next base: position 2,806,054 of record NW_026542597.1, read on the forward strand.
GACAGACACAACCTCAATTTTTAATAGTATAGATTTACAATTTGTGCTCGACTCTTTGGTTATAATTTTAGAGATAAGGAATTTGTATAATTAATTACATAGTGTATGAGATTATATTGTTTCAAAACTGGTCTAATAACGAGAAACAATAGGATAACCACAAAACAATTTACCGAACAAATAATTATAAAATTGATTTAATGGTCACACTACGATATGCCATAAAATGTTTGTGTGTGTGTATTGACTTCAGATAGCAGATTTCCAAGTAAAACACGTTCAAGGAAGCTCACTCAATGGGTCTTTTCAAGTAACTGTATATCATATAGGCTTTGTTACTGTATATTAAAACGTGAATTGCGACACGTAAACTATCGTACTGTTTAGTGATTTTGTAACTCTTAGCTGAATCGGAAGAAATTGACTTTTTAAATTAGCAAGTCAGTAAATTTGTTTATAAAATTTAAGAACCGTTTTACAGTATTGTCTTCCGCGTCTTAGTTGAGCGGAGCGAGCGAAGCGAGCGAAGCTCTTATACATCGACTTTTATGCATTTCGTAATACGCAAACTCCTCCTAGACGGCTGAATCAATCGTTTTCAAATTTTGCATGGTGATAAAGACCATATCGGTGAGTGCCAACATCTATATGGCGTTAAAAAAGTCTCTCAGGAATCCGCCCTACTGGGTCTCAAACTTTTGAAAATTTAACATGGGCCTTATGAGAAAACATTCCGCCATTGTTGTCATTTTGTTTACATTTTAAGACATAACGCGACGTTCTGTACCCACGGGCACCTCAGCTTGCGCATGCGCAGAAGTTCTCTATCCACAGTATACTAGCAAAACAAAATACAGTACAAAAGGAAAAACATCAGTTGTTACTATTAAGCAAAGATTAAACTGAACTCGATACATAGTAGTCAAGGGTAGCAGTGTGGAGTGTGGGATCTGTTTATGACGATTAGATTACGGTACAGTAGACTCTTGATAATTCGAAATTGGTGGGCCAAGCATATAAATTTGAATTATCAAGAGTTTTGAATTATCAAGAGTTTGATTTATCGGGAGAAAAATAAACCATTCGAATTACAGAGAGTTCATTTGTTTAATACATACAAAGATACTACAGCACGTTACAATAAAACATCATACCGTATTTTAGTACACTTTTAAACAATCAACGGCTTATTTTTCAGTTACTGTAGTTGCAAAGAAATCTCTTATTTAGCGCTATATATTTTGCCAATAGCTGAACTATCAGCTGTCGACAACTACGTTAGTGCTCAAGGAGATGTCGCGCAATCTAGAGATCGGATTGCCAACTTAGAAAAACAAGTCAGCGAACTATAACTCTGACTACTGCTCTAACTAAACAAACATTAAAACGTCCAACACTAGCCTACCATGGGAACAGGATGTACTGTACTGTATAGTTTCCTGTTATAACAGGAAGAGATCACTTCGAATTATAGAGTGTTTTGCAGACTAAACTTCGAATTACTGCGTGACTTTGATTTATAGAGTGTTTTTTCGACGAAACTTCAAATTACAGCATGACTTCGAATTATAGAGTGTTAACCGACGAAACTTCAAATTACTGAGTTACTTCGAATTATGGAGTGTTTTTCCGACGAAACTTCGAATTACTGCGTGTTACAAATTGACCTGCCCTCTATTTGGACTTTGAAATACCGAGTGTATCAAAATGCATGGTAAAAATTTGAAATATTGAGAGATTCTCTAGGGACTGAGCCTTCATTTTGAATTATCGAAAGTTTTGAATTATCAAGTGTTTGAATTACCAAGAGTGGACTGTATCTGAAATTTTAAAATGCAATGTAAAGGGAGGGAAACAGGTCCGTGACGTAGGAAGTGGTGAAGGAAGTAGTCAAGGCGAGTAGTCCGCAGTGTGGGCACTGTTTTTGAAGATAAGATTAAGGTATCTGCAATCTTAAAATGATATGGGAAGGGAGGGAAACAGGTCCGCGACATAGGAAGTGGCGAAGAAGTTGTGAAGGTGAGTAGTCCGGAGTGTGGGCACTGTTTTTGAAGATAAGATTAAGGTATCTGCAATCTTAAATTCTATGGGATGGGAGGGAAACAGGTCCGCGACGTAGGAAGTGGTGAAGGATTTAGTAAATGCTAGTAGTCCGGAGTGTGTGAACTGTTTATGACGATTAATTTGAGATATTTGCAATCTTAAAATGCTATGGGGAGGGGGGAAACAAGTTCGCGACGTAGGAAGTGGTGAAGGAAGTAGTCCAGGTGAGTAGTCCGGAGTGTGGGAACTGCTTTTGAAGTATAGATTAAGGTATCTGCAATCTTAAAATGATATGGGGAGGGAGGTAAACAGGGCCGCGACGTAGGAAGTGGTGAAGGAAGTAGTCAAAACGAGTAGTCTGGAGTGTGGGATCTGTTTATGACGATTAAATTAAGGTTTCTGCAATCTTAAAATGCTATGAGAAGGGAGGGAAACAGGTCCGCGACGTAGGAAGTGGTGAAGGAAGTAGTAAAGGCGAGCAGTCCGGAGTTCGGGAACTGTTTATGACGATTGGATTAAGGTATCTGCAATCCTAAAATGCGATGGAAAGGGAGGGAAACAGGTCTGCGACGTAGGAAGTGGTGAAGGAAGTAGTAAAGGAGAGCAGTCCGGAGTGCGGGAACAGTTTATGACGATTGGATTAAGGTATCTGCAATCTTAAAATGCTATGGGAAGGGAAGGAAACAGACCCACGACGTAGGAAGTGGTGAACGAAGTAGTAAAGGCGAGCAGTGTGGAGTTTGGGAATGGATTAATGTATCTGCAATACTAAGACTGCTTTCATATTAAACTAATGATTTTACCTGAGCAAAGCTCGGTCCCCAGGTACTTAGAACATAAAGGATGGTATGGATCATAAATATAATCAAATGACGACACTAGCTTGAGGTCAGTGACGTAGGAAGTGGCGAAGGAAGTAGTAAAGGTGAGCAGTCTGGAGTGTGGAAACTGTTTAAGACGATTAGATTTAGGTAGGTATCTGCATTCCTAAAATTCTATGGGAAGGGAGGAAAACGGGTCCGTGACGTAGGAAGTGGTGAAGGAAGTAGTCAAGACGAGCTGCCTGGAGTGTGGGAACTGTTTATGACGATTAGATTAAGGTATCTGCATTCCTAAAATTCTATGGGAAGGGACGAAAACAGGTCCGCGACGTAGGAAGTGGTGAAGGAAGTAGTCAAGGTGAGCTGTCCGGAGTGTGGAGAAACTGTTTATGACGATTAGATTTAGGTATCTGCATTCCTAAAATACTATTGGAAGGGAGGAAAACGGGTCCGCGACGTAGGAAGTGGTGAAGGAAGTAGTCAAGGCGAGCTGTCCGGAGAGTGGGAACTGTTTATGACAATTAGATTAAGGTATCTGCAATCCTAAAATTTTATTGGAAGGGAAGGAAACAGGTCCGCGACGTGGGAAGTGGTAAAGGAAGTAGTAAAGGCGAGCTGTTCGGGGTATGGGATCTGTTTATGACCATTAGATTAAGGTATTTGCAATCCTAAAATGCTATGGGAAAGGAGGAAAACAGGTCCGCGACGTGGGAAGTGGTGAAGGAAATAGTCAAGGCGAGCTGTCCGGAGTGTGGAAACTGTTTATGACTATTAGATTAAGGTATCTACAATCCTAAAATGCTATGGGACGGGAGGAAAACAGGTCCGCGACGTGGGAAGTGGTGAAGGAAGTAGTCAAGGCGAGCTGTGCGGATTGTGGAAACTGTTTATGACTATTAGATTAAGGTATTTGCATTCCAATAATGCTAAGGGAAGGGAAGTAAAGAGGTCCGTGACGTAGGAAGTGATGAAGAAAGCAGTTAAGGCGAGTTTTTTGGAGTGTGGTAACTGTTTATGACGATTAGATTAAGGTATCCCCAATCCTAAAATGCTATGGGAAGGGAGGTAAACAGGTCCGTGACGTAGGAAGAGATAAAGGAAGTGGTAAAGGCGAGTTTTTCGGAGTCTGGGAACTGTTTATGACGATTAGATTATGGTATCTTGGTATCTACAATCTTAAAATTCTATGGGAAGAGAGGGAAACATGTCTGCGACGTAAGAAGAGGTGAAGGAAGTAGTAAGGTGAGCAGTGTGGAGTTTGGGAACTGGAAACCGTTTGTAGCAGTTAGATTAATGTATCTGCAATGCTGAAGTGCTATGATAAGGGATGGAAGCATGCCCACGACATAGAAAATGGTGAAAGAAGTAGTAAAGGCTAGCAGTGCGGAGTGTGGGCAATGTTTGTGGCAATTAGATTAACGTATCTAAATTCCTAAAATGCTATGGAAAGTGATGAAATCAGGTCCACGATGTAGGAAGTGGCTTAGGAAGTAGGTATGAACATATGTTGAGAACCGTCTGTGGCAGTTAGATTAATGTGTCTTCAATCATAAAATGCTATGAGAAGGGAAGGAAACATCCCCCACGAAGTAGGAAGTAGTAAAGGCTGGCAGTGCAGAGTGAGGGAACCGTTTGGGCAGTTAGATAAATGTATCTAATACTTAAATGCTGTGAGAAGGGAAGGAAACATGTCTATGACGTAGGAAATGGTGAAGGAATTAGTAAGGCTTGCCGTGCAGAGTGTGGGAACTGTCTTTGGCAATTACATTAATGTATCTGCAATCCTAAAATGCTATGGTAAGAGACGGAAACAGGTCCACGACGTAGGGGGTGGTGAAGGAAGTAGTAAAGGTGGGCAGTGTTGAGTGTGGGAATGGATTAATGTATCTGCAATGCTAAAATGCTATGGGAAGAGACTGTAGACTGTAGGTTAATATGATTATAAAGCACGAATCGTTACATAATTCGATACGTATTCAATCGTTTACAATAGAAATTTACAACTGAGTTGACTACAGCTGAGTTTTACTCCATAGAGGCTAAAAACGAATTTTATTCCCTAAAGAGTAAAAATGCTACTTTAGACCCGCAACGCATGCATCAATGACGACTGTTTTCACTGCAGTATGACAAAAACAATATAATATGAACCATTGATGACTCCGCTCAATTTTGTGGATGCTTCTGCGAACGCCACCTAGTATAGGTTAATGAGGTATAAATTAGGTTAGGTAGCTTTTTTTAACAAAGTTGCCGATTGTCGTAATGGAAAATTTGTCCGCTCGCTCGCTTACCTCACATAGCGAGCTGTTCATGAAATAAGAGCGCTAGCGCTCCTAGCGGCGTTTAGGGCTACCAAACTCATGTAGTGCAGAGTCAGTCCGCAAGGAAGCGCTAGCGGTTTCCTTTATAAAATTGTTCTTGGATAACAATGTTATTCGAATTTAATAACTATTTTGATCCGTAACGGACTGTTATAAAATGTATTATGTACAAGGTGAATTAAATGCTTATAAATAAAAAAAATTCTGGTCGATTGTACATCGTAATTCTGATAAAACCTATAGTTTACAATTTAGCACTCGCTGGGTAATACGGGTCTAAATTTGGTCGCGTCTCTCTAGCATCCCACCACTGATCAACTTTGCGCAGTGGCAATATCGTAACCAATGAAGTTCAACTGAGGTGCGATTATTGCTAATTGAAAACTTTTACCAATACCCCGCCATGGGGGCGTGAAATACCGCCCGCATCGGCAATTTTTGGCAGCCCCTACGGGGGCTCATAAACACTCTGAATTTAATGTAATGTGAGTTACTTTTACTTAATTATTACCACGGGACCTTTGGGAAAAGAAATCAAGTGGTCCTCATCCTATAATGTCTTGATAATATAGTGACAAGGCTACAATGTCAACATTGATTTGTTAGTTCCTTTATCGTTATCAATCAAAAGTTTTATTATCTTGTAATATTGTATGAGGAAGAAATATTTGATGCAATAGACAATATGTTTTGTTAACGTTCCCCTTAAATATTTCTTATCATAACCTTATAGTTTTTGTTATGATGACCGTAGTGTGCATTTATTGTATACTTGCGGAGTACCCGTTCTTCGTACGGGGTTGGCATATAAGTATAAAATGCTTATTGCAATTGTGTGAGGGGAATTTGGTTCTTTTAAATTATAAGGTATGGTCGGTATGCTATAGTATAGCACATCGGTTTTGGGAAAGTTATTGGTTTTTTTATGGTTTTAATAAAGAGTGTTATTTGACGAAAACTTTCATATTCCTAGCACAGAAAACATGCCATTTTTAAGCTTTGACAATAATACTATGGTGAAGTAAACATCGTATTCTTACGTTCAAGCTGTTGCCAATTTTACAACTAAGTTCAGTTGAGTCACAGACGTAGTGTGAGGTTGTAAAGTAATTTTTTTCTTGTACAAAAACTTCTTGATAGGCTAAACTTAATTGCAGGAAAGGTGAACTATATAGCCTACTGTGAACTTAACATCCTATGTCCTCATCAACCAACATTAAACACAAATGTGAAAAATGTACGAGATGATAATTCAATATGTTCTTTTTTGTTTAAAAAATTGCTTCAGTTCATGTTGAGAAATGTATCTTTACTATTCAAAAGTAAATGGTTATGGTAGATGAGTGCCCTGAGTCGGGAATATTTTAACTATTGGACATTTCCAAATACATGTTCCGAATTATTTAAAACTAGTAGAGTACCCGTCCTTCGTACGGGGTTGGCATATGAGTATAAAGTGCAATATTGCAGTTATAGGACACGGTCTATGAAAATTTGGTTCTTTTAATTTATACGGTATGCTATAGTATAGCACATATATCATAGACATAATGTTCTCTAACACTGCCCTAAAACCATAGAAAAAAAAGTTCTCATTGTGTACCACAGCTTTTTGTTGCTAGTTGGTTCAAATTAGCTGTTGTCATAAATGCAAAAAAATAATAGTGCACCTGTTGGTAAACCTTATAACTTTTTAATGCTATTTTAGTTAAACTTTTTAAAAGTTTTTGTATGTTAGTGCACTTGATGGAGTGTAACTAACCCATGTTAAAATGTTTATTAAATTTACTTATTATTCTAGTATAGAATAGATTGTTAATAAATACTTGTTAAAAAAAAATAATAATAATATCATGGAAATAACTTGTGCAGTTACACAGCTGACAACATTCTTTAATCCTACTGATGTTATAAATGAGAAAGTTTAGATGTATTATGGATGTTTGTGACAAGTAAACGCGAAAAATTCTGGTCGGATGGGCTGATATGTGGAGTGATGCTAGCTCACATTCCCGATTAGCATATAGGCATATTGTTATCTCAAAACTCCTGTCAGGCTCCGCCCCAGTGGCTATGGAGTTTCCCATGCTAACATTGTGGGCTTTAAAAGGATTTAAAATGAATCTAATAATTTTATCAGCTGATTCGACCAACCAAGTTGGTTCTATGATATCATAGACTGTTTTATCTATGACTAGCTGTAACCCGCGGGCTTTGTCCCGTTTAACTTCTTAATTTTCAAGATTATCTCGTTCGCATGGCTCAATCACGTCCTGGTTGAAGTTTGTTCGCTACGCTCACTTACCTTTAGGTTGGAGCTCGTTCGCTACGCTCACTCACCTTTAGGTTGGAGCTCGTTCGCATACATACATCCATACATCCATACATCCATCCATACATCCATACATCCAAACTTTATCATTTATAATATTAGTAGGATGATATTCATGGCATTAAACAAAAGTTTTAAGGTTTACCAACAGGGTGAATCACTATTATATAATATATAATAGTATATATATTATACTATTATAAATAATTGAAAATATTATAAAAACATTAGTACCCTTTTTAAATTCATTTTTAATTAATAAACGACATGTTTCGACACTTAGGTCATAGTCATGTTTACATTTACAAATACAATAACAAAAAAAATGAAAGGAATAAATAGTCATATGTTAAGTTAACTTAGAATTTAGAGGATCTTGATTTAATCTTTGTTTAATTTTGTGTATATTATATAACATTTCAGTTTTATTGCAATTGTAGGATTTTTTCAAATATCGGATTTGTTTTATTTATGTTCATGGTATTCAATAAATTTTGAGGGTATTTTTTTGTAATTTGTGTATATATAAAAATCTTCGTTGACATTTAATTTTGTTTTATTTCTTTCATATTCTAGAATTTCTAAATTTTCATTTATATTTTTGTACTCATGTCGAGTTTCGATTAGGTGCTCTGCAAAATTTGATTTCATTGTAGTTTTCATTGAAGATTTTCATATATACACAAATTACAAAAAATACCCTCAAAATTTATTGAATACCATGAACATAAATAAAACAAATCCGATATTTGAAAAAATCCTACAATTGCAATAAAACTGAAATATTATATAATATACACAAAATTAAACAAAGATTAAATCAAGATCCTCTAAATTCTAAGTTAACTTAACATATGACTATTTATTCCTTTCATTTTTTTTGTTATTGTATTTGTAAATGTAAACATGACTATGACCTAAGTGTCGAAACATGTCGTTTATTAATTAAAAATGAATTTAAAAAGGGTACTAATGTTTTTATAATGTTTTCAATTATTTATATAGTAGTAGCCCTAATCACAATCATACTTATTATACTATTATATAATAGGTATATATATAACAGCTAATTTGAATTAATAATTTATATTATTATATAATAGGTATATATATATAACAGCTAATTTGAAGTAAGCAGCATCAAAAAGCTGTGATACAACTGTCAAAGTAGGATCATTGACTATTGGATACAGAAGTTGTTGTATTAATAGTCAAAGGTAGGATTGTTAACAGTAATGTTTATGTTTTTAATTTAATACAAACTAGCTGTTGGCCCGTCCTACGTACGGGCATAGATAAAACATACTCCTCAAGGACATACTCAACATACTCCTTGAGGAGTATGTTTTATTTATGGTACGGGGATTTCAGTAGGATATTTTCTCAATTATGTATAGTGTGGTGAAAAATAGTGTTCGTACCACGAGCAGACAGAGTTTTTTAGCTCTCGATCGTTTTAAAAAATGATCTCGAGCCGGCAAAACCTCATTTTCGGCCCTAGGTACGAAATGTTCTATTTCGTTTTAAACAGCCTTTTTTCATACATGCTTCGCGGGTCTAAAGTAGGATCGTTACTTCCTAGGGAGTAAAAATTAGCTGTTGTAAACAGTTATAAATTACGATTGTAGCAATCGCAAGGATTTACATTATTTATTGATTGATTTAGTAGGTAAGGTTTTAGCTTACTGTTGCACTATTGTCAATTAATTATTGTTCGACATATTGATGGTACAGTGTAATGTATATAGCATCATCGCGCGAATATATTTGAGGATTAGGAGGACCAGAACGTAATGTTCCGATCCGTACTTGAGAAAGTTTCGTAGTTACACGTTGCTATAACGCCGACCTAATACGGTGGTTAAACAGGTAGTCTATGTATTGAAACTCCTACTTCCTAGCGAGAGTGTAAAGACTCTATATCTGTTTTTAACACGTTCATGCGGATAACTATTAGCAGTATTGCTCTATGTAATACATTGTGTTCTTATTTAAGTAAAATGGGTACATTATAAGGTAGTTCCATTGATTATATTAATACTTTAACCATTTATACAGGAATTTTATTCAACATCCCGTTATAACTGTTAGCGCTACTCTGCGGTGTTTACTGGAACTACCTGCAGCAATAGTGCAGAATATGTCCGCTACAGAAGCACAGCGCTAGCTATTTTTCGAGGAACAGGAAGCGCTTGCTTCTATAGAATAGACTTTATTTTCAATCGTTTTGAAAACAAACTTGAACTTTTAAATTGTGTTAATACTTCAGGAATAACATTAAACATTTTTGGACCTAAGAAATTGTAACAATTTTGTAAATAATACTGGATTAGCTTTGGGTACTGTACTACTCTTTGCTTACTTCTTAATTTGTCATTGAACAAGCTATGTATTATAGGTTCAGTATTACCATAGAAAATTCCTAACACCTTAAAACAAACATACAGTATTATATTTAAGAGAAACGATTTCTAAATTAACAAATAATGGACGAGATAGTTTCATCTTGCCTTTCCTTTTAATCATCCTGACAAAATGTTTTAACACAACACAGATTTCAAGTTGGTTTCACGCGCCCCTCCCCAGCAAAATAAGCCAAAGTCAATTCTGCTATGTGCCAGAGAGAAATATAACATTCTTAAAACATTTTCTGGATATATATTTCTCGGGAAATAAAAATATCTATATGAATAAAATTACAGTTTTGTCTGTGCATTGTGTAATACCATGTAGTTTTTGGTTATTTTTACATTTCATAGCCTTAAGAGAGCCGAAACGAGTCTTATCTCAATTTCTGTCTGTCTGTTTGTCTGTCGCTCTGTCATTCTGTCTGTAACGCCAAAATGTCAGTTTAGGCGGCCTACTCCTAGAAAACTAGAGTAGATCAAGATTCCAACCATTTTTCTGTATTCACTGGATCGGTGAGAGTGTCTTTGGCTATTAAAATATGGCCTCGCTACTTTGGAAATAAAATTACGAACCATCAAAAACCCAATTTTGTGCAATTTTTGTCAAGTTTCCTCCTAATGTTTACTTTTACGTTTTATGAAATAATTAACAGCTTAAGCAGATTTAATATTTTCTTCAACGGCTCTATGTGGCATTTCCAATTTAATTCTTGATCCAAAATTAAACCCAAATAGTTGATATTTTTTGTTTGTTTTACCGTGGCACACACAGAAGAACACTGTGAATTATCACAAAGACAATCAACACATTTGTAATAAATGGAACTCAATCACCTCTTTTAAAATTTTAAATTGATATTTATAAATTTTGTTTTTTAGGGCTACCACCACTTTAGGGCATTCAAATCCGAATTTATTGTTTTTTCTACATCGCTCCAATTATATTTTAAGTAGCATTTTAAGTAGTATTGTCGTCAGCGAAGGACGTTAGTTTACCTTTCAAATTCACATTACAAAGATCATTGATATAAATTTAAAAAAATATTGGACCCAATACACGGACAATACAACGGACAGTTTCGGCAATACTAGGGTGCTGCGCGTAGTTTCAGTTAACGCTGCAGAGTAGCGCTAACTGTACAAGAATTAAACAAGCTGTACAAGCTAATACCATTAATACCTTAACCCATTACATCAATTGATAAATCATTTCGATCCATGCGATTGCCACAATCGCGATGTATAACTGTTTACAACAGCTGATCATTACACTGATTGTCAGGATTGATACTGATTGATCTGTACACTGATCATTACACTCCCTGAGGACAAAAAATTCTTTTTACTCCCTATGGAGTAAAAATGCTACTATAAGACCCGCAACGCAAAAACGCACGTATTAAAACACTGTTGTTTTTGCTACAGTATGAAGAAAAATTACTACTTTTGTAAATGCCTGCTTACTTGGCAATGCTAGCTTAGCCGCAGGAATGTTGAGCAGATGGTATCGTCATTTAAACCGGCGCTATCTATTAAACCGCGCACTGCGCACTCTTGTACACAATCTGAAATGTTAGATACGATCGCTGCCTTTTTTTACTGAAGTATACATTCCATGTATACGAACTATCTGTACAGTTTCATGTGGTTCATATTTGAGGCGTTTGAGTGTGCTAATTAAATGTTTTCCTATTATTTTAGGGTGGACTAACTGCTGTATCCGTGCTTTGCAACGGAATGAAAATTCAATTTCGAAGAACGGGTGTCCCCTTTATATTACAACCTATCTTGATAGCCTAGTTTTACTATAAATTATAATAGTATAGATAAGCCTACAACATAGAGTTGTGTAAAATATTTTACCCCACCCGTCATGTTAAACTTCCCTATCCCAAGCGTGATGTAGACAACTTCTTTACTTCACGAGTGAAGTAAAGTATCAAAAACTCACTCGGTGATGTAATGAAACCCATTTAAATAACATTGAGTGCTCAACTAAAAAAAATACGTCTATGGAGCCAACGACGCTAGAAATCAGCTGTGCGCTTGTATGTTATTGATATGCTTTAAAGTATTTCCCTAACCTAGCTTTTGTATAAGAACATTACTGTTAGAAGATGAGCTACCCACGTAAATAGCTATTATTTAATTAGTTTGGATCAGCTGTCTGAAATCATGAAATAAGCCTTTGACAGTGCTGATTTAATTGTTTACATTGAAATGTCAACGCGATGATGAACATTGTGAATTTGCTCATGCTTCTATGTAGACGAATTAATATTTACTTTTGAAATTCTCAAATTAAATTTTTGGGCATCCAAGTGTAGTCCGGGGGAACCCAATGAAGTGAATAGGCCTAAGAAATTCTTAGATATGTGCCATCTCTGTGCTTAATTTTGGGGGTATCGGTTCTATTTCAGTCGTGAGAGCCGAACAGACAGACAGACACAACCTCAATTTTTAATAGTATAGATTTACAATTTGTGCTCGACTCTTTGGTTATAATTTTAGAGATAAGTAATTTGTATAATTAATTAGATAGTTTATGCGATTATATTGTTTTAAAACTGGTGTAATAACGAGAAACAACAGGATAACAACAAAACAATTTACCAAACAAATAATTATAAAATTGATTTAATGGTCACACTACAGTATGTCATAAAATGTTTGTGTGTGTGTATTGACTTCAGATAGCAGATTTCCAAGTAAAACACCTTCAAGGAAGCTGACTCAATGGGTCTTTTCAAGTTACTGTATATCATATAGGCTTCGTTACTGTATATTAAAACGTGAATTGCGACACGTAAACTATCGTACTGTTTAGTGATTTTGTAACTCTTAGCTGAATCGGAAGAAATTGACTTTTTAAATTAGCAAGTCAGTTAAATTTGTTTATAAAATTAAAGAACCGTTTTACAGTATTGTGTTCCGCGTCTTAGTATAGGTTAATGAGGTATAAGTAAGGTAAGGTATTTTTTTTATCAAAGTTGCCGATTGTCGTAATGGAAAATGTGTCCGCTCGCTCGCTTACCTCACAATAGCGAGCTGTTCATGAAACATGAGCGCTAGCGCTCCTAGCAGCGTTTAGGGCTACCAAACTCATGCAGTGCAGAATCAGCCCGCAAGGAAGCGCTAGCGGTTTCCTTAATAAAATTGTACTTGGATAACAATATTATTCGAATTTAATAACTATTTTAGTCCGTAACGGACTGTTATAAAATGTATTATGTACAAGGTGAAATAAAATCAAATAAATAAAAAAAAATCTGGTCGATTGCACATCGTAATTCTGATAAATCCTATAGTTTACCATTTAGCACTCGCTAGGTAATAGGAGTCTAAATTTGGTCGGGTCTCTCTAGCATACCACATCTGATCAACTTTGCGCAGTGGCAATATCGTAACCAATGAAGTTCAACTGAGGTGCGATTATTGCTAATTGAAAACTTTTACCAATACCCCGCCATGGGGGCGTGAAATACCGCCCGCATCGGCAATTTTTGGCAGCCCCTACGGGGGCTCATAAATAATCTGAATTTAATGTAAGGCGAGTTACTCTTACTCAATTACTACCACGGGACCTTTGGGAAAATAAATCAAATGATCCTCATCCTATAATGTCTTGATAATGGCAAGGCTACAATGTCAACATTGATTTGTTAGTTCCTTTATCGTTAACAATCAAAAGTTTTATTATCTTGTCATATTGTATGAGGAAGAAAGATTTTATACTATAGACAATATGTTTTGTTAACGTTCCCCTTAAATATTTCTTATCATAACCTTATAGTTTTTACTAATTTTAAATAATAACTTCGCCAATATTTCTGAATTTTTTTAATTTTTATGAGGCCTCTCGCCAGCTATGCTGGCATCATCAGACACATCACAAAACTTATAGTTTTTGTTATAATGACCGTAGTGTGCATTTATTGTATACTTGCGGAGTACCCGTTCTTCGTACGGGGTTGGCATAGTATAAGTATAAAATGCTTATTGCAGTTATGGGAGGGGAATTTGGTTCTTTTAACTTATAAGGTATGGTCGGTATGCTATAGTATAGCACATCGGTTTTGGGAAAGTTATTGGTTTGTTTTTATGGTTGTAATAAAGATTAAAGAGTCTTAGAACAATGTGTGAAATCTGTCAAACTTCTAGGCTTACATTTTGACAATAAAGTAAACTGGAATGACCAGATTAGCCATGTTTGTGCTAGACTTTCCAGAGCTCTGTGTCTACTCAGAAGATTGAGATATTTTGTACCAAAGGACTGGCTGAAAACTGCTTATACAGTATTGCTTTCTTTCAGAGTATTTTATTGTATGACCTAAGGCTCTGGGGTGCCGCCTCTGGGGTCAAGAGAGTTCTTAGCTATCAAAAGAAAGCAGTTAGAGTAGTAGCTGGTGCTGATTACTTATTGGATCATTGTAAACCTATATTTGTAGCTGAGAGCTTAATGACCGTTTGTAACCTCTATATTTTTCAGTGTTTGATCAAAATCAAGAAGGAATGGGATTCTCTTGAGCTGAGAGGCGACATCCATCCCTATAATACACGTAGGAAAAATGATCTCAATTTACCACATGTTAGGTTAATTAAAGCTCAGATGTCGAATGATATTCTTAGTTATAAGTTTTTTAATAAACTTCCTTTTGTAGCTCGGAACCTCCTGGACCCAAAATTCAGAAAAGGAGTTGAGGGGCTCCTTTTGGCAAACCCTTTGTACAAAAATAAAGAATTTTTTTATCTGAAAGAAGAATATGTAAGTAGTTTTTGTGTGCTGTATGCTGTGTGCCGTTTTTTCTCTCTGCATGGAGAGTTTCAGGAATTCAATTTTTTATATTGGTAAGAAACCTTGTACCATTGTCTTATTTTAGTTTTTATTTTAGCTATAGTTTACTGACGTTTTCCAGTAATGTAACTGCATTTTATGGAAATAAAAATTCTTGATTCTTGATTATCGTACATAACTCGTCCAAAATTTGTATACCGGACTCGTATGGGAACTGGGAACGACCACACTCATCCGGTAAACACTTATTTTCAGGACTAGTAACGTAATATACTATACTTTTATAATGCTGTTTGTACAAGAGTCATGTTGGTAGAACCAGGTGTGCACGTCATCAGTCTTGAGCTGTGCTGTCATCAACAGCTGTTTTCTTCTCCCTAGGCTTTTACTGATAGGCCTAGACCTTTGATTACAAAAATTAGGTTACACTGTGATTTTGAAATGATTTGATTTGATTGTCGTTCTTTTAAGAAAATGGATGAATCTTCTAAAAAAACGCTAAGCTCAATTCCGCTTTTGAAAACAAAAGCTGGTCCGCGAGACAAAGACTTATGGCCTCAAAGACTAAAAGAGGAGTATCAAGCTTTAATCCAGGTAAGGTTATGTTTACAACTTTATTTTAACTGTCAGTTACAAGGATCTTGAAATAAAGCATTACCTATAGACCTAATCAGCTAATTAGGCTAGTGTTTTAATTTTTTTCCAACAAGCTTATACTCTTCTTGACATTACAGTTTCTCCTCCTCATTCTTTATAATATCCTAACAAACGTAAACATGTTTTTTAGCTGGGATAGGTACACATATGGTTTCTCTTTTGTTAAGTTAGTTAATGTATAATACAAATATACTTACATTTATATGCAGACAATTCTTAAGATTTGTCATGTATAAACTTCAAAGAAAACCAGGCCTAGGCCCGTATTACACTATGTCTGATTAAAAGTATTACAGTGTAATGGACCAAATTTTATAATAGTTGAACTATGCTCATTTGCCTACGCAATATGAGTGTAATACCTGCCCTACGCTTAGGCTGAGGCCACACGGGCGTTTTTTTCACGCACAAACGCAGCGTGAAAAGGCACCAAAAATTAGAGTAGCATTGAAACAAATAGGCGCTTGCTACTGCGGGAAAACACACCGTGTGTGGCATTCCTCATTGCATTTATTGCTTCTCATATTTTTTGCGTGTTTTCACGCTGCCTTTGAGCGTGAAAAATTGCCCGTGTGGCTGCAGCCTTAGAGTGTTATCTCATTGACCTCAAGATACTTAAGTAGGCCAATGCATGTGAATTGTCAGAGATGTCATCGATTTTGTCATAACCTGTGTCTAGTCGCCCAAGTAAATATCCTTTCAAAACATGTTAGTGTCATGAAACTCACTAAACCAGCTTCAAATTTCTTTATCATCAAGTAGATTTAAATTCAGTATTATTTAGCAATCAATTTAAACTCTGCAAACCACAGATTACACTCCTGTGCCTTCTGTTGCGCCGTGAACAAGTTTTAGAAAACATATTTTTAACACTGAGGCTTTGGACAGGCGTACTTCAGCCCAGGCATAATAGAGGGTCATCAAAATACTCCTTCAGCGAGTAGTAGGCTTTTTCTTTAAAGTACACAGAGAGTAGCTTAAGGAGTTCCCTTTTGTCGAGAAGTACGATAGAGTTTGGCAACTTATTATATATTTTTAGGGCTCCATTACTTAAGGCCTTCAGAGTCCTTCATAAGTAGTCTAACTCTAGGATCATCTAGTTGGTTGCGATGCCTAGTAAGGTGATGATGTGTTGCTGCTCTGGAAAGAAAACTCCTCAATATTATCTAGTACGCACTTTATGCAGGCTCGGATATAGTGACCGAACACTGTTAGAATTCCCAGCCTGGCAAAGATAGGCTTGCAGTGAGCCAGACAATCGCTGAAGGTGATTATTCGTAAAGCTCTCTTTTGCTGGACCAAGATGTCTTCGGTCGTGGGTGCGTGTCCCCATAATAGCACACCATAGCTCACGTGGCAATGAAACATAGAATGATAAACATTCATCAACCAAACCTGAAAGCCTCATGACCGCTCCTGTTGTGGACCGGCCTTGACGGAATCCGAATTGACCTTCCGTCAGTAGGTTGTTAGGCTCTAGGTGTTCACAAAGCTGCCTGGTCATTATAGCCTATAAGGCTTACTGAAGATTAGTAAGATAGAAACGGGCCTATAGCTGTCCAAATAGGTCCATCTTGTTGATGGATTATATTTTGATCAAACTTGGAAGATTTATTTATTTTAGCCTATACTAAGCTACTGAAATTTTACTCAAAACACAATTCATTGCCCTCTCTGTAGCAGCAAACCTAAGTAGGCTACTTGTTAAACCTACCTAATGTTATTTAAATAGGGAATTAATCTGACATATTTAAGGAAATATATAAGTGAAAATCCAATCAGGCAAATGGAAATTCGCTTAGTCAGCAGGTTTGCAGGAGAATTGAAAGGCGTAAGTATTCAAACGCTTTTAGGGAAAGCGGTCCAAACCCATTTTACAACAAAACACCCATATATATTGTGGGTGTGCCGGGGGTTTCTGCCATTGCCGTAACCCTGTACTGTGTAAGCTCTCATGCTCTTTTAAACAATACTAAAAAAAATGACCGTCAATTTTTAACGGTACGGCAAAAACTGTATAGTGTGAAAGGAGCGTTACTGTAGGTTTCAGTTTCACACATTTCCAAGCTTAAATTGGTCTAGTTTTAAAATTCTAGCTGTTGTATCAGACTATATGTTCACATTGATGAAACTTTTTTAAGCCATGCATGTATTTTGTTTCAGTATGTTCAGAACAACAAATCTGCTGACAATGACTGGTTTAGGCTGGAATCCAATAAAGAGGGTACGAGATGGTTTGGAAAGTGCTGGTATATCCACAATCTTCTTAAATATGAGTTTGACATTGAATTTGACGTAAGTAGTTAATATTTTGTTACCATCTTCATTTTATTGACCACTAGCAGAGTACCCGTCCTCGTACGGGGTTGGGATATAAGTATAAGATGCGTATTGCAGTTATACTCAAGTCAAGCTTTGCGTTTGCAATGGGGGGACACATTTTGATAAAATTTGCTTCCTTAAATTTACGGTATACTATAGTATTACACATCTACCATAGCCATAATGATCTACACCACTTCACCTAAACAATAGAGTAAAATAAATTATTAAAAGTTCACAAAATATGAAAAACTAGCAGAGTACCCGTCCTTCGTACGGGGTTGGCATATAAGTTTAAATTGCTTATTGCAGTTATACTCAAGCTTTGCGTTTGCAATGGGGGAGGACAAAGTTTGATCAAATTTGCTTCTTTAAATTTACAGTGAACTATGGTTATGGTTAGATGTACTATGGTATACTATTGGCATCATATTGTCAAGTAATTTTATTTTTTTAACTGCAACTAAAACGTAAAATAAAAAACTGCTCTAAACAAAATTCATAAATACAAATTAATTAAATCCATATTCAAATTAAGTGCATGTTTGTTTTTCCATAAATTAGACTATTCCCACACCGCGGTCAACCTTTTTAAAGGGTTACAATTCTCGTAACAACTCGTAAAAGTTTGTGATTAGCTTAAACCTTTTTATCAGCAATTTTATGAAACAAAAATATTAGGTCCATCAATTTCAAATTTATCCTTTACATTTCCCTTCATTTTCCGATTAATTGTTATAATTTTTAACCTAAAAATATGATCAAAAATCCATATTGTGATGCAGGTTTTTATTGTGCTACTCCATTTCACTGAGTAGGCTATAATCGTCAACTGTTTTCTTAACTTTCTAGATTGAAAAAAAAGTTGGCCTGAACTTGGAATAAGACAGGTGGGAATTTCTTTGTTATGTCAGTGGCTGCCATAACAAGTGACACCAACCCCATTGAGGACGTTCCTCATTGCATAGTTCATTTTCCAATTGACTTGAACTTTACACTGAGTTTTTGGCTAACCTGGGTTTCACTTGTTTACATACAGCAAATATTCCTACTTAAAAAGTGTTTTGCGCTTTAGTTAAGTCCTGGTAATCCGAACATCGGTAATCCGAAACCGAAAAAGAAACTTTTTGAATTTTTTTGTCAGTTTTTGTTGTGTGATGGCAGTTATTTGTACCTCGTCAAAGTAATCTGTAGCGTTCGCCGGGCGAGAAGACCTGTTGTAGTAGGCCAATGGGCCAACTTGAATGTTGTGTATTTTAAAATGATTTGTATTTTAGTAAACATTTCGCTTAATCCGAAATGGGTTCCGTCCCATCCATTTCGGACTATCGGAACTCTACTGTATTAATCAATCAATCAATCAATAAAGCTTTATTCAATACATACAAAACAAGTATACATGAATGTGTCATCAACCTAAAACTACTTCACATGATTTCACCTACTTCCCTACTTGCTTAGTCATACAGTTTTTTTGTTACAGTGTTCAAAATTTTCTAAACTATAAAATTCACTATCAATTAAAAACCCCTTAAGTTTATTTTTAAATTTATTTACGCTACTTTTGTTTCTAATACTGCTGGGGAGGGAATGCATGAATTTGATTCCAATATATTGGACTTGTATTTGTATTTAATATTTTGTATTTGAGTTTCGCATTTAACTAAAGAATGTTTATTGCATATCACATGAACCTATCTGTGGCAGATTCCTGTAACGTACCCAGCAACTGCTGTAGAGATCGCATTGCCTGAGTTGGATGGAAAAACCGCCAAGATGTACCGAGGAGGGAAGATTTGCCTTTCCGATCATTTCAAGCCGCTGTGGGCGAGGAATGTGCCTAAGTTTGGAATTGCACATGCCATGGCGCTGGGGGTCAGTAATTACCTAACTTAATCAATTCTTGACTATATAATAAACTAGGGCCTGGACAAACCAAAATTTTCAGACATTTAGATAAATATTTCAATTAAAACCCACTATAGACCCAAGTAGAATTAAGTAAGGTAATTCGAACCATAATAGAACTCCTTTAATTCAAACCAAGTGAAACCCAACCACATTGGGATGGTAAAAAGTCAGGTAGTAGGATTTTTACATAAGTTTTGGGGGATATTCCATAGACAATATGCACCAATAATATTGTAAAAAGGTTAAAATACCTGTAACTGCCTGGTGATTCCTCTGCTCGTATACTGGACTGCAAGTTTCAACGCATTAGCATCATCAGGTCACAAAACTTGAAGAAACCATTCTTGAATTGGTTGCGTCAAAGTAAAAAAAAAAACACAAAACATTTAAAAGAAGGAAAAAACTGTAGGCCTACAAAGACTGGTGTACGCAGGACACAGATGCCGAGTCTCGACTGGGTCATGAGCTAAACTTTGTCCCCCGGCCACCTTTATCACAGTCCTTGTCCAACTATATCAGTGATTCAAATAAAATATTTGATTGTAGAGTACTTAAGTCATTATTATGTCCTGGGGATTGTTTTTTGCGGCTTTATAAATTTCAAATTGTTCCAGAGCTGTCATGATCATGCCTTTATTGCACATGTATAATGGTTTTAAGTCTTCCCTCAACTTAAATAATTCCAACATAATTTTTGCCTTTTAAGATTGGATGAAAAATTACTATCCATAAATTGTCCATTGTACTGAAAGGTTAGCGTAAAAACACTAAGATTATTTTATACCCAAAAAGTGATTTAAAAAATTAATTAAATTAGAGTTTTAAGTAAAAACTAACTTTTTATCTTTGGTTTTCAGTTGGGACCCTGGCTTGCTGTGGAGATTCCAGATTTGATTGAAAAGGGTATCATCTCGTACAAGGAAAAGACCTCAGAATAAAACTTCCGTGAATAAAGCTATATATATTGTTTATACTTTTACAATTATTATTACACAAATTTTAACTATTTTTCAAGTTAGTACTTTGTTACTTATATCATTTTTGCCTCTTTACATAAAATTTTAACAAGAACAAAATTTAATTTTTTCATTAATTACTTTGTAGTTTTGGGCCCAGATGATTTTTGTCATTGGGCTGGCAATTAATAATGCTGTCTAACAAAATGTTAACATTAGGTTGAGAAAAGACCATGGTTGGACCGTTCCCTTACAAATAACGTCAAGTTTGCCCATGGCTACGAAACACAAATTAAGTGAGAGTTAAGAAGTCCCCTGAGTCCTGGCCTATTCTAAAAATGCAGGCGCTTGCTACTCGACGGCTCGAGGCATGCTCATGTTCCACGCGGCATTCAGGACTCACAACCACAGTATTAAAACCAAAAGATATAGGCCTAGCTGTTATTTTAATTTATTTTTAGTACACGACTTTATTAATATTGAAGAGGTAAAATACATGTACGTCAAAAATGGCCGAGCCAAACAAATTAAAAACGCTCCTGATTCCTATTAAAAGCTGAATATTATTTTAATAGAACAATACGTGTTTGTGTAAAATTTACGTTTTGTATATTCCATAGTCAAAGTGCATGGTTATACTTGTGGTGCACTGAATTAACTGAAGCGATTGTCACTGTATTACTCATCTGTTGTCGATGTGACAAGTATTCAACATGCGTCACTCTGTCACTCGCCTCTTGCTTAGAGAGGGAGGTGCACCTGCAAATACCGCACGGCAACATTCCAACATTGCTGCATATCGGTCTGGCTCAGAGCACTTCTTTACTCTCGCCTACAGTAAAGTTACAGTACCATTGAGAACTTATATACTGTATTTCTAGACTCTGTAATAGGTGAATATATGCCGCAGCAAACCTGCAGACTAAGCGAATTTCCATATACTTGATTGGCTTTTTACAAAAATATATCCTTTAACTTGTGATATTTAATACCTATTTGCAAATTATTAGGTTTTACACTTAATCATTTGTTGTGAAGTTTTCTTATTGCCATCACAATAAAATACTCGTTCAAAAAAATTTTTTTGTAAAATAGAACAGATTTGGAGTTGTGGTATACTGTGTTTTTATCAGCATCTCACAAAAACACCCTTTACGGAACAAACATTATTTCATAGCATTACTGTGTAATTTATTTACAGTACCTGGGGACCGAGCATTGCTCGAAAAAAACATTAGTTCACTCTGAAAGCAGTCTTAGTATTGGAGATACATAAATCCACTCCCAAACTCCACACGACTCGCCTTTACTATGTCCTACACCATTTCCTACGTCATGGACCTGTTTCCCTCCATTCCCATAGCACTTTAGGATTGCAAATACCTAAATCTAATAAACAGTTCCCACACTCCGGACAGCTCGCCTTGACTACTTCCTTCACCACTTCCTACGTAACGGTCATGTTTCCCTCCCTTCCCATATCATTTTAGGATTTCAGATACCCTAATCTAATAAACAGTTCCCACATTCCGGACGGCTCGCCTTGACTACTTCCTTCACCACTTCCTACGTCACGGACATGTTTCCTCCCTTCCCATATCATTTTAGGATTGCCCATACCCTTATCTAATCGTCATAAACAGTTCCGACACTCCGGACAGCTCGCCTTGACTACTTCCTTCACCACTTCCTACGTCACGGACCTGTTTCCCTCCCTTCCCATAGCATTTTAAGATTGCCCATAACCTTATCTAATCGTCATAAACAGTTCCAACACTCCGGACAGCTCGCCTTGACTACTTCCTTCACCACTTCCTACGTCGCGGACCTGTTTCCCTCCCTTCCCATAGCATTTTAGGATTGAAGATACCCTAATCTAATAAAACAGTTCCCAACCTCCGGACAGCTCGCCTTGACTACTTCCTTCACCACTTCCTACGTCACGGACATGTTTCCCTCCCTTCCCATAGCACTTTAGGATTGCAAAATACCTTAATCTAATAAACAGTTCCCACACTCTGGACGGCTCGCCTTGACTACTTCCCTCACCACTTCCTACGTCACGGACATGTTTCCCTCCCTTCCCATATCATTTTAGGATTGCCCATACCCTTATCTAATCGTCATAAACAGTTCCGACACTCCGGACAGCTCGCCATGACTACTTCCTTCACCACTTCCTACGTCGCGGACCTGTTTCCCTCCCTTCCCATAGCATTTTAGGATTGCCCATACCCTTATCTAATCGTCATAAACAGTTCCGACACTCCGGACAGCTCGCCTTGACTACTTCCTTCACCACTTCCTACGTCACGGACCTGTTTCCCTCCCTTCCCATAGCATTTTAAGATTGCCCATAACCTTATCTAATCGTCATAAACAGTTCCAACACTCCGGACAGCTCGCCTTGACTACTTCCTTCACCACATCCTACGTCGCGGACCTGTTTCCCTCCCTTCCCATAGCATTTTAGGATTGCCCATACCCTTATCTAATCGTCATAAACAGTTCCAACACTCCGGACAGCTCACCTTGACTACTTCCTTCACCACTTCCTACGTCGCGGACCTGTTTCCCTCCCTTCCTATAGCATTTTAGGATTGCAGATACAGTACCCTAATCTTATCGTCATAAACAGTCCCCTCACTCCGGACTGCTCGCCTTTTAACTATATCCTTCATCACTTCCTAAGTCACGGACCTGTTTCCCTCTATTCCCATAGCATTTTATAATTGCCTTCACTACTTCCTTCACCACTTCCTACGTCGCGGACCTGTTTCCTTATCTTCCCATAGCATTTTAGGATTGCAGATACCTTAATGCAATCGTCATAAACATAGATCCCAGACTTCGCACTGCTACCCTTACTACAATCATAGATATCGAATAATCTTCAGTATAATCTTTGCTAGATATTAACAGGTGATGTTTTTTCTTTTGTACTGTATTTTTTGTAATTTGCTAGTATACTGTGGGTAGTTGGCTTATTATGAACACATGCTACAACTTCGAGTCTGTTGTTTACTTTTTCCTTGTTATTTAATTCAGCCAACATGGTTACCTAGCAACCCATAAGACTAATGTTAAAAAAATGTAATTTTCAGTTTCATTTTTCTACGTAATTAGATTTTTTTTGGCAGTTCTAACTGTAGTAAATTCGTTTTTAGGCCAGAAATAAACTATATATAACATTTGAAGAAAATCGTTGGAGCCGTTTTCGAGATCTTGGTGCAAGCATACATACATACATACATACATACATACATACAAGCAAACTTTGCTCGTATTAGAGTATAGGATTAACTTTCTAAAGAATTTTAATCGTCATAAGTCTACCGTACTAATTTTATGACAAATAAAAATGGAAAATAATATTTATATATCCACAAAGAATTATTTGTGAATGTATGGGGGTATGCTCTATAGAAAGCCTACACACTGCCATTATCTGTAGTCATAGAACAGTGGTCGCTAGAGCTACGTGCATTTGTTATCGATTCGTATTAAAAGGTAATACCATATTTAAAGTTTTTACACATAGGGTACATGAGTTATTTAACTGAGTTTTAAAAAATCAGAACTTTGGTCTTAGTTTTTTTTTTGGTCACTCTAGTGCTAAATATGGGGTAGCGGATTTCTACCCCCGGATATTTACCCCCATGAAAAAACACCTACGTCATTTTGACGTCACGAGGGGCGGGGCCTATACACGATCGAGAAACAGCCCGCGACTGGAAATCTACCCCCGGACATCTACCCCCGGACATCTACCCCCGGACATCTACCCCCGGACATCTACCCCCGGACATCTACCCCCGGAAATCTACCCCCGGACATCTACCCCCGGAAATCTACCACCCCCGGAAATCTACCCCCGTGGTCAGCTACGCTACGTATCGGCCAAGATGCATTGTTGTAATTGATTTCATTAATTGTATTATGTAAATCAACGGCTCTTCGGTTATTCATTAGCTTATTATGCGAATAATTTTTTTTTTTTTTACGAAAACTCAAAAAATACTTCATTCTTCTTGGGCAATAATATACCCTAAGTCGTTGCCAACACAACAATCAACACAACAGGTGTGTCAACCAAAACGATGATATCATCAAAAATATTTAAAAGTAAATAATAAGAAAGCATATTCATAATAGCATATTTAGAGAAAAAAATATTGATTTCAGAATACCTAGTTTTTAAAACTGCAGAATCTTGTAGTTGTTTTATTCCCAATAACATAAGATAAATGTTATTTGTTATAACCTTATTTAGCTACGTAAATCAAATATGTAAAATACTGTACCCATTCGATCAGTGGTCGTTTCCAAATTGCGACTTAAATGTTAACTAGTGACATCGATCTCTGTAATAATAGAGATCGATGACTAGTAGTCATCATTCGAATTTTTTCTCTTTGTACTGTGTTTAGGTCGTGGCTTGATTTTAACATGTGCTTTGATTCTCTGTTTTGTTTACATTTACGTCGTTGTTATGTAAGCACCAGGGCAACCCATAAGTCCAATGTTAAAATAAAAAAAAAAACTTAAGGTTACTTTTAATTATATAGGCAGTATTATAAATTTAAGTTTGTTTCGTCTAAACCTTCCAAACATTTGACAAAAGTAAGTTTGGCTAAAATATGTTCCGCCGTTAATGTGTTAATGTGTTCGAAAGTTTGCATTAAAGTCGTTCCCAAAGAGCTTCGCTTCGCTCCACTCATTACTAAATGGACTAACTAATTTTAATCACATTTCTTCAGAGAAAATTCTCAAACGTTCAAATAATCCTTCGGAATGACAGCTGGGAGTTTTACCTAATGATAAAGAGAAAATGATCAGTATGGAACATAATTAAAACTTGTACGCGATATAGTGGAAGACCAAATTACATTTTCTTACCGCCAAGTACACTGTAACCTTTACCGAGAGGCAGCGCAGGTGTTCAAATATGTAGTTTCAACCCTTCAAATTGTTAGCGAAATGATAAAGAGTGACGTTTCCTCTCAAGACTATCTGTTTCTTTCAAGGAGGTCATTGGGAAAATCTACCAAACCAGAAACCAAAACCAGCCATCCCGGACTATTAGAAGAGGGGGTGTGTTTTATATTTTTATATAGGTCTTTAAATATTTGTAATATAGTTTTTTTTTTGTCATTGCAGCTTCTGATTTAGCTCGAAAAAATAAGTAGTTTGATTTATTGCTCTATGATCGTTCGTTACTGAGGTATTGAGAGGTAAACACTTTACGGTGTACCAATTTTATTCGTCCTATTGGTAATCATTAAAATGTCATAAATATAGTTATTTCTTTACACATCTTAATTAAACTCGGCATGTTACTTTATCTAGATAAGATATTCTGTATACTACCTTAAAAAGCTTCATTCAACATTTTATTGGCAGGAAACCTGCATATTCACTTCCTGTATGTTATTCTTATGAATGGATATTTTGAACACTTATTTATGGACATAAGTTGACAAGTTTTGTATTAAGGCAGAATTTCCCAATTAAGTTAGGACTAAACACGAAAACGACATATCGCATGCTTTATACTGGATATTAGAAGCTAACGAATAACCATAGAGCCGTTTATTTACATAAACCAATTAATAAAATCAATTACAACAATGCATCTTGGCCGATACGTAGCGTAGCTGACCACGGGGGTAGATTTCCGGGGGTTGATGTCCGGGGGTAGATGTCCGGGCCGGGGGTAGATGTCTGGGGGTAGATGTCCGGGGGTAGATGTCCGGGGGTAGATTTCCAGTCGTGGGCTGTTTCTCGACCGTGTATAGGCCCCACCCCTCGTGACGTCAAAATGACGTAGGCGTTTTTTCATGGGGGTAAATATCCGGGGGTAGAATTCCGGCGACCCCTAAATATTACTTCAATACATCTTTCATATAAAAACTAGCTGTAACCCGCAGGCTTTGCCCCGTTTAACTTCTTAATTTTCAAGATATCTCGTTCGCATGGCTCAATCACGTCCTGGTTGAAGTTCGTTCGCTACGCTCACTCACCTTTAGGTTGGAGCTCGTTCGCTACGCTCACTCACCTTTGGGTTGGAGCTCGTTCGCTGCACTCACTTGCCTTCAGGTTAGCTCGTTCGCTACGCTCACTTGCCTTCAAATAATTAATGAGCGCAGGACAAATTAAGATATAGTACTTTAATATTTCTTATTAAATTGCGACCATACAAAGTAGGTATTTTAAGCCAAGTATGTATATTTCAATGGAGATGAGTGTAGGATGAGTAGTCTTGTTAGTGACTAAGGCCGACATTCCTTAGACACAGCTGTTAGTACCAAAAAGGGTACTATCTAGTACCAAAAAGGTGCTATGCTGAGTGCATTGCAACGCTGGTGGCGCTGGCTACGAACTGACAGGCAAAGCTCTCTCAAAGTACTTAACGCTTTTTACCATGCGGTTGGCATTCTGGTTATAGTAGTATGTTTTCTGTGTTACCAGTGAGAGCTCTAGTTTCATGTGAGGGTTATTTTATATTTTCACGTATAAGGTGAAGCCGATGAAGGGAATAATCGGAGCGATTGCCGAAAAATCACTTTTGGTACAATTTGTGAACGATACTTTTCATCACAGGTAAAATTAAAACTACTGTATTATACTACCTAATTAACATTATTTTAATATAAAAATAAAAGCTAAAAGGTTATAACAAACCTAAAAAAACCTTAAATAACATCATAAAATTAAGAAGTTCAAGGTAATGTTTATTATGCAGTAACCATCTACAATAAGGTATAACCAAGGCCCCACTAGAAAAAGCAGGCCATGCTGCAGGATCCGTGACGTCACACTAGTGGATAGATTTCATTGATAAATTCATTGCCATCACCATTCCCATATGTTTTAGGTAAATAAACAAGCTGGCTGTTTGTAAGATTTTAATGGTAAGAGTTTAGTATAACTATCCACCACTGTGACGTAGTGTTGCGCTACCCGCGCTGCAGCATGGCCTGTTTTTTCTAGTGGGGCCTTGGTATAACACAGCTATGCATATTTCTGGTTTCATTTATATTGTTAATCATTAAAAACAAAAACAGCTGATTTTAATGTATACATTTTAAACAAATACTGGACAAATGGAGAACTTATTTAGGGCAAGGGAAAGTCAGTTAGAGCTTGTTAAATTTACTTTCTTTCATATTAGCTGTTATCAAAAATAGCTACTTTCTGTACGGAGTGATGAAAACAGACTGAAAATGAATATTTTTTAGTACCTAGACCAGCTGATCCCTAAAGCCTGGTTTACACGATGCCAGTTTGTGAGAAAGTTATTTTCACCGATTGCGGGATGGTCAGAGGCCAGTTGTCCTGCTGGTTATTCTCAGTCCACCCCTGGAGGCAACTGAATTTCAGGATGATTGTGAATTGGCCCACAGTGTTTACACGAAGCCAATAATTTCATGCCAGTCAGTTGTCTTCTGAAAATTGTCTCCCCTGCTCGTGTAAACCCAGCTTAAGCATCATTTCCACTATCAAAACAATTCCACAGGCAGAACTTTGTAAGGGTTGAGAATCCCCTTGGGATCCATGAGCTGTTTCATCTGCCTCATGGTGTGGATGGCTGCGTCAGACTTGGAGTATCGTAAGAACTCGGTCTTCTTGAAGCCGATGCCGTGTTCAGCACTGATGCTGCCTCCTCGCTCACTTATCCACTCAAAGACAAACGGTTCTATCTTGGCCAGCAGCTCTGGGCTGAACTGAGGCGCACAGATGTTCAGGTGCAGATTCCCATCACCTGAATAATATAGAATTGTTACTTCAGGGAAACGACATATTTCAAATTTTATGAATGTATTGTTATGAGGAGTTACTTTTAAGTATAGCGGAAGTTTTTTTAATTTATGGAAAATTCTTCTCTAGACATAGTTGTTTCTTGTTAGTTGTTAGTTGTTTTTTTTTTTAGTGGTATCTTTTCCATAAGGCCCTAGGTGGTATAGAATAACCCCCAGTGTTTAAAATGTTTAAAATTTTAAAACATATTTCTGTGGCCTCTGGTACCCCAAGTGGTAATATCTTGCCTCTCTCTTCCTTTTTATTTTCCCAATACCCTTAGGGTCTTTTCCACATGGTCCCACCATATACGGTTAATGTGGTAAACGAGGGTTTCATAGAAGGGAGGCTCAAACCCAAAATAGCCATATTGATGGACGCCCATGCCTATAGAGACCTATTCTGTACTTGTTAACCCTTATCCCATGAAATTGGAACTATAAATTTGATTTTGTAATCACAAGCAAAAAATCTTAAAATTTTCTTTAAAGTCTTCTAAAATTTTAAAGTTATTGAATTTACCAGTTGTAGCTATCTTACCCAGGTGTCCAAAGCCAGTGACATCAGTGGCCTCGGTGCCTTGTAGCCGAGTTCTCAATTCAGGTACTATCTGGTAGTAGCTGTCTAGGGGTAGAGAGATGTCGTAGAGGTAAGCATAACTGTCGGTAAACAAAGCTTCTGGAATACGCTCTCTGAGCTGCCACAGCTTCTGCAACATTGACTTAGAAATTGTAACTTTGGGAACATGAAAATTAAAAAAAAGTACTTGGTAATCAACAACTTTAAGGTTGGTGTAGTTGTTTTACATGTGTTGTTTGCTAATGTATACCACGTGGTTTTGTCATGTATTTGTAGTGGTTGAACTCGAGAAGTAGCACTAGCAAAACCTGCATGAAACTCTAAAGCCCCTGTCACACGGAGCTGGTTTTTTCACCGCTAGTAACAAGCAGTTAGATAGAACCCGCAGAAAATCAGCATCGTGTGACTGATCATCCAGCTGCTAGAAACACTTGCATGATCTGGCACCTCTAGCTGCTGGTTCCAAGTGCTTGAAGTCTCTAGCAGGTCACATGACCACTCAGTTGTGGTCTCTAGCGCCATTCCAGCTCCGTCTGA
Source organism: Macrosteles quadrilineatus (assembly GCF_028750875.1). Classification (NCBI taxonomy): domain Eukaryota; kingdom Metazoa; phylum Arthropoda; class Insecta; order Hemiptera; family Cicadellidae; genus Macrosteles; species Macrosteles quadrilineatus. The sequence continues at coordinate 2,835,539 of NW_026542597.1, forward strand.
CTGGAGTGCTAGTATCGTTGTTGTAGTTCTTGGAATAAGAATAATGAATTTAATAATTTAAATTAAGAAACAATTTAAAGCTTTATGTTTAGAACATTTATTTTTTTTATGTGTGATAGGCCTACAACAACTTATTTTGGGAGCGAGCTGGTCTAGTGGTTTGAGCGCGGGACTTCGGTTCTTGAGGTCCCAGGTTCAAAGCCCACCAAATCACCAATGGATTTTATCTAAGTGATAATGCCGCAACCCCTAGGTCTAGCCTAAAGTAAAGTGTAAAACATTACGGGCTCGTCCCTAGCGTCCTAGGACAAAAAAAACTCACAACTTAACTGTTTTTAATTTGTTAACTTGCAGGTTCATAGTAGGTACAAAATAGTGCTACTAAAGCCCTAATTCTACCACACCTGTTGTAAGCAATACTTCCTATGGAAATCTTCACACCTATAATGAACTTATTAATCAATTAATTTCACATTGCAACCTTACTAACATTCATCTTTGATGGTTCGTTGGTGACCAGACCATCATTGATGGTTCCACTGTCAAGGGCCTTCTGTAGGAAACTATTAAGTTTCTCTTCATCATGACTACGACAGGAACCAGACACCTAAACAGGTAAATTTTAGTCGTTTTTGCTGTACATTTTTTAATATTTTGCTACTCTAATTAAGATAATCGTATATTCATAGTGGGGCCCCAATTTACTAGTAAATAATGTTTTTAATTTCTCTATATGCATAGGGTCATAGAAGGTATTTTAAGTCACAGATTTTAACGAGGGCCTAAAAAAATCAGTAAATTATTAGTAATGTTTTCATTTACTAAAGTTCTAAGTAAAAAAAGTGTCATAGTTTATTTTATAAATTATGTATTTAGTTAAACCATAAAGAAATTTACATTGGATCCATCAGAAACTTCCATACGTCTTATCTGTAGTTGCAGAGAATTAAGGTATAGAGGAAATATTCAATGTACACTTAAGTGGTGTCAAGCACTAGTCGCTGGTATCTAGGGTAACATCCTCATGTACTACGCTTTAGGTCGAGGAAGAGCCTTAGCCCTGTGTGCAATAGGAATTTTCGTACAGTTCTAGTGAGCAGCAGATCGGGCTCTTCCTTGATCACCACAAGTAAATTTCCAGCACAACATACTAGAGTGAAAGTGCCAGTAGCGGATCTAGCTTTAGATTGAGCGGGGCGAGATTAGAGGTAAAGCTCCCCCACATCGTCCTTGTCTCCCACGGTCACGGCAAAACCCTGAATAACTCCCGCAGTAACGGAACATTATCATCGTCTTCCGCGATCGCAGTAAAATCATGAACCACTCCCATCCACGGTCCTGTAGACATTATTGTCCATTACCGTCGCCTTCAACAAATGCAGCAAAATTTTGATAATTTTCCGCAGTTGTGTAGACATTGTCCTCTTACCGAAAATCCTGAATATACCCCGTGGTAACAGAAACGTTATCTTCGACTTCCACGATCGCAGGACAGTTCTAATAATTTCTCACGGCTGTGCAGACATTGTCATTGTCTCCTGCGGTCACAGCAAAACACCAAATAACCACTGCAACGGAACATCAGCATCGTCTTTTAGGATCGTGGCAAAATATTATTCATTTCCCGAGGTCGTGTGAACATCGCCATTGTCTCTCCTGGTCACAGCAAAACCCTGAATAACCCCTGTGGTAACTGAACATTATTTTATCATTGTCTTTGCCGTTTGCGGCAAAATTTTGACATTAAATGTAGTTAAAAAATATATGCCAGAGGGGGGCCACTGGTAAGTGCACATTTGTTCCATAAGCATGTTTCCATTGTACCTTCTTCTCTGTGCTTTAGTGTACAAATCTTCAATTGAACCAAATAAGTTAAAAATAACAAACATACAAGGAAATGTCTAACTACTTCCCTACCTCTCCTATATCTGTATAGTGCCACCCAGTTGTGAATCTGTGTTTATCTCTAATATGATGGATGGCTTGAAGTAAATAATATTACTTTGCAATTATATACTTTAGTAGTTACCTCAAGTAGAATGTAAAACGGATGATCATCCAAAGGGCTGGAAACCCTCAACTTTTTAGTGACTTGAGATAAAGATTCATAATCCATCACTTCGCAAGAAGATATCACTTCAGCTAGCAGACTTCTTGCTAGCCGAAAACACTGTAGAGCATGGTCAAAGGTTTTCATTCCTTCAAAAATGATCAGTCATAAATATAGTTTTAATATTCACTACTCTACCTAATTTGAATTAAAATTATAATATTGTCTGAGCATTCTGTGGTAGACTCAAAAGTTTTGCGAAATTTACAAGGTCAAGTTGTTGTATAAATAAATATTTGAATTGAACAAGGTATTACATCCTCTAATCTGGATGTTAGGCCAGGGACACACTTACCGGCGAAACCGCCGGACGCCAGATCCGGCAGCGCCGGAGCAAGTTGAAATACACAGGAAGGCATGGGGTAGGCCACACTTCTACGGTTCGGCGAAACTGCCGATCCAGCGGCAAAATGCTCCGGCGAAACCGCCGGATATTCTCTACCTCGCCAGACCACCGGATCGGCGGTTTTGCCGGCCCAGCGGGTAGCGGGGCATTGTGCCTTATGGAGATGAACCCACATACCGGCGAAACAGCCGGAACTGCGACTGCCCCCACTCCTCAGTCGTCGTTCAACCCTCAAGGGTAGTGGTTGTTTTTGATTATAGCAAAGTGTCCAAGTGGTGTATTTAATTTTGTTTTGCTATTTAGTTAATTTAGTTTTTATTTTTAGTCTGTTTAGTTATATCATCATGGTAGATGTTGATATGGATTTACTTATTAGTTTGGTTCATAAGAAAACAGTAATTTGGGATAGATCTTTGGAAATTTACAAAGACAAAAACAAAACGAGGGACAGCTGGCGTCAAATTTGTGCCGCACTGAATCCAGCCTTTCCCAGCGTCTTCATGTATGTGTCTTGTCCTTGTATTTGCACTATAATCTTCGATAGTAGCTCGTCAAATGAGGGGACAGTCATTCAAAAATAGTTAAAAAACTTATTTTCTTCATTTCTCAACTGTTTTGGCTCCGGCAAAATAGTTTTTGCCGGAACAAGTGTGTTCTGACCCTCCACCTCCGGCGTCCGGCGGTTTTGCCGGTAAGTGTGTCCCTGGCCTTATGTGGATGGACAGTTTGAGGTTAATAAGGACATAGGTGTCAGGATGGCTCCAAAGAGTGAGGAGAACCTCTTGCAAGGTATTGCATAATCTGAAAAGGAAAAAATGCATATTTTGATCAAGTTTTGTGTTTTAAACATTGTCAGCTGTACAACAATATTATCTCTTAAGCATGACGGAAGCAACTGATTTTTTTTAATTTTCGGAATGAGCATAGTATTACAAGCTCCTGGCATACATTAAAGACAGCAAAAGGTCTGAGATTCCTCCTATATTGGTATAGGAAAACTCAATTAATTGGTAAAAAAATATCTGTAAAAGCATATTTTCCAACTCCAAAGAACCACTGTCAAAAAGTGCATCCAGTACCTGGATGTAGGAATGACTTGTTGCTACGTATGGCCAGGAACATAAGATTACAAGAGAAACATGTCACTGCCACATGAAAACTCCAGAGACAGGTTTATTTTGCCGTCGCAGGTCGTTCGTTGTGGCTGTCTTCATCAAATTGTGTTACATTTTTTTGTACTGGTGACAAAAAGTGTGGCTGTAGCCCAAGGGAGTATTATACAAGGCTTCCTTCAGATTACCCACCTAGTAGTGCCAAACTGACAGATTGAGGTTTTGGAGGACACTGGATTGCAACCTCAGTGACTAATCCAAGAGTTCCTTCTGAGCCGACAAACAAGTGTTTCAGATGATAACCAGTGTTGTCCTTCTTGAGGGTGTTCATGCAGTCTATCACTTGACCATCAGACTTCACCTGCAAAGCGTCAAATTAATTTACAGTATCAGTTTAATCAGTCTCCCAATTAGGTTTAAAATATATATTTGTCATAATTCAGTTCTCCTTCACTGGAGGAACAAAATACTCTACCGCAACAAGGCCGAGTGTATTAGCTTGCAGGCTGCCGTAGCGCAGCAGTCTCAGACCTCCAGCATTGGTGGCGATGTTGCCTCCAATGTGACAACTGCCCTTGGCCCCGAGGTCTAGAGGCATCATCAGTCCGTGATCTGCCAAGGCATTGTCTAATGTCTCCAACACACAGCCTGCCTGGCATACTATGCTTCCTGAAAATTGTATAAATTTAGTGCACCCTGGAGTGTAGAACAAAAACTTGAGACTTTTTATGGTATGGTACCAGTAAAATTTGAAAGTACCGGCATGTAAGCTTAGCAAAACTTTATATCATATGTTTTAAATTGTAGTTATTACTCAGCCTCCAGTCTGGTCTACTTTGTGCAGTGTGTGTTTTAACATTTTTGTTCAGAGTATTCAAATTCAAAATGAATGACCTACCTGGTATTTCATTAATTTGTATTATCTTGTTCATATATGATGTAGAAATGATTACTTCATCAAATATTGGGACGCTTCCACCCAATACACCTAAAACAAAACAGAAATGTTAAATGTATGGACAAATGGTTTGGTTACTATAATGAACAATTTGATACTTGCAAGACAAAGGGACGTAAGCCCTTGTACTTACCCCTCAGTCTTACAAGCCACAAATTATGTGATCTTGACACAATTTTGTGTGTGTAGTCACAGAGAAGTCCTTTGACCTATAGTAGGAACTTCCCGCACTCTTGCTCGACACAAGTACTGTATGTAATGCTCCAGCACGAACATAGGCGCATTCATAACCTAGAGCTAGGCACAACCATCCCGTAATAGCAACAAACTTCTTTGGTACCCAAAGAATTTCCTGACCTTAGGGATACTCCAACAGTCTTCCAGCCTTTCTTTGCTGTATCTTGCACCACCAAAACTAAAACTTCACAATCACGTTATGTCAGATACATTATTGTGAAGGTATTACCTGTATTACCGCCTTGTGGAACAACTGCCAAGTTTTCGGTGTAGCAGAATTTTAATATTGCTGAAACTTCTTCTGTATTCTTTGGTTTCAAAATAACTTTTCCATTTCCTGAAAATAGTTTTATTTTATTTTAAGAATAATTTTTGAGACACAGTAAGTAGTATATTGACAATAGAAAAACATTATACCATCCATTTGACACTCACATCCTTTCCTAATATTTGCCTTTAGTGTCTAAATCTAGTCTAGTCCTACTGCATTGATTTAAGAACAACAGTCATATAAGTACTGTATTGCACAGACAAAAAAAACACTAATGTCTAGTGCCACCTATCTTGAAAATTATCAGACATGTCTCAGATGAGGTGAACTTTCTTGTTTTTGGAGAAAACTTTACTTCCATATATGTTGGCACTAATATCGAACGAGTACTTTTTATCGATATATCGAACAATCGATATATCGATAAAAAGTACTCATTCGGTAGTTTGGTTAGTTAGGTTAGGTTATATATCGATTAATCGATATATCGATAAAAAGTACTCATTCGATATAAAAAGTACTCATTCGATATTAGTGCCAACAGATATGGAAGTGTACCCCTTTACTTCACAAAACCTTTAATTTATTTTGTGTTTTTGTACATTTATGTCCATATTATGTTTCTGTGTCTCGTGAGTGTGTTATGTACTGAACTCTGTTGACGACCTTCAAATGAATGCCTTGACACTTTGTAGGCCTGATGATGGTACAGATTATAAGACCTGAAACTAGATTCAACTACAGCATTTTAAACCATTCAAATATAATAAGGGTAACAAACTCTTTGAAAAAAACTTCTAATTAACATTGAGTTGTAACAACAGATTATTTCACAATACCTGTTTAATGCTAATCATATGTTTATTTGTTATTATTTGTTAAACATGTAAATAAAGTTAGTTGGTTTTGGGTAAAGTAATGTCATAAAACAAAGGATTATTTAATTTCTATAAAATAGTACATGGTGGCTGCGGTGGGATTCAAAACCTTGCCTCCGAAGAGAATGGTGCCTCGTAGTATATAAGTTAAATCAGGTAAACAATGTCAGCAATTAAGGATAGGACTAATCCTATTATTAAGTATATTTACATGTTTATCAAGTTTACTTCTATTAATTGTAATTGTTTGTGCCATTTACCTCTAAAATGTTTAAACCAGTCGGTGTTGTGGGACCTGAGTTCACTGGGGTCTGTAAGAACTTGTCCTGGCTGCAGAAGTTTTTGGAAATGTTGCAAATGAACATCTCGCAGTTCCGCAAACGCACCTCTTTTGATTGAATATTGGTCTGCGGTAAATGGAACTTCTGCAGAATATTGCAATATACTTGCAGAACTGAAGGCTCTAACACATGAAATGTAAGTGTTTCTCGATAAAGCCATCCTGTATTTAAAATTGTAATTTGTATGAGTATGTGAGTTTTTGGATTTCAATTGTTTCCTAGTTTTTTTAAAGACATCTTGAATACAATAATTAAGTACATAAAAATCTTAATGTACATTACTCTTATGTAGGTACATTTTTTCTAATTCTATCACTACATTGTTTTGGTAGCGGTACCTCGGAGAATCAGCATGCTTGTTAGCATTTTAATTGAATTGCTTTTAAACAGGGCTATTCAGCATTGTAATGATTAACATTTACTTCTTCTCAGGATTTTACAAAAACGCACCAAAAGAATTACAAGTTAACTTTTACTCACATCAAAATAGTTGGCAATAGCCTACTCCATAAGTTGATTCAAATAACTTGAGCATTCACAAAAACACAACTGTCTCAATAAATACTGCATTTTACTACACATACAGCCACTTTGAAAAGCCATTCCATTCCCATTTTGAAGTTTTAAAATTAAAATGAAAGTAATTGAATTGAAACCTCCGATAATGTGATCGGCTGACTTTTACCAACATTCATCATAAACAAAACTTTTCGCAAATCCCAGCTCGGACTACTTATTGTACTTTATCATCTTTTATATCATATCAATTATCACACAGTATAAAAAAAAACAAAAAAGAAAATACAATTTTGACACTAGCAGACTGTGTGAGTCACTCATTCCTCATTCAATTACTATGTTCTATGCAAAAAAAGGCTACCGGTACAGCTGATCCATATATAGGTATATACTTTCTTAAAGGATCATAAGCACTCAAAAAAGTCTATTGTAATCAAACACTCAAGAAATAGTTCTCAGCTAGATGTTGCTGTCACTAAACTCATATCAGCAAAGACTGAGGCTGCAATGAAACATTTGAGGTCAACACTCTTATTCTGAACTGTGATAAGATATAAACTTGGTAAACAAACTATGGGGATTGTAGCCTTCATTTGTGGATGTTAATATAAATACCCCCGCTGCAGCAAACCTGCAGACTAAGCAAACTTCCATTTGCCTGGATTGCTTTTCAATTAATCTATTATTAAATTAAAATTTATGCTCAATAATTCATTTATGCTCAATTATTGAGCATAAATGTTAATTTGCTCAATATATTTTGAAATCTAAGTTTAACACAACAGATATCTAGAGTAGCAATTAATCAAAGCTATTTTGAATTCAATGGCAAAATTTTCAAACAATTAGAAGGATTGGCTATGGGTTCTCCACTTTCTGGTATGCAAACATATATATGCAACATCTAAAATAATCAAAAATCATAAACGACGACAATCCGTTTAGAAAAGAAATAATCTATTGGTATAGATATGTTGATGATATATTATGTTTATACAACGGCAATAAAGACTCATATAAAGATTTTTTGAAATATTTAAATTCTATCTCCCCAACAATTAAATTTACGATGGAGACACAAGAAAAGAAGATAAATTTCTTGGATATAACAATGACTAAAGAAAACAATCGACATAATTTCAATATATATAGGAAGCCCACCCAAACTGACCTAATCATTCCATTTGAGTCAAACCATCCTTGGCAACACAAAATTTCTACTTCAAATCAATGGTATTTAGACTACTTAACATACCAATGTCTAAAGACAGCTTTGAAAAAGAAAAGAAAACTATAAAAAGAATTGCAGGAACAAATAGATACAAAGAAAAAATGAGTGAAAAATTAATAAAAAATGAAAAACAGAGAAGAATGAAAGTAGAAGAACAAGAAAATGAAAAGAAAGAATTTGTATGTTTTCCATTCAGCTCATCCTTAAACAAAACCTTAAAAAAAAACCATTACCGACCTCAAAATTTAATCTAAGTTTTAAAACAAGGAATAAAGCTTTTAACATAATTCAAAGAAGAACAAATCCGAGACCCAACCCCCAAATGTATATAAGAAATCGGGAATTTACAAATTATCATGTAACAACTGTGAAAAGTACTAGCCTATATTGGTCAAACAGGTTGAACATTCGAAGTCAGGTACAAAGAGCATATACAGGCAATAAGATCAAATAACATGACAACACAAAAATCCTCATATGCCGAACATATACTTCAGACCGACCATACATACTCAGAAGTGAATAAAAATAATATGCACATTCTAGATGTTGAAAATAAAGGCGAAAAATGAATGCAAAAGAAGACTTTTATATTTATACACATCATATTAATGACAAAGAAAATTTACTAAACTTGACACAAATTCAAAATCAAGACGTAATATTCAATGAAATTATAAATCTTCAAGAAAAACACCTCCTTTCCTTAACATAAAATTTATCACCTGTTCTTTAACAAGAAATATCTAATAATGTTTGAAAATAAAATAAATTGATAGGTTATGTACTATAGATACTGGATCATGACATTTATGTCCGAAACATGTAAGTAGGCTAATATAAAATAAAATGTTTTTAGGGTACTGTGGTATTTTGATTTACTTAGTAATATATATTTATATATATAGGCCTATGTGTCCGTTAGCGCGATAACTCGAGCAAAAATAAAATTTTGATGAAATTTGGTTCAAACGTTTAAACCTACGTTTATTCTAACGAGTTCGCGATCCAGCATAATCGGACCATGGGAACGGGGGTTTATGGGGTAAAATTGGGGTTTTCCCATTTTTTACCCTAAAAACAAAAAAATTTTGCATTTCTTTTTAAACCGTTTTGTAGAGCTTAAAAAAGAAATAATTTAGTTTATTGAAGCACTGTTGTATGCCTAACGGTCACTGAGAAAATTCAAAAATAGTGTAATTTAAAATTCCCATGTTATTCTTATGAAGAAATTAAAATTGTTGTAGTTTACTTGTTTATGGATATATATTGATAAAATTTAGCAAATTTATTTATTTCATCCTATACGTATTGACGTATGGTCAAAAAACACTTTTTAACCTCCCCGTAGTAGCAAACCTAAGCACTCGTTAAATCTAATGTTATTTAAATAGGGAATAAATATGTCTTATTTATGGAAATATTTTAGTAAAAATGTAATCAGACAAGTTGAAATTCGCTTAGTCTACAGGTTTGCTGCAGTGGGGGTATTTTATAATTGAAGTGGTTATAGGGTAGTTAAATCACAATATCCAAATGCACATTTCCAATTGAATTAAAAATTTGTTATGCTTGCCTGTTTTTATTAATCAACAATTCAACCAGCTCTATCCTATATCCCTGGTAAATAGTATAAGGTCCTTTGTCATTGGTACCCACATATTAAACTGTGTTGTCAATGTAAATCCAGCTGATATTTTTTTTTTATTAAGTTAGGGCCCTAATTAATTAATTGACATACAATGTCTCAAGTCTTTATCATGTTTACAACATCCTTTTAAATTGTTTACACCTACACTTTGAATCTAATATATAAAATTCTCGTGTCACAGTGTTTGTCTGCAAACTCCTCCGGAACGACTTCACCGATCGTTATGAAATTTGGTGTGTAAATTCTGTAGGTATGCGAATCGGACGTAAACTATTTCCCGTTTCGAAATTCTTAAAAGGGCTCCGCCCCAGTGGGTATGGAGTTTCCCATGTTAACCTTATGAGAAATGGAATTAATGAATCTTAACAGCTGTTTCAATTAAACAAGTTGGTTCTGTTCTATGATGTTCAATAGCATTAAAGTTACAAGGATTACCAACAGGGTGCAGCACTATTATTTCTTTTACATTTTATGACAACAGCTAATTTGCAACCAAAAGGTGAGTGAGCGTAGCGAACGAACTTCAACCAGGACGTGATTGAGCGATGCGAACATCTAACCTGAAGGCAAGTGAGCGCAGCGAACGAGCTCCAACCTAAAGGTGAGTGAGCGTAGCGAACGAGCTCCAATCCAAAGGTGAGTGAGCGTAGCGAACGAACTTCAACCAGGACGTGATTGAGCGATGCGAACGAGATCATCTTGAAAATTAAACGTAACGGTTCTTAAATTATAAATAGTCAAAGGCAAGACAACGTCTGCCGGGTTTTCCATCTTAGGGGAAAATCTAACATCTTCTTTTTTGTCTTAGGGGAAACCTATAGTTTAGGCGATACGAAGTTCGCCGGGTCAGTTAGTTTTACCATAAATATAAATTTTGATATAGGCATTTAGTATACACCCGCAGTGTGTTAATGTACGCCAGTGAGCGTAGTAGTATTTAAAGGAGTCTAAAATATTCACTAAACCTAATAAAATGACGTACAGCTTGTTTAAATATTTAATTTTCATTTTGACAATCTAGTAGGACTAATTTTGCCTTGCTTCTTCAATAATTATTGTATAAGTAGGACGAACTTGAAAACCCAAGCAATAATCCCTTGAACTTTATCTGCAGTTTGGGACAAGAGAGTTGCATGCTCACCCATCTAGTTTTCCTTATAGGAAATCGACTTATGCCAAATACAAACACCTGTTAGTAACAGATGCCAAATACTGGGAAGTGTTGGCGAATTTCCAGCCTCTTATACACCAAAACTCGGCCAAAACTCTTATACACAAACGTGTATGTGAAGTGAAAGGGAAAAGAGGAGTTGTAGGGTTGTAGTCAACTAGCCAGTATCACTTTTAATGCCTTCAAGATCAATAAATAATGGCAAATTCTCCGATAGAATCTTGAACTAACAGATCAGTGTCATATAGTGGCGATCGTGAACAAATTCCTGAACATAGATGTATATCCTGGATTGTGTTTGAAATTATCGGTTTTTTTTTTAACTATAGATTGTTTTTCAGTCTTTCATATTACCTCAGGCTCTGAGTTTTAGGCAACTCTTAAATAAAATCCATTGGTGATAAAAGGGTCAAGGATCTTATACAAGTTATGTTCATACAAAACAACTCTTATTTAGGAATATGAATTTTAATTAGGAACAGGAATTCCCCTGAATAATTATGAATCCATCCTTTGAGTTTCATAACAGACTATCTCGAACAACACAATATCATTTAGGTTTATGTACTAAACCTAATAATCCTATGTACTAAAACCTAAAATCACGTGCATGAAAGGAGATCGAGTTGGAGTAACCAGTAACACTATAATTTGCTGCCGCTGCAAATGTATTCAATTTCAATATTTCAATTTAGCCACGGCCACGGCCTCCTAGTTGCGAACATCGCCACCAGGCGCGCTGCCAGAACAGCTGATTGCCGCAATTAAGAAGGCTGTGGCGTGTTGTTCGTTAACTCTGTTGCCGTGCGCTCGTGGTTTATTTTTGAAGGTTATGTTTATAGAAATGCGAACGACCGGTGCGCGAATGCTGAAATGTTGTTCAAAGTGACGTTTTATGTTGGATAACAGGTAGGACATGTTTACATTTCTATGTTTGTTTTTATGTTTACATGGCTACATTGCACAATTTTGTTTTGTAATTTTTCAGGTGTACCTAATTCGTATTGACTCAGTTTTAAATATTAGCAGTTAAGTTATCTATCGGGGATGGAAGTTAGAACACTAAACTCAAATGTTTTTCTCAATCTTAACCTTCACAATTGAAAAGCAATAAAAATAGTGTAACTGTTTAAATAGTTGGAACTTGGAAGTTACTTAGGGGTTTAGCTTCGAAGTATATTTACCAGTGAGTACAACGTAATACTGTAGAATTGTTATACTGACCGTTGAACTTTCCAATATTTGTTACTGAACAAAATGACATCTAGGATTTAATAAAACACACAGAATATAATCGACAATGAATATGAAGCAACTAACGTTTTGTTTTTATAACATCGGTAGCATGATTTACAGGATTTTGTTGTTATATTTTGTAATTATTGTATGACCATAATGACATCATGTTAAATAGTTTTTGTTTTATCTTCTCGACACTCGCCCTTATTCAATTTAATTCCAAATAATTTTCGAAACTTTGGATGAAATGAGCCTGATTCAAGCATGTACAGGATAACATACCGTTTACAGTACCTAGTTACTTTCATGATTTTCATAGCTAATCGTAGCAGATTTCTGATTATCAACTTCCGACAATTTACCGTTCGCTCTTTTGATGGAAAACATAACATAAATTGAATTGTTTAGGTTTGTGATTTGTTTGCTTGTTATTTTAGTAAGGCTTATCACTGATTTAGGTAGGTTCGCGTTATTTTATCACTAATTTTACCTGGCTTATTTATTGAGTCAAAATATAACTTATTTTTCGCCACACTGCGCCGTAGGCAGCTTCTTATTGTACTCTAGACTTGAAAGTCGTTGATTACAGAAAGGGGCCGGTAAAGTCAGCTGATGTACGGTAAACAGTCAATTTTGCTATACAGGGTGATTCAAAAACGACTTTACAACTTTGAAAATTCATATAAATCTTATTAAACAAGGTAGAGAGCTGGTTTTGGTGTTGTTTTAAAGGAAAACACTTCAATTTTTTTTTTACCTTAAACTAAAAATGTTCTATGTGACTTCCATTGGATTTGGGGAAAATAATTATTTAGTTATGAAAAAATAGTGAAAATCGTTAAAAATTTGAAAGAAATTTACAAAATGTTGAAAGTAGGGCGTTTTTTGACGGTGAAGGAGTGCGATACACACACTTCTAGATGTGCTAGGGAGTTGAAATTTCACACACTGGTAGTTCTTGGTCCCAAACCACCCATAAAATTCCAAAAAGTCGCATTTTCAAATTTTAACCCCCCCCCCCCCAAAATCCAAAATGGTGGACCTCTGAGAGCGACAAAACACGTTTTTTTCAAAAAGCTATAGCTCGAAAACTGTAAGAGCTAGAAAAGATTTGAGGAAAAAACGTAGGTTCGGAATTAAATTTCCTACAAGACACTTAAATGCGTTTTCGAAAATCGCACTCCTTCACCGTCAAGAAACGCCCTACTTTCAAAATTTTTTTAAATTTCTCTCAAATTTGTAACGGTGTTCACTATTTTTTCATACTTAAATAATTATTTTCCCCAAATCCAATGGAAGTCACATAGAACATCTTTAGTTTAAGGTAAAAAACTTGAAGTGTTTTCCTTTAAAACAACATTAAACCAGCTCTCTACCTTGTTTAATAAGATTTATATGAATTTTCAAAGTTGTAAAGTCCTTTTTGAATCACTCTATGTTACAACAATGCTATGCTGTCGACGAAGCTACCTCCCCCTCCTCAGCGCGTCCATCGCAACAATACAAATCTTGCATAACTTCGATAAGCACCATCGTATTAGTGTTGTGTGATAATTACTAATTATCTAACCTATATTAGAGGATGCATTGCTATTGAGACTACATAAACTGTAACTTGTCAGAATTATTCTCTTCCCGTTGCGAAACACAACGTTTAGCAGCTCGTAAATAATTGGGCAACAGAACGGTATCGGTATGTATTCAGTGATAAAGTATTTAGATCAGCTGATTTCTCTTGAACGGACTACATGAATTTGAACGGAGGGTGTTTTTGGGCTCTAAGACCTCAAAACGAAAAATGAAATCTGTCCCGGGTCCAGGTCTTCCCATGGTACTACGGCTTATTCCCTATGTGGGAAATTCGCTAAAAGCTTTATCATTTGCAGACGTTGCTACTGCAATGCCCTGTGTTCTATTGCCGAAACTGAACAATTATTTTGTAAAAGAGCAACTAAGCCCGGCAGTGGTTGGCTAGACGATGTAGGCCTGCAATGGTATCGCGGTAACTGACCCTTGAGTATACGTCATCACCTATCTCATATTGCCCAACCGTTATCGCTATTAATTGGTCTTTTATTGCATCCATTTGGAATTAATTGATATTACACGTAAAAAACTTACACGATAACCCCGTTATTTAATGCATTTTTTTAATTTACTCGTGATTTATTGTGTGATTGTAGCGAGAGTTGGAGGGATTTCCATTTTCCCGATTTTGTTTCGTCATGTGATTTATTTATAAACAGAAATTCTTGACACGATTACTGGTTTATGAACATAACTGTTGGGGATTTACTTTGAAATAGAGGGTTTGCTAGTTAGTGTGTCCTGATTTGTATGGTGTAAGGATCTTAAAAAAATAAAGGAAATTTAAATGAAAGGATCTTAAGAAAACGGTTTTGGAATCCCGAGTAATCTCATTAAAGAAATACCCCTACCGCAGCAAACCTGGAGAGGAGGCCAAGCGAATTTCCATTTGCGTGATTTGATTTCATCTCAAATCTATTTATATAACATTAAATACCTAAGTTAAAACTTTAAATACTTTAACTACTGTATATATAGGTAAGTTATAATGAGTACCTAGTTCTTAGGGAAAGTAATAAGTGTGTGGATTTTTGTAAAATATCAATACGTAACTAATAAAGTAAATAAATTTGCGAATTTTGATAAAAATATATCCATAAACAAGCAAACTACAACAGTTTACTTATTATTGAATAACATGGAATTTTAAATTATATATTTGTTTTTATCCATAACCTTTAAGCGCATGAAAACGCTTAAATATAGTAAATTATTTGTTTTTAAGCTCTACAAAATAGTTTGGAAAGAATTTTCACAATTCTATGTTATATGGGTAAAAAATAGGAAAACCCCAATTTTTACTCCATAAAACCCCATTCCCATGGTTACACTTTCTAGCCAAATTTAATCGAAATCGTACAAAAATTGATTCTTCTTATATTGCGTTCACGGACATATACTGTAACATTTTGAACGAATTGTGTTTTTGGCCTCTGGAGACATCAATATGAAAAATAAATCGGTCCCGGGTTTAGGTCTTACCATGAGTCCTACGGTAATAGCTTATTCCCTATATGGTAAATTCGCTAAAATGTTTTAATTTTTGTCAAGCTCATACAGTACGAAAGAGGGATTTTGCTTTACTTTTGTGATGTCAATTTTGATTTTAGTACGTTATTACTAATCTTCTCATTATAGATTTTTTATATTGATGAAAAGTGACAGTTTGTTTTTCGTATGATGACAGTATTTACTTTTAGTATTCAAAACTTCTATTTATCTTTTCCTAAGATTGTTTACATATTCGTTTAGTCATCTACTTTAGAAAACACACTAATTTATCTTGCAGACAAAATGTTGTGTATGATTACGTGAAACAAGAACCATATAGTTTTTGAGTGAGCCGAATATTTTTAAAAATATTAAAAAAAATATTAAATATTAAAATAAAAATATTAATATAAAAATAATATAAAAATATATAAAAATATATTATATATTAATATTAATTATATATTAATATTAATATATATATATTAAAATATTAATTAAAATATTAAAATAAAATAAATATTAAAATATTACTTTTTTTTAAATAAGTGTTAAAAAATTATTCATATTAAGAGTATTTTTCCTGATGTCATCGATATTAAAAATTTATTTTCATCGAGCACCTATTCATCTATCAGTAGAAGAGTCAGAAAACCCATTTTATCGTGTTTTCTCAAACGATTTGCGAAGCACGGGCGGAGCAACTAGTTTACATAAAGAATTCAACAGGCAGACGAGGATAGTTGTGTTTCAGCGCGGCAGGATGATTGGTACAGATTAAAGATTGCATCATCGACTGGGCCTGTTATATAAGTGAAGCTGCGCAGCGAAAAATCCAGCTGATCTTGATGGAGTAGAGTGTAGCACAAATATCAAAACATACATTGTTCTAATATTCGTGATATGTATTTATACTACGCCATACACAGGGGTGCAATCTGACTAACTTAGCCTACTAACCCAATTTTACAACTAAAAATCGTATTATTTAGTATATTGTTCTATATATTTTACTAAGTGTTACTATGGTATACAACTTTAAATTCTAAAAAAGTGTTCAGATTTTTCGTAAAATCAGCAATTTTTAAGGGTTGTTAATCTTCTAATATATAAAATTCTCGTGTCACAGTGTTTGTCTGCAAACTCCTCCGGAACGACTTCACCGATCGTTATGAAATTTGGTGTGTAAATTCTGTAGGTATGCGAATCGGACGTAAACTATTTCCCGTTTCGAAATTCTTAAAAGGGCTCCGCCCCATTGGCTCTGGAGTTTCCCATGTTAACCTTATGAGAAATGGAATTAATGAATCTCAACAGCTGTTTCAATTAAACAAGTTGGTTCTGTTCTATGATGTTCAATAGCATTAAAGTTACAAGGATTACCAACAGGGTGCAGCACTATTATTTCTTTTACATTTATGACAACAGCTAATTTGCAACCAAAAGGTGAGTGAGCGTAGCGAACGAAATTCAACCTGGAGGCGAGTGAGCGTAGCGAACGAGCTAACCTGAAGGCAAGTGAGCGCAGCGAACGAGCTCCAACCTAAAGGTGAGTGAGCGTAGCGAACGAGCTCCAACCCAAAGGTGAGTGAGCGTAGCGAACGAACTTCAACCAGGACGTGATTGAGCGATGCGAACGAGATCATCTTGAAAATTAAACGTAACTGTACTTTCTTTCCATCGGTCTGTCTTAGGGGAAACCTATAACTTAGGCGATACGAAGTTCGCCGGGTCAGCTAGTAAAATTATAAAATTTAAAATAGCCAACATTTTGAATTTTTTATTGGACCAAGTAATTTGGTCAACAAAGGTCTCTTCACATGAAATATCGGTTGGAAGAGTTCGAAGATTTTTTCAAACAAAATGGTGGACACCTTTGATGGTTAACAAGGCAATCTCGAAAACAATAATTCTTAATTTTCTCCTCATATAGAACCATTTCCCGCAGTTTGGCTACTTACTCACGGGTCACGGGACACCCCGTATTATTAAAAAACTACGTTAAAATATACGTTAATTTAAAATATAAACTAATGGGTAATGTAATTGACTTGGATACTGAAGTAGAAATCCCATATATAGACCAAATACAGTCGATTTTGTATTAAAAAGGTCATTGTTTAGTGCAAGCATAATGTGATATAGTCAGAAATAACGAAGTATTTCTTCCTTAATTTATGTTACTGTGACAGTTGACATGAGATAACAGATGCTGTTTCTTATAACGATGTCCCCTTAAAGTTTGCTGAGGTTAGAAAGATGGTGGAATCGACTGAAAACAGTAAAATTACACCAGAACACTCTTTCAGTGGCTCAATAAACTATCAAAGTAAGACAGTCGACTTCAACAATGGAAGGGAATATGTAGTACGATCCATAGTTTAATCTAATAGCCTATGTTGACGAGGTTACTTTTATTCAACCGCTAGGTCTATTTTGTTCATCCTGTGTTCAAAAATAACGTACACTTCAGCTGGGCTTTTGTCGGGCCTATTTCGGTATTTGGGTTAGGTTATATTTGGTGTTAACATACAGGTAACTAAAAAAATTTAACTCTGGAAAAAGTAAACAAGTAACAGCAGACACGTCTTAAATATATTTTTTAAATCCCCTTATGAGTCATGTTTGGTTGTATGTAGGCCCTATGCTTATATAGCTTGCTTGCACAAAGATCTCGAAAACGACTTCGACGATTTCCTTCAAAATGTAAATAATTTATTTCTGACCTGAAAACGTGTTTAATGCAGTTAAAACTGCCAACAAAAATTTAACTACCGGTATGTAAACAAATTTTGAAAGTAAAAAATGTTTAACATTGCCCTTGTGGGTTGCCAAGTAGCAATGTAGGTTGATGAAAATAACAAGGAAAAATAGAACACAAGACTTGTAACATATTGTGTTTATAACAAGTCATCCACAGTATACTAGCAAATTACAAAATACAGTACAAAGGGAAAATCATCAGTTGTTAGTCTACCACTGAGCAAAGATTACTCAATATAGGTGAAAATAGGTAGGAAGAAATACTGATTATTGTACTTGGCTTGCTCCTACCAAAACATATAACGGGAGTACTTCCCGAAGTACTGAGGCAGTTTTTAGCAAACTTATGTTAAACAAAAAATCCTTAAAATCTTCAATTTTATCGTTATAACCTCTAAAGGTTACTACACAATATTAAGCTGACTGCATGGTTGTCATTTAACAATATGTCAGCTGATATTAACAATTTTCCACAAGACTTGGTACAGTGAACGTAGGTGTGGGTGTTCAATACATACTCCATTGGCTTGGTTAGTTCTTGTTATCAGCGATTGTGTTTGAGTAGTTCGCTGTGTAGTTTCCTTATCACTCGCTGGCGGAATGCATAGTTACAAAAGTACATTTCACATTGCAATGTAATTTGTTTTAGTATTACATTGATATAACTAGGTTTACATTGAATCGGAAGTGTTAGTTATATGCCATACTTGTTCTAATATTAATTATTGATGGAGTAACTAATTTTGCAATTCGTGTTTTAAGGAGGTTTAATTTTAATGAAACCTGTTAGCGAATTCCCCATATAGGGAATAAGCTATTACAGTAGTACTCATGGTAAGACCTGGACCCGGGACCGATATAATTTTTCATTTTGAGGTCCCTAGAGGCCAAAAACACCATCCGTTTAAATTCATATATCGTTTGTGTGTTTGTTTGAAGTTCAATCACGCATAAACTACTGGACGGATTGGGCTGAAATTTAGCATGATGATAGCTCACATTCCCGATTAACATATAGGCATATTCTTATCTCAAAAATCCTTTCGGGCTCCGCCCCAGTGGCTCTGTAGTTCCCCATGTTAACCTTATGAGTATTCATATTTAAAGGGAACTAGCTGGCCCGACAGACGTCGTCCTGTCTTGATGTGATTTTATGTCAAATACTTGTTCATTTTCAAGATGAGCTCGTTCAATCACGTCCTGGTTGAAGTTCTTTTGTTACGCTTACTCACCTTTAGGTTAGAGCTCGTTCGCTGCGCTCACTTGCCTTCAGGTTTAGCTTGTTCGTCATGCTAACTCGCCTTTAGGTTGAAGTTCGTTCACTACGCTCACTCACCTTTTGTTTGCAAATTAGCTGTTGTCATAAATAAAAAAAATAATGTTTCTGCACCCTGTTGATAAACCAATTAACTTTTTAATGCTATTGAACATCACAGAATCAAATTCTTTAGTTGAATCAGCTGTTAAGATTCTTTAATTCCATTAAAATATAAGTACTCATAAGGTTAACATGGGCAACTTCAGAGCCACTGGGGTGGAGTCCTTTTGACGGATCTACCCCAAACTTCACACAAACCATCCTTGAATAATGCTTAATAATGCCTGAAAGTTTCATCACAATCTATCTAGCGGTTTCGGAGTCCATAACGTTCAAATATACATCTTTTATAAATAAACTAGCTGGCCCGACAGACGTCGTCCTGTCCTAACGTGGTTTTACGTCAAAACTCGTTCGCATCGCTCAGTCACGTCCTGGTTGAAGTTCGTTTGCTATGCTTACTCACCTTTAGGTCGGAGCTTTTTCGCTACGCTCACTTGCCATCAAGTTTAGCTCGTTCGCTATATAATAATTTATTTGTCTTATATGTGTCCCTTACCGCGATAACTCGAGCAAAAATGATCCGATTTTGATGAAATTTGGTACAAACGTGTAAACCTACGTTTATTCGAACGAGTTCGCGATCCAGCATAATCCGATCATGGAAACAGGGGTTTATGGGGGGTTTTGTGGCAATTTCTTTTTAAACCGTTTTGTAGAGCTTAAAAAAAGAAATAATTTAGTATATTGAAGCGCTGTTTTATGCCTAATGGTTACGGAGAAAATTCAAAAATATTGTAATTTTAAATTCCCATGTTATTCTTAAGGAGAAAATGAAAACTGTTGTAGTTTACTTGTTTATGGATATAAGTTGATAACATTTGGAAAATTTATTTATTTCATCCTATACTATTGACGTATGGTCAAAACACTTTTTACCTTCCCCGTAGCAGCAAACCTAAGCACTCGTTAAATCTAATGTTATTTAAATTGGGAATAAATATGTCTTATTCATGGAAATATGTTGGTAATAATGTAATCAGACAAGTTGAAATTCACTTAGTCTGTAGGTTTGCTGCGGTGGGGTTATTGATCTGTACTTATTACAATTTTGTTCTAAATTTAGATAAGATTTAAGTTATCATAAAATGAATCATAGCTGTTGATGTATTTCATATTTCATGTCTGGTAACGTATGTAGTCATTGTAGTCTGGGGGCTGATGTCTTAATTTAGGAAGATACTCGCCGAGTGCGTTTCATCCCGAGGGCAAGCTTTAATTTTCATAGTACTATTAGGCCGTAATCGTGTGTAATCTTTCGGTTACCTCCCGCTATCTCCGCGTCCCGCCTTCTCCGTGTGCCGCCACCTCCGTGTCCCGCCACCTCCGAATTTCACAGAGTGACCCCTATAATCCTCGGTTACTACATACCTAACCTAACCTAACTTAACTTAACCTAACCTAACCTAGCCCCCGGGTTAAATTTTCATCAAATCCTCCATCCACGGGGCTTTGCAGCCGTGGATGCAATGACAGCTACCAACGCAGGATATGACGGTAAGGGTCACTCAAGAATTCGGAGGTGGCGGGACAGATTTGGGTTCGGAGGTGGCGGAACGCGGAGATAGCGGGAGCACACGAATCTATCAATAGTATGAAGAATGTATTGTTTTCATCAATGATTTCCTAGAAGTGATGAAGAGCAAGTGATGTCTGAGTGTGTTTGTGTACAGCGCTACATACTACACCTGTAGTCCGATTTTGAATAAAATTTGGTATACGGCTACTAATTTACAGTATATATATCTTTTTACTTTATATGCAGGTTTTTTTTATTTTAATTTTTACGGTGATTTTACTACAAATTCCTATGAAATGATGGAAAAACTTATCTTCACGAAAACGGCCCGAACTATTTTGATTAAAATTTAGTACATTTTGGCTATTTTTACTCTAAAAAAATGTAATATCACATTGCTGTAAACCTTGCAGTTCAAACTGTGTTGAAACTTTTGTGATTTTCCCCATAAAATATCAGTTACACCCACTGACCTATTTTAAGTGTTGTGGTCAAGCTAACGGGAAGAAAGTATGTGTCAGATTCCTAACACTGTTTATTTAAACCACATACCTAACATAGGAAAGTATGTGTAAGTAAAAGGGCATAATTTCAGCAGTATCCATAGCCCTGAATGCTTGAAATACTGTAATTGTAATTAATAATTCCTTTGGTTAAGCATTTAAGGTATTGCTTTTTTTAATCGTTACCGCTACAACTTTTTTTTGTTTGCCAACTAGTGGTTGATGATAAATTTTAAAATTATTGTTATGTTTTTTTTTATGACTGTTAAATGTTACAGTGAGGGATGCTTAACCATGGAGCTGGACGACTCGCCGCTCCCCAACCCCCAACGTACACACGGGGTTCTGACCTGCCTCGGCAGACTGTTCTCATGTAAGTCAATCTATAATAATAGGCAATAGCTGGTCCATAAAGATGGGACTTCTGTATTCAAAAGAGGGACAGTTACTGTAGAGGGGGGGGGTTACTATACTCCGTTCAAACAGCCGTGGCACCTGACGGATTAGGAGACCCCATGGAAACCCTTGGGGCCTCCTGATCCGTCAGGTGCCACGGCTGTTTGAACGGAGTACACTCAGCGGAATGGTGTCTGGTAGTCGAAAAACGTGTTGACAACAATCATTTGATCACTTCTTGACATTACCAAAGTATTAAACCCCTTCATGAAAATGATTCACAAAATATTTAAAAAGTATGGTCATAAAACTGACAAGAGTAGTTATGGTAGGAGAGGATTTTATGGAGAATTGAAATGAAATTGAAAATTTTTATATATGTGTGATTGTGATTGTATTTGTAATTGGAGTGGTACATGTTTATGTAAGTTGAGGGTTTTTGTTTGTTATTTTAAGAGAATGAGAGATTGAAAGAGAGAGAGAGAGAATGAAAGAGAATATGAGGAAGGAAGAGGGTAATGAAAGAGAGAGAGAGAATGTGGGTTGGAGAGTGAGAGAGAGAGAGTGAAAGAGAAAATGGGGGAGGAAGAGGGGTATTGAAAGATATATATAGAGGGAGAGGAGATAGAGGAGTGATAGTGAGAGAGAGGGAGAGAGTGAGAGGGTGATTGTTCATGATGATGATGTCATTTTGGGGGTTCCTGTTATTGTTATGGGTTCATGTGTGTGTGTGAGTGTGTGTGTGTGTTTTATGACTGCTTTATTCTTTATTACTTGGTATAGTTTATTATCAATTACTCTGTTATAGGTGTAGTACATTTTAATGGATAGTAACTTAGTATGTTTTTATAGTTTGTAAAATTAAAAGATTTGGGTAAATTCTTTAGTCGTGGTATGGTATCTTTCAATGTCCTGTACCCGTATGTTTTACTTCTTACTGTAACGAATTCTAGAATGGGATTATTAGGAGATGTATCTTTGAATTTACCTAAGAGAGTATTAGAAATGAAATGTTGATCTTTTGTAAATGAAGTAGAATCAGTGAATACTTGTATTGCAAATGAATCGTTGTCTGTGTATATTAAATTGAACGGTGGGAAGTACTTTTTCAAGTTATTGTAATACATGTGGTACATGTATCTCTTACTTAGATCTAGTATTAAATATATATGTACGACAAAAATATATATACAGTATTCCAAAAAACACACTGTGACTACATAGTTGGTAGTCCAGACTACTCAACGGTTGTCGCTGACGACTGATCAAAGATTCAGCTAGACGCTGACACGATGGTAGCTTGTAGCATGCTGAGTCCTGATTGCTGACCCAGTCTAGACGATCGATAGTGCAGTCTAGACGTTCGTCAGCACGTGAAACAGCTGATCGCTGCTGAGGTAGGTCCGGGTGTGGTCTGCTCTTACTCAGCGTACATCAGCGTATCAGCGACTCAGTAATTCCCTTACTATACTATAGTTCGAATGTGCAATGGATGGTTTTAAATACGTGGCAATGAGAAATTTCTTTACTTGAAACTACACAACTTATTACCCATATAAGAGCTTATTATTGATTTGTTTTAGTTTTAAAAATTCAGAGATTATTTCTAATTTTACAGTTTAAAGAAGGAATTAAAAATCTTACAATTAAAAAAAAGTTATACTGTACAATAAGTTGTTTATAAAAAAAATTATAATTTTCGTCCTTTTTCGGTATTTTACGACCACTACTTTTTTT
The DNA here is from genome assembly GCF_028750875.1 of Macrosteles quadrilineatus. NCBI lineage: Eukaryota > Metazoa > Arthropoda > Insecta > Hemiptera > Cicadellidae > Macrosteles > Macrosteles quadrilineatus. Next base: position 2,858,977 of record NW_026542597.1, read on the forward strand.
ATTGCAATTCCGTTTTTTTGATTACCATCAGCAAGTTGGCTTGGTTAGGTTAGTTGAAAATAGTTCAATTTTATAATTGATCTATTCATAGACTAGGCTTACCGTTTGAAATATTGGGATTGCAATAAACAAGTTGTGGTAGTGAAAAAACGAAAATGAACCATAATTTTTTTGCAAGCTATATTTCCACTTTAATTTTGGGTGCTTTGAATTATTTAAAGAATAAAACAACTAAATTTATACAGATTCTATAGCTCATCTAATCCTATAGTTTTTTGGTGAGTTATTTCAAATTTAACCCTATTTATGTTCTGTTAATTATCTTTTTCATCTGGTCATTTTTGTCTTGCATATTAGTATCTTTCTTTAACAAATGCTTGACGATGTCCCTTCAAAATCCCTTCAGAATTCAAGTCTTCTATGAAGTAGTAAAATGTATTCGTCCAACTTTACTTTTTTAATATACTTTTTTAACAACCGATAAAGGATCTTGAATGTTCTCATTCAAATCTAATTATGAACAAAGGATTATACACACTAACAACACAACAATGTTATACGCATGGCGCCTGAGAGCGTTGTAATGCAAATCGCCACACATTGCAGTGTTGCGGTCTGCGAATCTCACAGCTATACACACTAACAACACAACAATGTGATATGCATGGCGCCTGAGAGCTTTGTAATGCAAATCGCCACACATTGCAGTGTTGCGGTCTGGGAATCTTACAGCTATACACACTAACAACACAACAATGTGATATGCATGGCGCCTGAGAGCTTTGTAATGCAAATCGCCACACATTGCAGTGTTGCGGTCTGCGAATCTCACAGCTATACACACTAACAACACAACAATGTGATATGCATGGTGCCTGAGAGCGTTGTAATGCAAATCGCCACACATTGCAGTGTTGCGGTCTGCGAATCTCACAGCTATACACACTAACAACACAACAATGTGATATGCATGGTGCCTGAGAGCTTTGTAATGCAAATCGCCACACATTGCAGTGTTGCGGTCTGGGAATCTCACAGCTATACACACTAACAACACAACAATGTGATATGCATGGCGCCTGAGAGCTTTGTAATGCAAATCGCCACACATTGCAGTGTTGTGGTCTGCGAATCTCACAGCTATACACACTAACAACACAACAATGTGATATGCATGGCGCCTGAGAGCTTTGTAATGCAAATCGCCACACATTGCAGTGTTGTGGTCTGCGAATCTCACCGTTATACACACTAACAACACAACAATGTGATATGCATGGCGCCTGAGAGCTTTGTAATGCAAATCGCCACACATTGCAGTGTTGAGGTCTACGAATCTCACCGTTATACACACTAACAACACAACAATGTGATATGCATGGCGCCTGAGAGCTTTGTAATGCAAATCGCCACACATTGCAGTGTTGCGGTCTGCGAATCTCACAGCTATACACACTAACAACACAACAATGTGATATGCATGGCGCCTGAGAGCTTTGTAATGCAAATCGCCACACATTGCAGTGTTGTGGTCTGCGAATCTCACAGCTATACACACTGACAACACAACAATGTGATGTGTATGGCGCCTGAGAGCTTTGTAATGCAAATCGCTACACATTGCAGTGTTGCGGTCTGCGAATCTCACAGCAAACAGGCGTTTGCACAATTTTATTAAATGCATTATTATTTAGTCCTCTGTTCATAATTAGATTTGAAGAAGAACGTTCTGACTCTTTTTTTCGACTGTTTAAAAAAAATTGAAGTTGGAAGAATCTATTTAGGAATCAAACAAAATACAGTAGTTTAAATTAAATATTAGAACGCGGTGACACTTTTTAATACTGTACAGTGAAATTTTAACCTATGTTCATTTAAGATTTGTTTTTTATAGCTGTTAATTTGCTGAAACTAATAGAAACAGAATATTTAATGTTTATAACATACTCTCTTGTAGATTAAACCACAAACAATAGACCATTAAGATTTAATTGAAAATACAATCAGGTAAATGGAAATTCGCTTAGTCTGCAGGTTTGCTGCAGTGGGGGTATTTTTATCGTCTATTTTGGTTCTTTATTCTTATGAAAGAAGAAAGGGTTTCACCAAGATTCATCAACGGACCAATTTTCTTTATACTATGGTGTTTTTGGTGTTATCTTACATGTAATAATTGGGAAGATTATTGAATGTAAGAGGTAACCAAAACAAAAACTCTTTATATGGAGGTTATAACGTCTGGCTCTTATTTCTTTTCGATTCTGCATCGAAAACAACCCCAAAAAATATGTTTTCCTTGCCTATATTACGTCAAAATTTAATTTTCAGTTTTATAAACTAATATTCCCCCCCCCCCCCAAAAAAAAACCCCATCCACCTAAAGTTGTTTTTTGGATTGTTTATATTCTTAATTTTATGACAAAAGGAATGTTTTCACCAAATTTCATCAACAATTTAACCAATTTTACTAGTTTTTATTGGTGGTTTTTTTATTTACCTGTACTATTTAAATATGAACTAGCACTAGCAGCCAGCGCCACTTTATGGCTTCAAAATCCACGATTTATTTGAATTATTTATAATTTTCTATTGTAAAAATTACTTATATATTGTTTACATGATAATCATTAACTTATCACTGACTTGTATTTTTTTTTCAAGCAAACCCTGAACATAACTTTATAAAGTTTTTCCAATACAATATGATGCATAATAAGTGAACAAACTATGATTTGTAAAAAACCTTTACATAAGTACCTTTACAATATTTTACTTGAATTCACAAAAAAACCTTGTATCATATCAGAGTAGAGCTAATTTTATTACAAGTAAGAAAATTCAACCGGAGAAGGGCTAAATACATTGGTATAGGAAACACAGAGTAACAAAAAAATATTCATAAAAAAAAACTGCCGTCTGTTTGAAACGGAAAAAGATAGTTAATTTCTGTTTTCGCTAAAATGTTTTCTATTAAATACCTTTAAAATGGCGTACAACATAACATATGTTTACGTTTGACAATTCCGAGATTTGAACTAGTAACCCTCAGTTATTGGCACACCCTGTATCAGGAAAAATATTTTTACGTTATCCCTTTGGGACGATTTAGTGGAAAGTAATCTTATTTCATCCTTGTAGGTTAAGCCGTTTTTCCGTAATAAATTTGAGACACCTCTTGTGGGACACCCTGTATAGTTCATCTATATAGGTCCGTATTTTGTATAATCAATGTACATACGTTGTAAGAAATTGAGAAAATAAATCATTTAATCATTTTGAACTCCAATGGAGCATAGTCCTATAGGATTTTCACAACTTTGAAATACCTATGTGCTTCTCAAGACTATCGTACCTCTCTGCAAAATGTCAGCTCAATCGGTCCAGTAGTTTTCACGTGATGGAACTTTCGAGTTATACACAAACATCCATACTTTCAAATTTATAATATTACTATCTGTTACCCACAGGCTTCACCCCGTTTGACTTCGTAAGTAAAACTATCGATTGGTTAAGTTAAGCTGAAATAAAAAAAAAAAACAGAATACAGTGACACAGACAAATAATCAAACCTGGAATTTATAAAGGAAATAAATTGAAAGAATAACATGTGCAGCTGAGATATTTTTAACATTAGGTATATGGAAAGTTCCCTTTAGAAAGGAATTATGACCTTAAAGGGCTATTTATATAATAATTGATAGTGTTGCGCAAGGTTTCTCGTCATGACGAACATTTTCAGTATATGGTTTATGGGGGTGCGACTTGTAGTTTTCTCAAAAGTTCTTGGGTACCTACTTTGGGATTTATATTTGGATTCCACCATTGAGTAATTGATTGGCAGATTGATTAAGTTATTAAGCTACAATGAATATCTTGAGGTGGAATTTTTGAGGGTATTTCGTGCAGATAGGGGCCGCTTTGTGGTGTCCTGGAATGAAATAAGTGGAAAAAGAGAACCCCAACTATTCATTTGTTTAATCATCATACTAATATTATAAACTAGTGCACCTGTTGCTTGAATTCGAGCAATTGCAAAGTATTACATGCGTTATTTCAAACCGGAATAACCCTAAAAGTCATATAATTTCCGATATAAAAGAGTCAACTCCAAGATAATGTAATCAATCACTCCACTCCAGTTATCGAAACTGAAAACAAACTTACTCTGAAAACGAACGTTCTTGAGTGTATCATGTATTTACTATGAACAGCTGTAATTAATACAAATTTTTCATCTGTTTCAGTAAACAGAATCTTTTCTTCATCCTACTAATATTATAAATGGGAAAGTTTGGATGTATGGATGTATGGATGTATGTTTGTGACAAGTGAACGCGAAAAATACTGGTCGGATTGGGCTGAAATTTGGCATGATGATAACTCACATTCCCGATTAACATATAGGCATATTCTTATTTCAAAAATCCTTTCGGGCTCCGCCCCAGTGGCTCTGGAGTTCCCCATGTTAACCTTATGAGAAATGGAATTATTGAATCTTAACAGCTGTTTCAATTAAACAAGTTGGTTCTGTTCTATGATGTTCAATAGCATTAAAGTTACAAGTATTACCAACAGGGTGCAGCACTATTATTTCTTTTACATTTATGACAACAGCTAATTTGCAACCAAAAGGTGAGTGAGCGTAGCGAACAAACTTCAACATGGAGGCGAGTTATCATAGCGAACGAGCTAACCTGAAGGCAAGTGAGCGCAGCGAACGAGCTCCAACCTAAAGGTGAGTGAGCGTAGCGAACGAGCTCTAACCTAAAGGTGAGTGAGCGTAGCGAACAAACTTCAACAAGGACATGATTGAGCCATGCGAACGAGATAATCTTGAAAATTAAGAAGTTAAACGGGGCAAAGCCCGCGGGTTACAGCTAGTAAGAAATACATTGGGATTTTGATGGCCTGTGGGGCAAAGCCCGAGTTAAAAGGTTATACGGTTTACCAACAGGGTGCAGCATTAGTTCTTTAAACATTTATGACCACAGCTAATTTGAAGCAAGCAGCAACAAAAAAGCTGTGAGAACTTTACATTTTTCTATTGGTTAGGTGCAGTGGTAGAGCATGGCTATGGTAAATGTGATATATTATAGTATACAGTAGTAAATAATAGTAAACCAAATTTTCTTAAAACGTGTCCTCTCCCATTGAAAACGCAAAGCATGAGTATTTAACTACAATAAGCATTGTATACCAACCCCGTACGAAGGACGGGTACTCAGCTAGTATTGATATATGCATGTGTTAACTTTACAAGAAAATAATTGAATTTACTTAATGTTAAACGAAACAATGGCTTCGACCGATTCCAGGACTACCATTGATCAAATCTAAATGATGTATAAGACTATGTATATGACACTACACCTTACCAACCTTACAAACCAGGCACGTTTGAAGTAGTCAAACTTTAAATTTTAATAAATTCTATAGTACCTCCATAAACTAAATCCCATAATTTTCATCAATATTATATTTCTGGGTTCGAAAACGGAATGAGCTCTTTTAGAGATCGATTAAACAAAATATATTTTAATCACAACTTCATTATTCGTAGGGTGTGACCATGAATGACCTGGATCAATGGAACATGATGACGCACGTTAGTGCGTGCGCGTGCGTGTGATAACATAATTATGTGAGCGCGCCTGCGTCTGTAGTAAGGTAGAACTCATTGTCATTCATTCTATTTTCCCACTGAGCACTAAGATACATGTTGACCTCAATTTTCTATAAAAATTCCAGATTTTATATCAAAATAAATTATTTGGGATGAGTACTTGGGTTTTCCGCTACATGGAGGTATTTAAGAGTGTAGTGAAATGTAACAGTCCAGTATGAAATAAATTTTCTCGATTTGCCACTAAAGTATTCCCTTAAAAGTATTGGATTTATTCTCTATCTGAATAACTTTGGGTTTATTAGGTACTTAGGTTTCCACAAGGAATATTATAATGTACTGGTTTTAGTGAATTTCCCATATAGGGAATAAGCTATTACCGTAGTACTCATGGTAAGACCTGGACCCGGGACCGATTTACTTTTTCGTTTTGAGGTCCCTAGAGGTCAAAAACACCATCCGTTCAAATTCATATATATATTTATATATGTGTCCGTTAGCGCGATAACTCGAGCAAAACTCATCCAATTTTGATGAAATTTGGTACAAACGTGTGAACCTACGTTTATTTGAACGAGTTCGCAAACCAGCATGATCGGACTATGGGAACAGGTGTTTATGGGGGGTTTTATGGGGTAAAAATTGGTTATTCCCATTTTTAACCCTAAAAACTTAAAATTTAACATTTTCTTTCCAAACCATTTTGTAGAGCTTAAAAAACAAATAATTTAGTATATTGAAGCGTTATTATGCGCCTAATGGTTACGGAGAAAATTCCAAAAAACTGTAAATTTAAAATTCCCATGTTATTCTTATGGAGAATAAGTAAACTGTTGGAGTTTGCTTGTTTATGAACATATTTTGATAAAATTCGTGAAATGCATTCATTTCATTCTAAACTATTACCATAAAAAAACACATTTTTACCCTCCCTGTTGCAGCAAACCTAAGAACTCGTTAAACTAATTCTATTTAAATAGGGAATAAATGTGATATTTTTAAGGAGACATTTTAGTGTAAATCCAATCAGGCAAATGGAAATTCGCTAAGTCTGCAGGTTTGCTGTGGTGGGTTTTTTTATTTAAATGTAAAGCTTGCTATAACATAAATTTACCAAATTTGATCAAAATGTCTACTTACAATCAAACTAAAACAGTTTAATATCTTCCATAATAATAACATTGGTAGGTAGTCTCCACAATAGATAAACATATTAGTCAACGTAACCCACATTTCAGAAGTGGGATGCAGTTCGGAGAATTGAGAACTAGACCGACTTTGACATTTGAGATCAAGATAAACTCATGAACGTGGGAGTGGGTGAAGATGGCTGTAGGTGGCTCAAAAAGATACTTGACTATTTTGGTGAGGGAGGGGGAAGGAATATGGTAATTCATAACATAAATTAAATCTTTGACTTTGATACAACTAGACATTACATCTCAGTGTTAAAATTGTTGGTTTGAGAATAAAAATGGAGTTGAATTGACCTGCTGACAGAGTACAGTGATGATAAGTACGGATTTGTGTTGAGTTATGTCTCCGTTAGCACGATAACTCGAGCAAAAAATGATCCGATTTTGATAAAATTTGGTACAAACGTGTGAACCTACGTTTATTCGAACGAGCTCACGAACCAGCATGATCAGACCATGAGAACGGGGTTCTATGGGGGGTTTATGGGGTAAAAAAGTTTTTCTAGTTTTTGACCCTCAAAACATTTAATTTCCCAATTTCTCTCCAGACCATTTTGAAAACTTAAAAAACTAATAATTTAGTACATTGAAGTGTTTTTGTGTGGTTATTGGTAACGGAGGAAATTTTAAATTAATTCCTATGTTATTCTTGTGGAAAATAAGTAAATTGTTGTAGTTTGCTTGTTTATGTATATTTGGATCGAACTTGGCAAATCTATTTATTTTTTACTAAGCTATTAATATTTTACTAAACACATTTTAATAACCTCCCTGTATGCAGCAAACTAGGTACCTAGGTACACCAGGTTAATCCTAATGTTATTGGAATAGATTTAATTGAAAATCAAATCAGGCAAATGGAAATTCGCTTAGTCTGCAGGTTTGCTGTGGTGGGGTATTTATTACTGTATTCCGGTCATGTTTATCAACTTACAAATCGTATTGGACGCATTTTATCCTTTGTTGAGAAACAGATTAATTAAGAAAAAAATCTTTCAACGTAAAAACTGTATTACACCGCCATTAACAATATAAATCATCCGGTGGAGTAGGGAGATAAAATGAAAATCCATTTAAAACGATTGACAACTCCAAACACTTCTCGTGAGTGTAAGAACAGTAATGGTAATCTGGGCGGCAATCTTGGGACAGAGGCAAGATGGGAAAAGTTTCAAGTGATTCTTTTCAATTGCAAATTCCACGCGTTCGAAGTCATCTTTGGGAATCTGCAAAGAAGATTCTCCTTGAACATTCACTGCCGAGTTGGGTTTTAGTGTATTTTACTTGTCTTATTCGTAACATGTTAATTACATGTTAGTTCAATCTTTGCATAATCTAGAAATAAGTTCAAACCCAATTTAAAAAACAACTCCGCCGCAGAAAACCTGCAGACTGCAAATTTCCAATTACCTGGCTTTCTACTAAAATATTTCCTAAAAATTGTCAGATTTATTTCCTATCTAAATAAAATTAATTTTAGTGAGTACTTAGGTTTGCTGCTGCAGGGAAGATAATATCCATATTATGGAGGTATGTTTTTTTATTGAAATGTTGACAGCTTAGTATGAAATAAACAAAATTTCCAAATTTAGTCAAAATATATCAATAAACAAGTAAACTACAACAGTTTATTTATTCTCTATAAGAATATCATGAGAATTTTAAATTAAAATTTTTGTTTAATTATCTCCGTAACCGTTGGGCATTCAACAACGCTTCAATATACAAAATTATTTTTTTTAACCTCTACAAAATAATTTGGAGGGAAATTATGATTTTGTGTTTTTAGGGTAAAAATGGGAAAAATAAATTTTTACCCCATAAAACCTCCAATAAATCCCCGTTCCCATAGACCGATTATGCTGGTTCGCGAACTCGTTCGAATAAACGTAGGTTTACACGTTGGTACCGAATTTCATCAAAATCGGACCATTTTTCCTCGAGTTATCGTGCTAACGGACCCCCCTAAAACTATACAGGGTGAAAAATATTTTGTGCCTCAAGATCCTATAAAAATCACTACAGTAAATGAAATATTTTATATTTTCACTAAATCTGAATGATTCTCCTATTGGGTCTGATGATGGAGTGTCCAATCGAAATCGATCACCACTTACCATCTTTTAATGTATTTACCGTCTTGTGAGTAAACAGTATAAGTGTAAATATATTAGACTAGCTGTACCCGCGGACCTTGCCCCGTATAACTTCATAAGAATTCGCATGGCTCAATCACGTCCTGGTTGAAGTTCGTTCGCTTCGCTCACTCACCTTTTGGTTGCAATATAGCTGTTGTCAAAAATTAAAAAAATTAAAATAGTGCTGCACCCTATATATATATTAGATAAGTTCTATTTGACATATTTTTGAAAGTGTGGAAGGCGTCGGGGACTTAAAAAACATGTCAGTTTAAAATTCCAACGTTATTCGCATGGGGAATAAGTAAACTTTTCTACTTTGCTTGTTTATGGATACAATTTGTTCAAATTTTGCTAACTAATTCATTTTCTACTAAGCTTTTGACATTTTGCTTGAAAACCATCCTTTATTACCCTGTAGCTAGTACTCTAGTACTCATAATACCCCCGCCGCAGCAAACCTGCAGACATAGCGAATTTCCATTTGCCTGATTGGGTTTAAAGTAAAATGGCTCCTTAAAAATATCACATTTATTCCCTATTTAAACAGAATTAGGTTAATGAGTACTTAGGTTTGCTGCAACAGGGAGGGTAAAAAAGTTTTTTTTATGTAAAATGTTAAAAGGTACTGTGGTTTAGTAAGAAATTAATGTATTTTCCAAATTTGATCAAAATATGTTCATAAACAAGCAAACTACAACAGTCGACTTATTCTCCATAAGAATAACATGGGAATTTTAAAATTACAATTTTTTGAATTTTCTCCTTAACAATTAGGCGCATAATAACGCTTCAATATACTAAATTATTTGTTTTTTAAGCTCTACAAAATGGTTTTAAAAGAAATTGTGAAATTTTGTGTTTTTAGGGTCAAAAATGGGAAAAACCTATTTTTACCCCATAAAACCCCCCATAGACCCCCGTTTCCATAGTCCGATCATGCTGGTTCGCGAACTCATTCAAATTTATCCCACCTTACACCTTCAAACCAAATTTTATCAAAATCCGACAAAAATTACTCAAGTTATCGTGCGGATGGACATATATATACATATATATATATATATATTGAATAAATATATCGTTCACTATTGAGGGCTACTATTATTATTAATGAAATAAATAATTAAACATTTAGTACCCTTTTTTAAGTTATTAATTTATTGAATAAACTTAGATGTTTCGGCTCTTAGGCCATGATCACAGTTATGAACAAATAGTCAAATATATATAAATTTGAACGAATGGTGTTTTTGGCCTCTGGGGACATCAAAATGAAAAAGTAAATCGGTCCCGGGCCTAGGTCTTACCATGAGACCTACGGTAATAGCTACTTCCCTATAGGGAAATTCGCTAAAACGTAATGTTAAGTTGGGAGAAAATCTGGATGAAATATTTTAGATATCCGATCAGGAAACTGGAAATTCGCTTGTTCGTCGCAGCGGCTGTATATTCACCTAAAAAATCGTCCTCCGCATGACCTCCTGACATGTTGGGCGAAGGTCGTGCATTGTAACATGTAGGTCCAGGCTGTACTTTCCACTGTACCAAGAACTTGTTGGGCAAACCCGCTTTCTTCAAGGTACTTGAGCTTGACAGTCGAGTCATGTAGGTTTTAAAGGACTTGCCTCAAATGCCTCTTACTGCCTTCAATTAGGGACATAGAATGAACACTGAACATTCAGTTTGGTTGCTGCGAATTGTATACAGGGTGTCCCGGAACTCTCTACCAATATTTTAGGGAATTGTTCCTGGGTAGTTAACATACCTAAATATCATATTTAAATTGTCCGGAAGTCCTTAGTTACTCTCACAGCTGCCATTTTGTTTTTTTTTTTTAAGTTATTGATTTTTTTCTAAGGAATGGTTAGACATACGAAATTGAAACTTTGCACAAACATTTATGACAACTAGACAAAGCTACCAAAAAATTATGACGATTTTTAAAATTCATAAAACATAATGGCGGCCATTTTAAAAGTCAGTTTGGTTGCTGCGAATTGTATACAGGGTGTCCCGGAACTCTCTACCAATATTTTAGGGAATTGTTCCTGGGTAGTTAACATACCTAAATATCATATTTAAATTGTCCGGAAGTCCTTAGTTACTCTCACAGCTGCCATTTTTTTTTTAAGTTATTAATTTTTTTCTAAGGAATGGTTAGACATACGAAATTGAAACTTTGCACAAACATTTATGACAACTAGACAAAGCTACCAAAAAATTATGACGATTTTTAAAATTCATAAAACATAATGGCGGCCATTTTAAATTTTGTTTCTTTAATAACTCGAAAACAGTTGATTTAAAAAAAAATGTTACAATATTAACTTTTTTAAGGCAATTCTATTACAAATCGATTGACACCTTAATTTTGAAGATTGAACAAGTATTAACTGTATGGTTAGTTTAGTGATACGTAACCGCTGGAGGATAGTTGCAGCGCATGCTGAAAGCGGTCACGTATCACTAAAACTACCATATCTCACTAATACTTGTTTGTAATAAAATTGCCTTAAAAAAGTTATTCTTGTAAAATGTTTGTAAAATCAACGGTTTTCGAGTTATTAAAGAAACAAAATTTAAAATTGCCGCCTTTTTGTTTTATGAATTTTAAAAATCGTCAAAAGTTTTTGGTAGCTTTGTCTAGTTGTCATAAATGAAGGTGCAAAGTTTCAATTTCGTATGTCTAACCATTCCTTAGAAAAAAATTAATAACTTAAAAACAAATTGGTGGCTGTGTGAGTGACTAAGGACTTCCGGACAATTTAAATATGATATTTAGGTATGTTAACTACCCAGGAACAATGCCCTAAAATATTGGTAGAGAGTTCCGGGACACCCTGTATAGCAGTAACTTTTTTTAACGCAATTGACATAATGTTTGTTTAATGGAACAGTTCAAACTCTGCACCTATAAACCAAGGGCGTTGCCCAAGGGTAGGGGGGAGCCACCCCGTATGAGTTTGGTGACCCCCAATTTTGAAAAGTGTAAAAGTTGGGAATTTTTGGGTAATGCTATGAGTTGGGATTTTGGAAGTTTGGAAGTGTTGTTAAACTGTCAACTTGAAGCTTTTACAGTATTTTCAATCTTCCCGTTTCATAAATCAACAATTAAAGTTGTAAATTTCATATGTTGAGTAACTAACTTACAGTACGTTACGTAACATATCCATAGTAACTCAAGGCTTTTCGTATGGAGATTCTTTAGCTGCGAGTGGAGACTGGAGAGCCGTATCCACTGAGTGTTTATTAAAATTTGATTTGAGGCTGTAAATTTAACATGTTATTTGATCGTTACAGTGAATTGACAAGTCGACTTAATAATGTGAGAAATCTTTTATTTCTTGTTAGCTTTGTATGCACAGCTATAAATAGGTTTTAAATATAAAATATTACTGTTAAAACTTAATATTAATTAGTTGGGAAATTTGTGTAATATAGTTGGGAAAATCAAGTGTCTCCCTTCCAATATGTATTTCGTGTAACACCCCTGCCTAGCTAACGTCGACCTTTTTGAACATCATTGATAAAATGACATCTGAGTATTGAATCGATCTGGCTTAAATTCGAACCAGCTTCATATTTGGAGGCTAGCACTATTTGAATAGTATTCATCTGCTTTAAGATGTATTGGATTTTTTACAGCTCGTAAAAAATATACCGCAATCTTGTTGAAAACATTATTGCCGACATTCTTCGTTATAACAGCTTTTTGTGTTCCAATTCCAATTCAGACATTTTAATCATTCACGCTATTCTTGCCACATTGGAAAACTCCGCGGCCCTGTTGCATAAATGACTTTTACAACAGTTTATTTACAATCGTAGACGGCGGGGACCAATGCACCCATAAAACCGACGGCGAGTCACTGCCATCTGTTGCATTCCACACTTCCGGCGGGAGAAGGCAGTGGCAGTGACGTCGACGCGATCAATAGACCAGCGGCGTGTTTACTTCCCCCACCACTAACCCCCCCCCTGCGCACCGCTACTACAATGGTTGTACGGATGAACATCGACCTAACCGTCAGTGTCAGACACAGACAGTTCGTTCAAAGTGTTCGCGAGGCGCGCGTCGTCAGCGTGTTGTGCTCGTTTACGATATTTTGTTGTGTTTTGTGACACGGTCGTGTGCTTGTACTGTCAGTGGAGTGTTTTCATTTCTCGTCCACGTAGAAAGTACACCTGCTCTCAAAGGGCAAGGACCCCTGTAAGTAGGCGCCATTTCTATTGTAAACAAACCGTAACAACAGTCGTATCGTAACTGTTTCCCATGTTTTACTTCCTGGTTTCGTTGGAACCACTGTGATGTAATTGCGTAGTTTGTACCGTATTAGATGTTAGTTGACGCAGTGACTGATATTTCTTGTTATTGAATATTTTCAAGCTGAATTAATTGCACCACGTGTGTTTGTTATTCTCAGTCGACCAGCGAGTCGTCTGCTCCCCCAGACGTTATTTTGTTTTGATGGGCGTTGAAAATTTCAGTCTGGATTGCCTCATTGAAACGGTTTATTAGTATCGTTAATTATTTGTAACTATTTGCTTATGAACTCGATATAGGTACTTGTCTACGAAAAGGGGTTTGGAGATTTTTGTTTGGCCATTCATCATACAGTAATGGGCTGGTCACTATCTAATAAATTATAAGGCATGAGCTCAAAAGCATTAGTTTATCGTTAGTAGGTGAGTAGTCCTTACCTTAATGTATTTTGGTTTTAGTTTACATTTTATATTATACGTGTCACTGTCACTCAAATGCTGCATTTTAAATTTATCTCAGTTAAAATTTTGACATTTGGGTCGATTGCGTAGGATCTAGGATCTTTGGTTTACTATATATACTGAAGCAGATTATCCAAAGAGATTAATTTCTCTAGTACTAACTTAGGGGACTCGTTGATATCAATGCAACTTCAATCAATGGTAACTTTACAGTACCTACTTTTTTTGGCATTGCAACATTAATTTTAGGCGATTCTTAACTCATCCATCGACTAAATTTCTAGATAGTCCTAGTCTGGGACTTAATCTAATTTAACAATTTATGTTCATTATTACAAAACGGGTTAGACTTAGACTTAAAGCACACCAAAATAACTTTATTACACACTTATTTTTAGACACAACATTTTTAATTATCGCACGCACAACCCCAAAAGTACACCATATTTACTACTCCGCGAGGCTTACAATAAGTTTAAATGGTTTTGGCAAAATAATTGGGTCTAGGCCCACATTAAAAGTAATTTGGTTTCCCTGTAACATAACTTTTTAATAGTTTTTTTCTGGATGACGCAATACCTGACGGGTGTTACGTAGTACAGTTGCACAATGGTCTCGCGGGTCACGTGACCGTCCCAACTACGTCATCGTTTGCCAAACTTCAATCATGGCAAATGGAACAATGCAAACTCGATGGAACAAACATCGGCGATTACGATAATTCGCGGTAATTATTCCAATTAGTGATTGGCGTGAGGTAAATCAATGCAACGACGCATTTCCATTGTAAAACCGGATTTATTGTGCGTGCGAGTAATTTCTAATTAAGTCCACTTATTTTTGCACCGCTGGAAATTCCTGTTTAGGCCTAATTGTTGAACGGTAACAAATGGGCGATTACGTGCTTTCGTGGTTACATCGAAATTTGTGTCTCGTTGGAATTTGTAATGTTAATTTTCGTATAATTTCTCACGCTGTTCACTGTTGAGTTGTTATGTATAGTATAAGTTTGTTAGCTTATCTTTCTTAACTTTTGGTGATTGTCGCGTCATATTTATGGATCTATAAACCTATTTCAGAGCGGGAATTTCGAGTATTCAACAAGTAGGGCTGTAATTGTGTAGAGAGAGTCAGTGTGCCAAGTGTTTGCTTATCATATCCGGATTGACTGGGCGTGACAGTGACGTACAGTACTAGGAACTCCCGGGGAATCATCGTTCGCGCGTTCGGGGAAGTCCAGGGGCGAGGTGGCGCCAGTGGGGCGGTGCCCGAGTTCATAGAACCACAGGGTGTGAGAGGGTTGTATTGTCACTAGACAGCTTGTCGCTGTTGTGTCCCAATTATGCACCCCGTTCGTGGAAAAACCTGTGGCAAACAAAAGCTAGGAAGTGATTGGCTACAGTTGTATTTCAAATTTACAAGCGGAGAAGTTATATTATTATCGTATTTATATTCGGTAACTTTGTTTATAGCCACGATTGTAAATAGGCAAATATTTTTGCTTTTTTCACCGAGGTAATAAAGTGAGATTGGAAAACAATTTCGTCCAGGGAAACTAAATTAAAAAATTCTGTGATTTTATCGATTTTGATATATCAACATTACAAGGAATCAGAATGTTTCGCTGAATTTGTGACGATCGAGAATATATACGCTTTTTACATATTTGTTTGGACGTGACATTTCCATTCAACCGATTTAGAATCTTTTTGGATTTAGGGTAAATCCGATTATAAATAGTTAGAAGTTTGTTGTTTTCTATTTCAATTTTCCTACCTTGTAAGGGCTATCTCTGGCGTTAGATAATACTATTTCTGGGGTTAGGTTGGTAAACATGTTGTAACAAGCTGTTCAAGTCAGTTTACCACACTGTAAAGTTTTTACAAGCCAACGTGTCTGACATCTCGGTGGAGCGCCATCTGCCAGACACCCTCGCTACCTATCATCCCCCGCGCGCCTTTTTTGTACGAAATTCCTTTGAAATGGAAATCTTTGAACACACTCACCTGGTAGGGGCATTTCCGACGATGGAAGAATGCTATATGTGTCGTATTTGGTATTATTTATATCAAAAATATTATATCGTAAAGTAGAATTTATAGTTTAACTTTTGTTTTGATATAATTCGTTAGTCCATTTAGTAAAACAATGTTAAGGATAATATTTCTTATAAACACCAGTACTTGTATTGTGAAAGGTTTTTTGGATAGGTTGCGTTAATTTAATTGACAGAAATTACTCATGAGTATTGAACCGTTTAAGCTTTATTCTTGACGAAGTTAAAACATCGCATTTTATTGGAATATTCAATCAATTGTTAAACAGTTACCTTATTCAACAATATGTAAATAACAATTACGAATACGAAATGATCACAAGTAGGACCTAGTCCTTTTTAGACGAATGCAATGATGCAGTTTAAAGGAATCACTCCCCATTTCACATCAATTTCTCGCACTTGTGGTTTATTACGGGTGGCGTCGTCCTGTAATCCAGCTACTGGGAGGTCACGAATTGTGGATATTTATAGGCATGCAGTGTGGATGCAATACTCCCTGGTGTGGATTAACGTCAGCACGGGTGAGTAATACGACTATCCGCAGTACTATCCTGATAATTAGACCAATTCGTATATACCAAGGAAAAAAAGTGGTTCGGATTCCACTATAAACTGTACCGTATATAGGTCTCTTAGTCGCCATTAGCTGTATAATTTAACAGCTGTGTCTAACGAATATGTCGGCCAGTCACTAACAAGACTACAAGATCGCGCCACTCATCCTACACTCATCTCCATTCATACTTGGCTTAAAATACCTACTTTGTATGGCCGCCATTTCTAAGAAAAGTATAAAATTATGATTATTAAATCCTTCAGAGTTGTGGAAAGTTTGGCCAAGCTGTCATATAACTCCAGCTATTGTCAGGGCCGTATTGAACCCACACAATGCGTAGGATCTATTATTGCCCTTATCTGGGGATGTTTTAGGAGGCTTACTACGAAACCCCCCTCAGAATTTTCTTTAATCGGCGAAGTATTAGATACTTAGCTCTCCTTTGAAAGAAGCTGTTGGATTTTTCATCGGATACAACGATTTGCCATCTAGATTAGTGTTAGCTTCCGATTATAATTAATTTTGTACTGTAAACATGTTATAATGATGAGGGATGGCATACTGGAATAGTAATAACTTCCCAACACACACTTTTATTGCTATGAGTTCCAGCACATTTCGCCAAGACTATTCTAACGTTTGGAGACCTGTCTTCGTTGTTGCTTGTGGAAATAATTCTTAATTGATGGAATTTTAGTTTTTATTCCTTAATTGAGACGTATATACAAGCACCACGAGTTTCAGGTGGACTTTTCATTTATTTTTCCCACTTTTAGGTTGGTTTAGCGTTTTTAAGCTGTTTGTGAAATGTTATCGTTGCATTATTTTTCCAGGCCTTCGTGACATTTAGACTCGTCTGTTTTTTAAATACTAAAAAAACGCTCTCACGCCCTATTTTGTATGAATTTAAGCTAATTTCCCTATAGGGAAGTAGCTATTACCGTAGGTGGCACGGTAAGACCTAGACCCGGGACCGATTTACTTTTTTATTTTGATGTCCCCAGAGGCCAAAAACACCATTCGTTTAAATTTGTATATATGTATAATACGTCCGTGAACGCGATAACTTGAGTAATTTTTGTCCGATTTTGATGAAATTTGGTGTAAAGGTGTAAAGCGGGATAAACTTGAATGAGGTCGCGAACCAGCATGATCGGACCATGGGAACGGGGCTTTACGGGGTTGTTTTATGGGGTAAAAATTGGTTTTTCTCACTTTTGACCCTCAAAAAACAAAATTTCCCAATTTCTCTTTAGACCTTTTTAAAGAGCTTAAAAAACAAATAATTTCGTATATTAAAGTATTTTTGTTCGGTTATTGGTAACAGAAAAAATTTAAAAAATGTAAATTTAAAATTCCCATGTTATTCTTATGGAGAATATTTTCAAATGTTTTAGTTTGCTTGTTTATGGATATATTTTGATCAAACTTGGCAAATTTATTGATTTTATACTAAGCTATCAATATTTTACTAAAAAACACACTTTATTAGCTTCATTGTAGCAGCAAACCTAGATACTCGTTAAACTAAAAACATTTTTAATATATTTAATTGAAAATCAATTCAGACAAATGGAAATTCGCTTAGTCGGCAAGTTTGCTGCGGCGGGGGTATTTATTATTAGAATTTGCAATTTACTAACTCAAATCTGTCAACGCTCGTTGGAAAAGTGAATGACGATATTACGCCCTCTAAATCCTGCCCCAGGGACCTTTTTACACGCTTTGTAGGGTTTAGTTGATATTTTTACTCAAATTCTGTCAACAAAGACATAAACGCTGTTTCTAGATGAAAGTGACATTCAGGCAGTAAACTTTGTTACTATCAACTCCCACACAACCCCCCCCCCCTGTATGAAGCTACCTCCCGCCACCCCTTCCTTTGCTTATGTTTTTATCCCTGCAAGCCCACGCTCCTTTCCGTAGTGGGATATTATTTTGTCTTACTAATCCTGGAGTACAGTGTGCTTTATTGGGACTTGTTTTTGTTCATAAGAAACCTCAATGTTTTGACTCTATATAAAAAACACTTCTTCGGAACTTGGCTGATACAGTACTGTGTTTCCGCCACCAATGTTGACGGACGTTTTGGCGAAACATCTACAGTTAAGCTTACATTCCTAATAGGCCTATTTGAGATATCAAGATTTAAAAATATACTAGTTGCTCTGCCCGTGCTTCGCTACGGGTAGAGAATGCAGAACAGAATAATTCGGTTTTACTTTAAGATACTATAATATACTTAAAGAGAAACAGTTACAACACACTTACCAGGAAACATATAGGTAAAGGCTCAATCCTGCTTATTGATTATTTAAATTAAGATATCTTAATGGATTACAGTACTATCATTTTATATAGTTTATAGCATTTATTAAAATATATGCAAAAGTATAGTTCATTGACCAGATGGCACCAAGATCAATTCTCCTTGTAAACAAATAAAATAAAATAGCAGAACAGCATTTCTGACAACAGCTGGAGTGTCATAACAATGTTTGTTTTCCATGTTAATGTTATGGAGAAATACAAAACTTTAAAGGGCCCCAGGGCCTCACTCTCTAATTATTTTCCTAAAAATAATGTTTCCTGCACAACTTTACGTTACGCTCTTTCCAATGACACCAAAAACATGTCAATCGGTTCAGTAGTTTCGGAGGAGTAATTGTCACAAAAAACCTGCTTGCGTATTAAATAAGTATAGGTTTATGTAAATTTCAAAAATATTATTCGAAAAGTGTCAAATTACCGTCCTGAAAGTGCCCTGATACTTGAAGAATTCACCTTTGCAAATCCTGCGATTTTGCTACTGAAAGACATGCAGACAGTAAAAACAGTTAAGGAAGTATCCATAGTTTTGCCTAACCCTGTATGAACTGAATTTGCAAAATTAGCTTATCATAGGTAAGACGTAGTTATGGCGTGTATTTATATACTGTATTCACACGTATCACAGGTAGGGTGTAATTATGGAAAGTATTTATAGACTTATTTACTCGTGTTGTCGACAGGTCGGGGCCGCCTGTTGTTATTTCAGTGATAACGATATCAATAGTTTCACATAGTGTACACAATGCAGTCTGTACATTGCATTTGCAGTTCCTTGTTGTCTTCTGCATAGTTGGGGTTGCATAGACTACTTTGTCTCAGTTGCATAGACTACTTTGTCACAGTTGCATAGACTACTTTGTCACAGTTGCATAGACTACTTTGTCACAGTTGCATAGACTACTTTGTCACAGGTCTATTCTTGTCACGCGTGTTGCAACTATTCACTTTCCAACAAGTAAGTTAATGATATTTACACTTCATGTAAAATAGTTTGGAATGAAAATCATTATGATTTAAATATGAATTCTGTATTCCCCTTGCCAAGGATAAAATAATTTTCTGAAGGGGGCCGCCATTTTTTAAACTCTAGAATAACCCAGGGCTAGGTTAAGCTTAGCTTTACTCACGCGGTTTATATTTACTTAACAGAAATAATCACAAAAACTCATAAATCCCCAAACTAAACCTAACCTAAACCACTATAGCCTAGTGTTGACTAAATTATGGGTTGTCACAGTTTAAATAGTGACGGCCCTCTTCTAAAAAAACCCAAAAATTCTGTTAATTGGCCATTGTTTTGTTAAAGTTAAATTACAGTTGAAGAAATGCACAATGGTTTCATAATAGAGATTGTTATCATTAAGTTATTGATATTGAATACATTTTCTAATGTATATTATAGGCTATATTGATTAGGCCTATATTCAAAGTCTTGAATGATTGCTACTGTTGACAACAATTCCATCAAAGTCTCATCCGAAATGTAATTTAAAAAAATCATAAATTTGTCTTTAACAGTTTTAATGTATGAAAATCGATTTTTATAATGAACGTTTTGTGATTTTTCAGCAGATGTAGGAGTGTTGAACATTTATTTAAAATATAATAAGTTGTGGATGTATTTATAATTACTAATAAATATTTAAAATTCAATAACGAGGCTTGCATCGATGGTCTTCAGTTAAAGATATGAATAAGTATTTATTGTCAAAAAACTTATATTATAAATTTTATTTATTACGTTTTTCTTAAACGCTGCTCAAAAAATCATTAAATTTTAATTCATCGTAAACAGTTTGCCGTTATCTGTTGCAACATTCGGCGATGTCAAAAGTCTGTTGCCCATGTTGGATAAAGCGAGGGTGGTCTTGTGTTATTTTGGTAGGTAAGTTGATACAAGGCTCAACACATCCCCCTTTTGCCCTGTAATTTGCGGAACTGCCTTTGTAGCCCACGCTTCGGCTTAAACTTACTTTTCTTGCTTCATCCATGTCTCGTTTTCTCATTTGTACAGTTTTTGTCAAACTCCCCAATTCAATTTGAGGCAAAAGTGGTTCTGTTGTATCTAGTTTATAAGTTTTGGGAAGAAAAAATACTTTACGCCACACTACATTATTTTGACGAACTTCCCACGCAAGGATTTAGTCCAGAAAACAGCTGTTTGCCGCCAGGTTATTCAAATGGGGTTTCATTGCGTAATACTGTTCTGCAATGAGTTTTACCGGACACCAATCAGCTGATTATACTGTATTTGCGTGGCAATGATTGGTTATAAACAAAAACATAACCTCTCTTAGAGGTTATGACTGGTGATGTTTAGTCCTTTAGTTGGTGGAAATATATAAGGATTTGTACGAATTAAGTAGTATGGCGTAAACCATCGTACGTAACTCGTCCAAAATGAGTTTACCGGACTCGTATGGTAATCCCGTACTCGACTTCGTCTCGCACGGGAACGACCACACTCGTCCGGTAAACACTTATTTTCAGGACTAGTAACGTAATATACTATTTTGTGGTTGATTGGAATTTTAATTGACATTTAATTGCTTTAGTTAGTGTAATACCATTGACTATAAATCCTTAAAAGACAACGCATACATACGGGCCCATTGTAATGGCCGGAGCTGAGCCAGGTCCGTGGGTTCAGTTAGTTGGTCTGCACCTCCGAAACAGTGTTTCCATCCGCAAGAAAAAAATATCCCTGGGCCAACGTCAAAAAATCCCTAGTTATCCCTAGTCCGTGTTCTAATAATCCCTCCAATTATCCCTCTCCATCAAATCTAGATAACTTATTATTTTTGCAGCAATACCAATGGATATCATGTATAGCCACCTAAAATATGGTAACTAGTGATATTATTCTTCAATATCCCATATTATTTATAAAGTAATACTATATAAAAAACATTTTTGCACCATGGCCATCTTTAACTCCAGGCAGGCCGCAGCCTGGTAGAATTGGCAACGTTGCAAGTACCGTAGTATTGTTTAGCGCCAGACGTCCCATAAGTTAACATGGAAATAAAACATAATATAGAATCGAAAACCGAAACAAAATAAATTGAAAATCTATTTCTGGACATTCAATGTGGAGGCAACATTTTCATAGCTCAGTAACCAAGCTTTCGTATTCTTAAAAAAAATCATAAATATCATTAGCTTAGCGTTCTCCAAACAAACACCTTTTACAACACACTATACTATTGCAACGTTGCCAGTTGCCACTCCACCGACCAACTCCAGTCCTTCGCTTGTTTCGTGCAGTGTTGGCTGTTACTCTTCCCCTTCCTTGTGTGAGTTCCGAGTTCCGACTTTGAAACACTACGTCACTACCACTACCTACAACCATAGATAAAACATACTCCTTGAGGAGTATCTTTTATCTATGCTACAATCGATTTGTTACCAAAACCTAGGGAAAAAGTAGTATAATCAATGTGTTATCAATACCTTGCAAAATTAGCCAAAATAGGTCCTTAACGTTGTTGAAATACAGCCATAATGTATTATTTTATCAATATTTCAATTTTATAATGTCAAAGGCCTGAAATCCCTAGAAAATCTAAAAAATCCTCCAATTTCGCTGATTATCCCTAGTTATCCCTCAATCACTTTTCAATCCCTCGAAGGCCCTAAATATCCCTAGAAAGGGATTTTTATCCCTCAAATGGAAACACTGCTCCGAAAGACAGCGCGTGCGTCAATTGTTTTATTCCTTCTCTGCCAGAGAGTGCTGGCAGCGCACCCCGCCCGGCGCCCGGCGCCCGGCGCCCGGCGGCCCGGCCCGCACTCGGCGCACTCGCAGTACAGACACTAGACAGAGTACGCCGTGCTGCCGGATCGCTACAGCGCACACGCGCACGTACCTACACGTACACCACACAGTCCCTTTTAATTTAACTCTTCACTCTCTGTCCTCTCACCACACTTCCAGTTCCACTGATACTGCATCGGACCCCAACGATGCGATTATATTATGACCGCAACCGAGCATTGTTACCTACCCAATTCCTATGGTTTAATTAAATTTGTCATACCTACACACACATTTTTTCACACTTAGGCCTACACACACATATACCCCTACTACCCATTTACCCAGAACTACTTTAATTTTCAATCTGCATCCAGGGATATAAAAAAATTGAAATATAGTAAAAATTATTTTTTACAGAATGGATTTTAGCTTAGCGGTAAATTCCCAAATATATTATACCATTGAAATTTATATTATTAAAAGAATTTTTGGAAGTTTGTATTCAGCACCTTGACCCCTAAATATTTATTTTCCTAGGCATTTTGGGTATCAATTTTAAAGCTCCAATTATTTAGATGTGCCTTTTGTGGGTTTAGATGATAACCCGTGAAAGCCCTTCGTCCAATAGGCTTTTAACATTTCAGAGTTTATTAATCATCTGTCAATCATCAATCAGTTGTCAATCATCTTAACTTTTTCATGTCAACACTAGCTGTTTGCCCGTTCTACGTACGGGAATCTAGTAGTAAGTTAAAACCCACGAATACTATAAAAGACCCCTTATATTCAGAACAGGAGTTTGGTTTGCATATTTAGTGTGCATTTTTCCAGATATGATGGCAAAACTATAACTGTTTAGGAATACATATAAACCTTCTCAAATACAATATCTGACAGTTTGAAAGCCAAAACGAATGCTTCGCAATTAAATATCACCCGATCGTGTTAGTCCATATTTTATATCAAACGATGAAAGGAATTGCTTTACAGTATAGATCTATGAGGCATATCCCTAAGGTAGGCCTGTAATTTAAAGTTACTTTTCACACTGGTTAAAAGTAGTTAAAACACTTCCTCAACCTCACTACTGCACATTTTATTCGGGTTTAAATTTTTATTAACAATGGTGCTCTTGTCTTTTCCACGAAAAATAAGGACATTAATGCGTTACCAACAGACATACACAACATTTTTGAGTCCAGACAGAAAACGCTAAAGATTATTCAGTAAGACATCAGTTAAATTTAATAAGCGATAAGGTGCAGTGTTTATAAATAAATAGTGAAAATAGTGATATGTTGAAATTATTCTTACTGCTACCACCGGTTCTAAGGAAAAGTAGCAGTACCAAAAACCAACGTTTACATTTGAGAAGAGAACTGTAGTACTTACGACTAGTTCAAACTGTCCTTCTAATCAAACTGTATTATAGGTGTTAATTAATTTGTTGGCAAATATATACATAAATAAATACACAGGCCACAAAACATGTAACATGTAACGTTAACAACGTAAAGCTTTGAAAACTTACTACGGTTTGCTAAAAAAACTTTCACTTGATGTGATTCAGTACAGAAGTTATTAATCTCCTTATTTTGGTTTTAAAAGTTTTTAAGTTTTCGAAAATCAAAGTTATTTCCCATTAGTAGCATTATTTGTAAGAAGCTTTTAATGTTAACATATTAATGGCAGTTTGAAGAAACCACCTTTATCCAAACAAAGGTTTCTTATTTAAAAGATTACGTAATCTCTAAACGATAATCGGTACATATATCTAGCAAACATTCGGAGGAAATGTGGCAAAAAACGCACAAATCTGGGGTTTTGTACGTTTGTAGTTTTACTTCCTAAGTAGGAAAAGTACCGATATCGTTGTCGAAATGTAAGTAAGTAGAAACCAAAAGTGACACATTGGAAAAGCGAGTTTAGCTACATCTGTTAAGTTAAACCTCCGTTACGGTACGATCACAGCGAAATCAGAAAGATCTTCCAAGATCGCAGCAACATCCACGATCACCCACTCACTGCACTTGTGATTTTTTACTTTGCACTTTACATAACTGTCCTTCAATCACCGTCAATGAGTGGAAACCTTTGTAAGCTACGGTATTGGTGACGATGATTAAAAAAAAAATTAAGTTTCCTTGCACTGATACAACACTAATTCACGGCATTTTCCCCGGTTATCAAAACTCAAGAACAATCGTTGCACTTGCGATTAATTAAACCGGTTAAGTAAGGCACAAAGTTTTTAATCTGTGTGATGTGCGGGATGTGCTGACTAAACTTGATCGGAAATGGTTATTTGTAAACAACTTTTAATGTAAACATATCAGTGACAGCTAGAAGTGAGAACTAATCCAAACAACTGATCGTTATTTCATAAAATGTAATAGTAAACATTGGGAGAAAATTTGACAAAAATCAAACAAAATTGGGTTTTTGGTGGTTCGTTATTTTGTTTTCAAAGAAGCGAGGCAATTTTTTTATAGCCAAAGACACTCTCACCAATCCAGTAAATACAGAAAAAATGATTAGAACCTTGATCGGTACTCTAGTTTTCTAGGAGTAGGACGGTAAAATGACATTTTGGCGTTACAGACGGAGTCACAGAATGGACAAACAGACATACAGACAGAAATTTAGATAAGACTCGATCCGGCTTTCTTAGGCTATGAAACGTAAAATAACCAAAAACTGCATGATTCTAAGCAATGTACAGACAAAACTGTAATTCTATTTATATAGATTTCAATTTGTTTACATAACAACAGATAAAAATGCTACAAATTCGTTTACATCCATACGAAAATCGTTAGAGTTGGTGATGTTGTAGTGAATTCAAGTAAAATATTGCAATCTTATTTTTATAAATTGTAAATAAGAACTTACGTTAGCTTTTTTCTTTTTTTAAGATTTGCAATAGAAATCCGTAAATTATTTCAAATAGGCTATATCACGGATTTTGTAGTCACAAAGTGACGCTGGCTGTTAGTAACCATAAAACAAATCAGCCCTTACAGAACACAACAATTGGTTGTCGTCTGGTATGACTATTTATTCAAAATAACGCGTCGAGTGTTAATCATAAAGTAGTTCACAATTTGTGCTAAATATGTAAGAGCGACAAATGTTCCATTTTCTGACATAATCAAGACATTTGCTGCTAAAAATCAAGTAAAAATCTAATGTAATTGATTTTTCAAAATTATTATTATTATTATTTCAAAAATACAATGCACTGTCTCTTACAAAGAAAATTTCACCTGGCGGACAAGTGCCACTCACTTCTGCAGCTAACCATAAACGAACGGGCAAAGTGTCCTTGGTCTAGCTTCCCCCAACCCAACCCCCTCTATCTGTTGGCAGAAGCCGACGTAGCCCGATATCATATGTTTGCCGACGTAGCCTAAAAAATCATATGTTTTTTTAGTCAAAATGGGAAAAACCAATTTATACCCCATACATTTCTACACAAATTTCTACATGCACAAAATCACATATTTCTTATTAAAACATAAACATAACTAAAAACAATCCTACTTTGACAGTTCTCAATGTTTATTACAGCTTTTTGTTGCTGTACATGACCAATCTACCAGCATTTGTAACGGCCATATTTATAGCAGTAATGACAGCTGGATCTATTTTTACGAAGGTTCGAATATAGCATAAATCTGTGTACGTGATAATAATAATGCATATAATAATACATTAATTTATATATATGATATATAAAAACGACCACGCGTTTGCCTAGAGAATATTGTGAAGGGATCGATCACCGCGCAGGGCCTATGGAGGCGAACCATGCCATATATTCTGTGACCATGCGGCGGCGCCGGTGAGTCGGACGGTAGGGAGATCAAAGAGGACCGCGACCTGGCTGGAGTGTCGGCAGCGGAGCGGGGATGCACGCGTGCGCGCGCAGCACTTACAACACGAGTTTCCAGCCATTGCCGCTAGGAACGCCACCGCAAAGAGGTACTGAACTAGTTCTGCTAATCTCCGCTAGGATATTTTGCTGGGTACGCTTTTTAGTACTAGATGCATTGTCTTTTAAGGATTCATAGTCAATGGTAATACCAAAAAAGTTTGATTTATTCTTATTCTGAAATTTAATTTAATATTTTGAAAGAATCCATCAAAATGTTATAAAATGTTGTATTTTTTACCTAGAATCTAATAAGGGACAATACTTGAGTGAAGATTCATTCTCAGAAGTGTGTAATCTTGAAAATGTTATTAACTCTGTAAGAATGCTTTAATCTGAAATTTTGTTGACGCTATTAAACCCAAAACTATACCAAACACCAATACTTTGGTATTATGCCGACCACACCTAAATTGGGTTAGGTTACCACACCTAGGTTAGAGATGAGATAACCTAATTCCTAACCAATTAAAAGGTAATACTAAAGTGTCCGTTTTAGAAGCAAGGCAAGATTCACAGGAGTTTTGAGTGTTAAAAGACTTCATGAGCACCAGCGGGGAGGCCAACACCTGGTTTAGACAATGGATCTTCATCAAAGGATTTCTTCTATTGTCATTTTAATGCCTGCACTCTAGACACAATCATCCCTTTACACTGGTTCTGTATACACTTTCCCCTTTTGGGGTTCAATTTTAATCCTTTAACTGCTCAGAAAAAAAACAGACTCAGAAATTTGATTTTTCGAACTGTATGAAAAGCGCTCGAAAATTTTTGTTTCATAACAGTGATTGTAAATTAAGGTATGGGTTTCTATCGTTGGGATCTTTTGGGAATCAGGAGTCCTCCTCTTCCGTGTGCTCCCACTATCTCCGCGTTCCGCCACCTCCGAACCCAAATCTGTCCCACCACCTCCGAATTCTTGAGTGACCCTTATAATCCCGTCACTGCCTGCGTTGTTAGCTGTCATTGCATCCACGGCTGCGAAGCCCCGTGGATGGAAGATTTAATGAAAATTTAACCCGTGGGTTAGGTTAGGTTAGGTTAAGTTAAGTTAAGTTAAGTTAAGTTAAGTTAGGTTAGCTTAGGTTTGGACGGAAAGTCTTAACGCAGGAAGTAACCGAGGATTATAGGGGTCACTCTGAAATTCGGAGGTAGCGGTACACGGAGGTGGCGGTACGTGGAGATAGCGGGAGGTAACCCTCTTCTTCTTACACAGGTGGGAATCCAACTGTTAAGATGTTATTTTGTGAGTCAACGCAGGATATATTGACATGTTTTGGTTGTGATAAAATGATGCTTTTGTTATCTAATTGAAACAGTGATTTTCTTAACGGATAAGTCGAAACTTTCTTTGGTTACGCCTTAGTCATTTTTTGAGAGAGACGAAGAAATTATATCATTTTTACAATTTTGGCAATCGCTCCATAGACAAAGTTAGTTGTTCAACATATGGTTAAAATTTAAAAAAAAAACTAAATGTTAAATTCCTACAATACTTTCATAAGGAACAAATAAACTGTCGTGGTTTGCTTGTTTGGAGGTATAATTTAAACAAATTTCGAAAATTTGTTAATTTTATCGTTTGAAGGTAGAACATTTATCACGTCGAATCATTGATAGCAAAACATGTTCTCTAATCTGTGTCATGGATTTAGGCTCTTGTTTACTTCATCAGTAAAGTAGGCTGTACAGGTGTACAGAAATGTACAGCAAGGTTACTTGAAGGTTACTCGATGAATGTTCTTGCCTACGCGTGTACCAACCTCGGCGGAAGTTAGTATTTCTGATATACAACTAGGGCAATAGCCAATCAGTTTTTTTATGGGGTGGAAAATTTTATTGGCAAGTAGTTTTTCACGTATAATATTGCTTAAGTTTGAATACTGTACATTTAAAGAAAATTGGTTTCAAGTAAAATTGTTTGAAACAAAGAATCAAATTTCGTTGTTCATTCCACCATATGTTTCTATAATTTGGATGACGTTATTCCCAATTTATGTACATTTCTACGTCACATTTGGCAAAATGGTGTATGCAAATCTTAGGAACGTGTTAAATTTACCTATAACAGATATTTGTATTTAATAATCGTAATATTCGTAATCATGACATATTAGAGGTCTAATATTAGATTTGTACAGTCTCACAAAGGTTATCATATGCTCGTGAATGAAACAGTTTAGTTTTTACTAAAATGGCTAACTGAATCTGCGATTAAACATCACAGATTAAAGAATAAACACTTTAAAATCCGACAATTTTAAGGGAATATTTTAGTGAAATTCCCATTATACAAATGGAAATCCGCATAGTCTGCAGGTTTGCTGCGGCGGGGGTATTTTTCAATCTCCTTTTCAATTTGCAAAGCCAAACATCGATGTAAGTACAAGTCCGATGGACTTGATCTCTCGACTGAAACGCAGCTCTAATTAATGTAGATGAATAGCCGATTTACAATGGGAACGTGGCTTAAATACGCTGCCAAATCGTGGAATTGAATAGAGCCATTCTCGCTATTGCAGTAACTGTATAAGCCAATGCCAATTCATCTTGATTCGTAAGTTGAGGGAACTAATTAATACTCGTAGTATTGGAAATGTTAATGAAAACGTAAGGGCTTAAAATAAGCCTAAAATGATAAAACCCCAATTTACCCAATAAACACCGTTCATGCTAATTCGCGTCTAGTTTGAATAAATGTAGGTTAGCGCGTTGGTAACAAATTTTATTAATTTTTCTCGTGTTATCTTCCTAACGGACATAATATATGAACTTGAACTGATATGGTTGTTGGCTTTAAACGATGTAAAGAACTACATTATTTTGAAATACATTCTACATACAACCAACTAAGTTGTTTATTTCGTTGTTACCTCTGGGGACCTAAACGAACATTATTGGTCATATCACTAGGTCTTACCATGAGACCGAAGGTGACTATTGGATACTGAAGCACAGAAAACGTACTAGGTTATAGTAGTACGTTTTCTGTGACTGAAGGCACCTACACAAGGGAGTATGTTCTTTTCCCTTTATAGGAAATTCGCTGAAACGAATCGTACCAAGAATAAATGATAACCATTTCAGATAACTCTATTGTTCGTATATTTTAAAGTGTTCAATTTGATTAATTCTTAACTGAATCCTTGATCTTGGCATTTATCAGGCACAATTTAGCAACAATGTTAACACTATCGCAGTTGTCACAATACTGCGCGCATCTTTTTATCTTATCAAGGAGAAGATAAAGTCACATCCGTTGTGCGTTTCAATTACGACTGTGTTTTAATCTTATTAAAACAAACATACCTTCTACCATATACAAGGTAATGGTAAAACATGGCAACAATATACACAGTCTCATTTTGCGTTGAAATGGTTTTAATTTTACTATTTGTTTGTTCGTTGTCTGTTTATCATGCTAACATATTTTATTTTATTGTAAAATATTGTAGTCACTTTAGGTCGTTCTACTTTTTTGTATCTAGGCTGTATGACAGGTGAAATAAATTATTATCGAGTTTCATTAAAAAGATTATGGTTATATTTTCGTCGCAAACTAACAATAGCCTATAGTTTTTATGCACTGACTTTTCGTTGTTTAGCTTGGGCGTACAGCTCTTTGGAACCATTGATTTTAGTAAACCTTGGTACCGGTATATTGTTTTAGCGTGGTTTCACCTGATTTGGTAGTTTTCGATTGGTCTAGAGAGGAACCATTTAGTTTTTATAAAAATATAAAACAAGTCAATGGTGTCACCTTAAAGTTTGAAATACATGTGTTTCACCTTGAAACGTCACTGTCTTTTTCTACTGATTCCAACCACACAATCGTGGGTAAATTTTTAAGAACTTTATGTCGTAATGCAATACAACAGAGAGTTAAGCGGATTTACACCATCTCGGCACTGGTGTAGTTTAACAAGACCGGAATAAATAAATCGCGAGGAAAGCCGCGGAAATGTGTTTAGGAGGGTTGTTTTGGAGGGAGATTCGAGCGGGAGTTTCAGTGGGCGGTGGGCCGCATGCAGACAGTCGAATACGCACCAATGTTACCTTTGACATTTCCACCCACTTTGGCCAGTTAACATTGACGATGTAAACATATGTTACAGCGCAATTAGCTGTTAATTAAAGAGTTTCCAGCAGTTTCTGCACTCACGCGTCTTTTGAAGTGACGCAATTTGTTGATGATTCATTATGATTCTTCGTATTGTTGAATTTTAATGGTGAATATTGGTTTGCAAAAAGTATTTTTTCTTTGCGTACATTTTTGTAGTTGTGCATTCGTTTAGTTGCACAAATAATGTTACGTATATATATTTTAGTAAAATATAGGAAAACGGGGGTAGTTTCAAAATATTCATTCT
Organism: Macrosteles quadrilineatus; assembly: GCF_028750875.1. Classification (NCBI taxonomy): domain Eukaryota; kingdom Metazoa; phylum Arthropoda; class Insecta; order Hemiptera; family Cicadellidae; genus Macrosteles; species Macrosteles quadrilineatus. Next base: position 2,889,672 of record NW_026542597.1, read on the forward strand.
TGTTATAGAATCAATACTTTATTTACCTACATATTTTTTTATTTTACTATTCCACCCGACCTTCTGTTGCATACCTTCTTTATTGTAATCATATTTAATCTATACGGGTATTTATCTCGAGTTTCGTGAGTTTTATTATACGTCAAACATTATGCCCTGTAACAATAATTGTTTTACCAGTTTTAACATGACGAATCCAATTGCTTATGCTAAAAACGGCTACTGATTATACTTTGTTATCAATACCCACGCTTTCGGGTATCCATCCAGGTCTGGGAAAATCCTTGGGTAAATACCCAATGGGTAGGGTACAAATGGGTATTTTCCTGGTAATCACTTGGTGCATCGCCGATTAAAGTTGGGTCGCAAACCAAATTGAATGGAAGTTTATCTACTCGTATGTCTTGTTACCTCAGAAATGTTTAGTAGGAGATCTTGACATGCTTTCATCATTTTTAGCGAATCTCTGTTGGCCCGTCAGTTTTTGACATGTGCAATACAACATGACTTATTCAGTAATGTTTTGGCGAGCCACAGTTTATCTTAAACTGCTACACCTCACTGAGGGGTTTGGTCTCTCTCCACGTCTACTCTCAGCACTGACCACTCCACAGCGGACGGGTTTGCCAAGTGTTTACCCGCGATCTAGAGGGCAACGGTCACCGGTCCTGCACCGGGACAGCCAAGGACGAGTCCGCTAGCCTTGAGGAAGGTCAATGCACAGCGGCGAAACGTCGCTTTGTCTCGGTGCACGGCTATATTTAGACGCAGGCCCTAGTTGTGCAATAGCGAAAATACTATGAGTGTTCAGGGACTTGTCAATTTGTATTCTAATTTGAATTCTAAGAAACAAATTGAGAAGTTGGTGAAAACAGATTCAATTTGTGTTTATTTGTCTATAGTAAGGTACAGATAGGCCTACAGAAAAAAAGGAACACCTAAATCAAATTAAAATACAATTTGTTTGTATTTGCGTTTTTAACCTTGTTTTTTTATATTGAATTGTTGTAAATTGCATTATTGTAGGCCGATCATTTTAAATTTTATTTTAACAGTAATAGATCAAGTTAGTTTCGGTAGAATTAATTGCTGTAAATACCATAATCTAAATCTAATACCCGGTGGAAGCATTTACACTTGGTGTAACATAAAACAAAAATTTTCCAGTGTATTAAATACTGAGTTGAAATAAAAGTGCCACTAGTTGACGCTTTCAACAGGTGTAATTTGTTCAACAATGCACACTTCTAAATTTAAAAACGTAGCATAACCAAGGCCTACAATATGATATAAATTTACATAATACCGTGTCCTGTTTGTCAATTAATTTTAAATCCATGCTGTATATTCTTTTAAAATAGAATCACGTCAAACCCTACCCAGCCAATGTTTTTTATTAAAGAAAGTTACAAATTGTCTTGGCGATCCAGACTAAAGTGAGTATTTCTGGGTTAGCGTAGGAGTAACTTGCACAATCCCACAGGAGTTCTTATTTCCTGGGATAATCTCGTAACAAAGTTACCTCCGTAGCTTGCGTCATTGACCCCCTCCCCCTTCCCCTCCCCCTTCCCCTCCACAACCCCCGATCATCCTTTCATGGCTCGACATAACCCTCTGTTGTGTACACAGTGTAGGTGGATAATAGGGGTTAATTTAAATAGAAACCTTATGTTGGTGTAACATTGGGTTTTTTAACCCTGCAAAAAGTTATAGTATACAAGATGCATTTTAGATACAGCAGTTTTAGAGTCCTTAGAGCGTTGCTGTGCTAACTTATAAACAAATTGCAAAACTACCAAAAAACTTCTAATTTCATAGTGTCCTAGATATTTAAATTGCAATCACTTTGGTGTTGATAAAATATTTTGACATAGTAAATAACTCGTCAGTGACTGTTTGAAAATACTGTAACATTACTATTTGGTTGGCAAATCCAAAATGGGTGTTAGCCTAAAGGACTCCCTAGGTCTTTTGGAGTTTTCTCCCTAACTATTCGCGTAAATATACTAAATTATTTAATTTTTAGATATCCAAATTGTATTGGAATTTTATGTTTCATAAAATAAATCCCTCATAAATTGCGTTCTATTAGTCCGATCATGCTGGTTCGCGAACTCGTTCGAAATAAAAACACAAGTTACACATTTATGCCTAAATATTTGGAATGGATGACTTAAAAAGTAGATCAACACGTGATCAGCTGTTAACATAATCAGCTGTAGCATTGTTGCACCGGCTGACATATGTCAACACTGGTGACGCGTTTGTTGAATAAAGCATTGTTGATTAACATCTGTGTGCTGATGTGTTGCGAAATGTTTTGATCCGTTACATATGGTCGTGTTTATTGTTGACGTACGTGGCTCGAGGACTTGTTACGGACACAAACAATTCCTTGTGTGTTTCGTCAACAACACAGATAATTAGGTCAAAAAATGGTTACGATAATGTGCTCTGTCACATGGAAGGGTTGGAAAAATGTTGATATCCGTAGATGGGCTGTATCACTTTTGTTCCGTGGTTGAAGCTAATTTCTTCACATCAAAGACCGGCCTAAACATCGCGTTTGTTCCGCGAGAGAGGGGGCTGTACTCTCACTCCCCCAAATCCTCTTTTTCACCCTCCTCCTAACTTTATTTGATGCGGGCTTTCAAACTGGCGAAACTATAATTTTCTCCTTAACAAAAATATCAATAATTTAACCCATCCTAACCTAACCTAACCTGACCTGACCTAACCCATGAAAGATAGAATTAGGAGAGCGAAAGAGCGGATTTGGGGGAGGGAGAGTGCAGCCCCCTCTCTCACGGAACAAGAGAGATGCCCGCGGAACAAAAGTGATGTTTCGGCCGGTCCCGAAATCTACCTGCTGACCCCCGGAACAAGTGATGTGTAAAATACATGAGTTTGTGTAAATTTAACTAACTTACTAACCTCCTAACTAACCTTGTTTTTATGTATTTTCCCAGTGGCAAGAACTAGAATAGAAGGACCTTTGTTCTTACAAGAACAAAGGCTTAAGGTAACTAAGTTCAAAAATTAAATAACCTTGTTTCCTTGAGATATGTCAAATGCAATGCAAAAAGCAACAGGCCAAGATTTCGCTTGATTCAAGCTTGAGTTCACTTTATTCATTGTTATTGTTCCCAACAGTGCCATGTAATCTGTGGTAAGTGTATATTTTCAAGGGGCTGCTTTAGATGTAAATCTGGCAATCGTTTACGTAATGTTAATGGCAAAGAGCTTTCTCGGTTTTCCATCCATCGCGAGTTGTAAGGGTTTTTTTTATAAATGGGAAGATTAAACAGATTATTTTGCTCAATAAACTGTTAAATGGGCACCATTTTCTGATACTATTTTGCAGGTATAAACAACGCCAGTTTATACAAATATTAACAAAAATATATCCTAAATAAATACAATCTCCAAATAAATTCACGTCTCCGTAAAATAAAAATTTACAGTGTAGCTGCCTTTAAACCTTCACAAAACAACCAGTTTATGGAGTCTGTAATACATAGTAAACATTTAGTTATTTTTAATGAAGTTATGTTTACCTTGTTTGTTTATGTTGGATAAGTACTGTTTGATGCTTCCTAAAAGCTTAGTATGTTTGAATTAAGTTTGTGGAAATTTTTTTTTAAACGAGAAGTTGCCCAAATTATTTTTCAAATAAATAACGAATTGGTTTAGTTCGTTCAAAATAAAAAAGGAAAAAGTTGAATTTTTGTAGTTTAGGTGTATGCCCTACTCTTTTTCGACCACAAAAGTTCGCAAAACTCGTCTTTCCTCCCAGAAAATAACCAATCGAAATATGTCAAACATCTTTTTCCTTGCCTATATGTAAGGACGGTTTGTGCAAAAACCAAATAGGTTTGAAACTGAAATAAAACACAAAATTGTATCCTTAACAACGATTACATGCACCAAAGTAGATTAAACTTCTGATAAGGAAATAAGCCTACAAAAAAGTAAGGCGTACAAACGATCTCTGGAATGTGTTTTCCCTTGTTTAATCCACCTTGAATGCTCGTTTATGTTTATTCCCTCTTGTTTTGGGGTTTCCTTATCTCCAGGCAACATTTGCTTACGCCTTCTATAAGGGTAACAACAGTAATATACGTGATAGGTTCGACCAGTTGTAGTAAACCTTTATTTCGGATACCGATTACATTTAGTTAATTTTACATCGTGAAAGGAGTGATCCTTTCCATTTCCATATATATAAATACCCCCGCCGCAGCAAACCTGCAGACAAAGCGAATTTCCATTTGCCTGATTGGATTTACACTATAACGTCTCCTTAAAAATATCACATTCCTTATTTAAATAGAATCAGTTTAACACATACTTAGGTTTGCTGCAACAGGGAGGGTAAAAGTGGTTTTTTATGTAAAATGTTAAAATAGTTAGTAAGAAATAAAAACATTATCCAAATTTGGGCAAAATATGTTAATGTTACAAGTCAGGAGCCCCGCACAACAATAGCCAGGCGCCGTCTCAAAAGGGTTGTTTGTCAAAACGGGATTTCTCCGAACGCACCAGTGATAGACAATAGACCTATGTCAACGGACTATCTCAATAGAGGCTCCAGAACCTTCTACACTTCTACGCCGGTTTGTAAACAACGGATACTCGAACTCTCCACTCTGGAATGTTCTACGGCAAGGTTATATAAGGGACCGTCTTCCGGCACACGGCAGTTGAGTTGAGTTGAGCCTTCCGAGAATCGTCGCAGCAAGTGCCCGTCGGTGTTAGTGACCAGTGCTAGTGCTAGTGGCAGTGACAGTGTAGTGACAGTGACAGTAACAGTGTAGTGCCTCTAGTGACAGTGTAGTGACAGTGTTGTAACAGAAGTGATAAATCCTGTAGAGGCTAGCTGTAAGTAGAAACATTGTAAATTAGAATAGGCTTTAGCTAGGTTTAGATAGGGTTAGTTAGGTGTTAGGTAATTGCAAATATTGTAAATAGAGAATAATTAGTGTAAATAAATAGTTATTATAAAATCGCCAAGTTTTATTTGTAAAGAACCTGCTAAGCCCGCAACAATTGGTGTCAGAAAGCGGCATTATTTTGGCGATTTTATTTGTAAAAAAAGAATTAAGGATTTTGTTAGATATTAGTACGATTCAAGGTCCTTGTTACATATTAGTAATTTGTGTCGTAAATTTGTTTACAAAGAATAAAATCATTTATTGTAAAATTATTGTAATTGTTTTGCATAAAAATGGCTTTCAAAGGTGTAAAACTTGATGAATTAAAAGTAGTTGATCTTAGGAGAGAATTAGAAGAACGAGATCTAGATACTAGTGGAACTAAATCAGCCCTTCAGGCACGCCTTAAACAAGCTTTAATTGATGCAGGTGAAGACCTAGATAACGTTTTATTTGAAACATCTGATTTTAATAAAATGCTTAAAAACCTAGAAGCAAATATTGAGTCAAAAATGTTAGAAAACAGCAAAGCGTTAGAGTCAAAAATGTCAGAAAATAGCAAAACATTAGAGTCAATGTCAGAAAATAGCAAAGCATTAGATTCAAAAATGTCAAACCTAGAAGCAAATATTGAGTCAAAAATATTAGAAAACAGTAAAGCATTAGAGTCAAAAATGTCGAATGTAGAATCAAAAATGCTGAACAAGTTAGATGAGTATTCTAGCAAAGTTGATGATTTAGAAAGTAGGATCAATGAAATGGATGAGAAATTTAATTGTATAGAAAAGAATCTAGAAGATAGGTTAGTTAAGCTTAGGCAGGAAATGGCTGCATCGGGGAGCTTCACACCTGCGTCATCGGCTAGCACTGGCGAACTTCAGCAGGATAACGCCCTAGAAACGATCTCCAAGCCAGCGCCCACCATTGCTGCCGTTGCCCCTCAGAACATCGTTCCTCACTTCGATGGTAAAACTCCCTGGGAGGACTACATGCTTCTATTCGAGACAGCGGCTATGGTTCATGGGTGGACCGAGGAGACAAAAGCTTCGACACTGTGTCTTGCACTACGGGGCGATGCAATAGCTGTTCTGCATGCTATGCCAATGGCGGAGCGGAAGAACTTCGCAGAATTAGTAAGGAGATTGGACATGCGCTTTGGACATCGACATATGGACCAGCTCTACCGATCACAGCTGCGGAACCGGATCCAAAAGCCCAGCGAGTCACTCCAGGAGTTTGAAGCCGACATTGCTCGCCTGGTGAGAAACGCCTATCCTTCGGTCACGGATGATGTCTACGAGAGTTTGGCGGTGGATAAATTCCTAGACGGTCTACGTGAACCTGAGACTCAACAGGCAGTGAAGCTCGCCAGACCAAAGACCCTGAGTGACGCACTGACACAGGCACTGGAGTTCGAGGCTGTACGGCAGTCGGTGAGAGGTCAGGCCCGAGTCCGTGTGGCAGACACAGAAACTACATCTCCACTTGACATCGAGGAGCTGGTGAAAAGAGTTCTGGAGGCGCTAAAAACACGTCGCCGGCAGATACGCTGTTGGAGCTGTAGACAGATGGGACATCCCAGGAGTAAATGTCCTTCAACCACATCAGAACCGGAACAGGAAAACTAAGGAGGGTTGATGGAAAGGGGCAACCGTCAGCCCGCGATTTGAAAGCCCCGAGGAACAGTGTTAAAGTTGCTTCACTTGGAAGTCAGTCAAGCAGTTTCTACATAGACGGAAAGGTGAACGGGCGTCTCCAAAGCTGTCTTCTGGACACCGGGGCGACTATGACCATCCTGAATCCAAACACTGTGTCGAATGAAGATATTTCACCAACATCATGGTCTCTACGTACAGCTACGGGTCAGCTGGCTCAGGTCTATGGGCAGACGGTTGCTACCTTCCACATCGGCGGCTGCGTATTTAAACATTGCGCACTAGTTGCCGACATAGACGAGGACGTGATTTTAGGAACTGACATAATGGTGAAGTACGGACTGAAGTTGGACATGTCAAGAGGACTAGTGACTCTCGGAGACGAAGATGTCATACTTCGGCGTGGGAAAGATATCTCTGCACGCGTACTTCTACTGGAAGACACAACGCTACCAGCGCGCAGCCAGGTCATCGTTCAAGCTACTGTAGAAGGAGATTGGACTAGTGGGCAAAGTGTTCTGCTGGAGCCAGCAAGTGACAGTGAATCCCAGCTTGGTCGTGGTGTCTTTGTCGCCAGATCCTTATTTAACTTGGGACACGAAAATCCGGTGCGACTGATGAACTTGAATGGTTTCCCTGTGGCGATAAAAAGAGGAGTGAAGATCGGAACGTGCGTGGCTGTTAACTCAGTGGTACGTCAACTAAAATCATGTCCACCATCCCCAAATGGATTGCCGAAGGAGCTAGAAAATTTCGTGGAGAGCACCTGTCAGGATCTGACGCGTCAACAAAGTGCTAAAATAAGGGACTTCATTATCAGATGGCAAGATGCCTTCGAATACGGAAGTGGACCTAGAGGAAGAACAAACATAGTACAGCACAAGATAGACACCGGAGATGCAAAACCCATACGTCAGGCTCCTAGACGACTCCCGCTAGCAAAACGTGACGAAGCTGAGAAAATCATAAAAGAGATGGAAGCGGATGGTGTCATCGAGCCTTCTAGCAGCCCTTGGGTGTCACCTGTGGTACTAGTGAAAAAGAAAGACGGCTCAACAAGATTTTGCGTAGACTACCGCCTTCTCAACAATGTCACCAAGAAAGACAGCTACCCTCTCCCCAGGATTGATGACACACTCGACACTCTGGGAGGATGCCAAATATTCTCAACTTTGGATCTGAGAAGTGGCTACTGGCAGGTCGGGCTCGCTCCTGAGGACAAGGAGAAGACGGCGTTCTCTATTGGGACAGGACTTTGGCAATTCACTGTGCTGCCTTTTGGACTTTGCAACGCCCCTGCTACTTTTGAAAGGCTTATGGAGAACGTCCTCAGGGGATTGTCATGGGAGACATGCCTGGTTTACTTGGATGACATTATCGTCTTAGGTAAATCGTTCGAAGACCACCTGAAGAACTTAGAGAATGTCTTCATGCGACTGCGGATGGCTAATCTGAAGTTGAACCCCAAGAAGTGCAACTTGTTCCGCAAACAGGTCAATTACCTCGGCCATGTCGTATCGGACAAAGGAGTGTCTGTGGATCCGGAGAAGATCAGAGCTATCACTGATTGGCCAATACCTCAGGATAAGCACCAGGTTAGGAGCTTCCTCGGGCTGTGTGCTTACTACAGGAAATTTGTTAAGGGATTTGCTAATATTGCAAAACCACTAACCAAGTTGACCGAAGACAAGAGGACCTTTGTTTGGGATAACGACTGCGTGAAAGCTTTTGAAGAGCTGAAGACTAAATTATGCAGCGCACCCATATTGAGCTACCCACGATCCGACGGAAAGTTCATACTAGACACGGACGCCAGCAATACAGCCATTGGAGGAGTTCTTTCTCAGCTCCAGGATGGAGAAGAACATGTGATCGGGTACTTCAGTAAGGTCCTGTCAGCACCTGAGCGTAATTACTGTGTCACCAGGAGGGAGCTTCTCGCAGTGGTTAAGTCAATAGAACACTTTCATAAATATCTGTACGGAAGAAGGTTCCTCTTGAGAACGGACCATGCCGCACTGATGTGGTTGCTAAGATTTAAGTCTCCAGAAGGACAGGTTGCAAGATGGTTAGAAAGGTTACAAGAATATGACTTCGAATCAATCCATCGTGCGGGACCAAGCCACAAGAATGCAGATGCACTATCGAGGAGACCGTGTGGGGACAACTGCGTGCACTGCACACGCAAGGAAGACAAAAGTGCATCAGTTCATCGCGTGACCGCCGTTGACGACCAATGGGACAGTAAGAAACTGTCAGAGGACCAGAAGGAAGACACAGACCTAAGACACGTCATGCAGTGGAAGATGGACAATAAAGGAAGACCATCGTGGCAGGATATTGCTCCATTGTCTAAGAACGTCAAGACCTACTGGGCGCAGTGGAACTCGATTTTAATGGAAGAAGGAGTTTTGAAGCGAGTCGTCGAATCGGAGGAAGGGGGGCACCGAAAACTCCAACTAATAATTCCAAGGAAGAGGGTTCCTGAAGTGCTAAGGGAAGTGCACGATGGAATTTCTGGAGGCCATCTAGGGGTACATCGTACACTGGCGAAAGTAAGGGAGCGCTTCTACTGGGCTAATCAGAGAGATGACGTCATAGACTGGTGCAGAAGATGTGTGACCTGCGCAGCATCAAATGGCCCTGTCAACAAACGAAAAGCACCAATGAGGAAATACAACGTAGGTGCCCCGTTTGAGCGCATTGCCATTGACGTAGCAGGACCGTTCCCCATGTCCGATGCTGGAAATAGATTTATTTTGGTAGCAATGGATTACTTCAGCAAATGGGTAGAGGCCTATGCATTGCCTAACCAGGAAGCGGTAACAGTTGCAGATATATTAATCAAGGAATTGGTGAGCAGATTTGGAGTCCCGCTCGAACTTCATTCTGACCAAGGAAGAAATTTTGAGTCAGCAGTATTCTCCAGAATGTGTGAAGTTCTTGGTATCCGGAAGACTCGAACAACACCTCTGCACCCACAGTCAGATGGCATGGTAGAACGCATGAACAGGACGATGGGAAGATATCTGTCAAAAGTTGTCTCCGAACATCAGCGGGACTGGGACCAATACCTGCACCTGTTTCTACTTGCGTATAGGAGTTCTGTCAACGAAACCACCGGCCAGACTCCAGCCAACGTAGTTTTTGGCCGAGAGCTCCGTCTTCCATGCGACCTGCAGTATGGATTGAAGCCAGATGAATGTGTGGTTGGCGAGGACTACGTATCTGATCTGCGGAAGAGGATGGACGAGATACATGAGAAAGTCCGTCGCAACATATCTGGAGCAGGCGACAGGATGAAGGAGAGGTACGACGTGAAGGCCGAGAAAGGAGGGTTCACACCTGGAGACCTCGTGTGGCTACACAATCCCCGAAGGCGTCGTGGATATTCACCAAAACTCCAGAACTCGTGGGAAGGACCTTATGAAGTTATTTCCCGTCTAAATGACGTCATCTACCGGATTAAGAAGCAACCAAATGGCAAACCCAAGATAGTCCATTTCAACAGGCTTGCACGCTACAAAGGTGATCATGGCCAACGAGAGGAACAACAAGTTCGGAACCTGTCGACCGAGCCAAAAGACGCCGTGCCTGAGAGACGTGGGAAGGAAGGACCGAGGCTGTTATACAAGGACCTCTTCACCTTGCCAGTGGAATATGCCTTGGCACACTGCGTAGCAGAAGACCTGAGAGCGTCGCGAGGTATAGCCACAGTCTTCAGAAAAAAGTTTGGAGGGACCGAAGATCTTGAGCGTCAGAGCCCCACCATTGGCACGACCCTTCACCTGAAGCGCAATGGACAGCATTTGTTCTACCTCGTAACAAAGGAAACGTCAAACAATAAGCCTTCCTACGAATCGTTGAAGAAAAGCCTGCAAGACCTACGTGACAAGCTCCTTCGGATTGGAATAAAAAAGCTTGCTATCCCCAGGCTGGGATGTGGTTATGACGGATTGGAGTGGAGGATCGTGAGGGATATGGTGCAGGAACTTTTCGAGGACACTGGCATCGACATTGTGGTCTGTGTATACAACCCGTGGGGAACCGGAGACATTATTGGTCCAGAAGATCTCAAGCTTCGAGAGAAATCTGTTCTGGGGCAGAACAGTCTTAAGGAGGGGGTAGTGTTACAAGTCAGGAGCCCCGCACAACAATAGCCAGGCGCCGTCTCAAAAGGGTTGTTTGTCAAAACGGGATTTCTCCGAACGCACCAGTGATAGACAATAGACCTATGTCAACGGACTATCTCAATAGAGGCTCCAGAACCTTCTACACTTCTACGCCGGTTTGTAAACAACGGATACTCGAACTCTCCACTCTGGAATGTTCTACGGCAAGGTTATATAAGGGACCGTCTTCCGGCACACGGCAGTTGAGTTGAGTTGAGCCTTCCGAGAATCGTCGCAGCAAGTGCCCGTCGGTGTTAGTGACCAGTGCTAGTGCTAGTGGCAGTGACAGTGTAGTGACAGTGACAGTAACAGTGTAGTGCCTCTAGTGACAGTGTAGTGACAGTGTTGTAACAGAAGTGATAAATCCTGTAGAGGCTAGCTGTAAGTAGAAACATTGTAAATTAGAATAGGCTTTAGCTAGGTTTAGATAGGGTTAGTTAGGTGTTAGGTAATTGCAAATATTGTAAATAGAGAATAATTAGTGTAAATAAATAGTTATTATAAAATCGCCAAGTTTTATTTGTAAAGAACCTGCTAAGCCCGCAACATTAATAAACAAGCAAACTACAACAGTTAACCCATAAGAATAACATGGGAATTTTGAATTTAAAATTTTTTGGAATTTTCTCCGTAATCATTAGGTGCATTATAACGCTTCAATAAACTAAATTATTTGTTTTTTTAAGCTCTACAAAATAGTTTGGAAAGAAATTGCAAAATTTTATGTATTTTGAGTCAAAAATCGGAAAACCCCATTTTTACCCCATAAAACCCCCCCATAAACCCCCGTTCCCATAATCCGATCATGCTGGTTCGCGAACTCGTTCAAATAAACGTAGGTTTACACGTTTGTACCGAATTTCATCAAAATCGGATCGTTTTTGCTCGAGTTATCGCGCTAACGGACACATATACATATAAATATATATATATATATATATGAATTTGAACGGATGGTGTTTTTGGCCTCTAGGGACCTCAAAACGAAAAAAAAATCGGTCCCGGGTCCAGGTCTTACCATGAGTACTACGGTAATAGCTTATTCCCTATATGGGAAATTCGCTAAAACCATAGACCATAGTCTGGTATTGTGTACATCAACTGGACTTGAACTATAAACCTACATGGAATTACTCCGCCAGAAGCGGCTGCTTTCAAGGTGTCGAGCGTACAAATCGGTAATTTGGTTTTGAAACCCGCCTTTCTGTGGGTGTCATTCAAGGTTGCTCCTAGTTATTTCGCTGTTGACGCTATGTTACAATTCTAAAGGTGCTGTATTTATTCATTGTATTTGCATTTGAAAAGAATACTCCATTGAAGTACTGTATTTTAAAGTTGTAAAGACATTTGTAAGTTTATGTGTGGAGAAAAATCTTCCGTACCTTGGTTTAAACGTTTAAACATCGTTTTCTTGTCCTCAATTAGACTAGTTCAGCTGACTCTGGTGGTTTGAAATGAGTTGTCCATGGGTAATATTCATACAAAAACTTCGTACAGTTTGTAGAGAATTTCCTCAAATACAAAGAATTCATTTAACATGTATACCACATCATGTCTTGATTTTAAAAATAAATTAAAGTTTTGTAATGGAATTCGGACCAATGGGTCACTAAATTAGCACAAAAGCCACTGGTGACAGTCGGGATTTGAACCTAAACCTTTCGGACCAAAGTCCCGCTTTTTATTCACTAGGTACTTTACCTTACCCTATTCGTAAGTTACAATCGTACAACTTGAGAACAATTATAGAACAAAGTGGTAGATAGAGCGGACAGCAATTTATGTAAAAGTTAGAAATGCTAATTAATGTTTTAGAACCAATTAGACAACACACTCATTCATCAAGCCCAAGGATGCTTAGCATTGTGGCAGAGAGTCAACAACAGCTTGGATAAAGAAATAGAAATTCTGTGCGCCTGCCAAACAAAACACACGTTTAAAAACAACAAAAGAGTATAGGAGTAAAGGAATGCACTAGTTTGGCAAAAGGTTGTCTATTTGGCAGTTATACAGGGTTTAAAAAAGGGGGGGGACATATTTTACCTAGTGATTCCTTGGGTCAAAATAAAGAGAAAATCAAGAATAACATTATTTTTCGAAATCGCTTCGTTAACCAGATATCCGCCATTTTGTATTTTTTACATAAACATTTTTATTTTTGAATTTTTTCAACCAATCTTTATAAAACTTCGTATGTAGGTTGAGGTAAAAAAGACCAATATTAGAAAAAAAATCATCTTGATTCAACTTAAAATTTCAAAATGGTGGCCATTTGAAACTTTTAAACTCAAATTACTCGAAAATGACTGGTTAAAAAAATGCTAAGAATGCTTTTATTTAGCATTTTTAATTACCTATCAAACGATACCAAGTTCAAAAAGATCGAATAAGAAATAGCTTAAATGTTACGATTTTTTGTTATAAAATGGGGTAGAACAAGGCAGAAGCTAGTCAGGTTTGCCCCATTTTACAACTAAAAATCGTAATAGTGTTGGTGTGTGGCAACGTCGCACCGGCGGCCTAGCAGCAACAGCAGCTCCATCATCATTAGGTGCAACAGCCGTTTAAGTAGGCCGGGACTGCGGCGTTGCCACTTTTGTCTCACCGGCGGCCTAGCAGCAGGACACAACCTAGCAGACGCGGCCTTGTATTTAAGAAGGTATGGTTGAACACGAACCAAAAAGATTTACATGTTTCAATCGAATTCATTGTCTGATTAGTTCCTGGTTACCCAGGGTAATTAGAATAGAAATGCACCTCTTCCTCTATACTTGGTGGAGTCAATGATTGTTTATTTTAAGGTGTTTGTGTTGCAATATAATTGTTAATAGATTGCATTTGTTTTAGGTAAGTGAAAACTCATCACACCATCTTTGAAAGGGTTCATTTCTGTGTCAGTAAGTAAGATCAGTTGGATTTTTAAACACAATACTAAAGATGTCATGTAGTAAAATAATTTGTACAATTCATTAGGAGTCTGTACAATTATTTTGAATTATGGCGCAACTGTGCAAGCATTGTTTTAAGGGATTAAAAGGAATCATTGTAATTATTTTTATAGTATTTTATAAAGTTAGGAGTATTTGTCTTTGTGTGTGTATTTGCAACTGACATACTGTATTCCATCATTCAAATTCGCTAACCACACGCTATGGATAGTTTCGTATGTAAATAAGTAAATACTATTTTACTGGTTATTGTGTAATCAAAAACTTTGTGAAAATTGTCACTCCCATAATTCTGACGACAATACACATTGTGAATATGCAGTCACAAGAATACCCGAATTTCAATAGGTGGATATAAATTAAGCACTTTCCTATCAGATCGCTAACTGACACGTGAAAGACTTATTTTGTATCATTATGTAGTTTCCCGTGGTCTTTTCACTCGCCAACTGCCTAATTGTTTGTTTTGAAGCAGACATTCAAGGTCCGCAAATTACTAATGACACGTTTCCCTCCACAATTTCCCGCCTAAATACACGTTATGTCCGTCAATAGTCGGAACCCACCTGCGACCAGTGTGATCATTGCCATGGCATCGTACGGCAGTAGCACGACTAAACATTTCGCGGGAAACAGATAGATAGCCGTCCCTTGGTGTTATTCAACAAATTTATTGTTAAACGAACGCTTGGAAAACTATTTAACAAATTTCCAGGGAATCTTATTTGTGTATGCAAACACTATCGATAGTTTTCAAAGAATCAGTGGTTTTTCATATTTGTAAATAATTTGCTTACAATGTTAACACACATTTTAGATATTAGTTTGATCCACTTCCATTCCTTAAAGTGTTAAATCATAAGATATTAGGTTATCTAGGTTAATTACCATTTTTATAATGATAGAGCTTTTTTGGTACGCAATGGAAAATTTGAGATACAATAACATATTTGTCTGGAGATAGTTTAGTTAATGACGCTGTTTCCTTTTTATACAAATATGATAATGTAATTTACTATACACAGAGTAGACTTCCCATCCAATATAAAATTTTGAAGCCCAAAAACGTGGAGCAATCTGTTGAGATGGTCACTAACCAATGACAATATTCTGTGTCAAGTGATAAATCAGCTGTTGGCTTAACAGCAATTTTTTTTAAATTCTAGTTAATAGTTAGTACCTGACTATCCAATAGTCAATGCTAGAACCCTCTGGTGAGATGGTTCTAACTTCATCTATTTTCTTGGCTTCAAAATGTTTACATTGCATGGGAAGTCTATAATAATCAATGATGCAATTGTGTTTTGATTGCAGAAAAATACCTCTTATTCCACTATTTTATTAGTAAAAATGTTAATTTTGCAACGAATGATAACTTTTAGCTTTGATTACGATTATCTGATGGTGACGAGTTTAAAATTATATTTTTGTAGAAATTATGGGGTTTTAGCGAATAATTTACCATCTCTTGATTATTTAATACGATAATGACATTATTTTATAAATACGTGTTGGGGGTTTTTCTCGTCCCATTGATGAATTCGGTTCTCCTAGAGAGAAAAAGATATATTTACTGTTACAACTTAATTGTCATAAAATCTTATTTTTGATTTGTTCACTTCAAACATAGTAGCAGATGTTTTTTAATTAATTTGAGTTGGACCCTAAATTGTATTAATTTAAAATTATTTTGTAATATTTTTACTTTATTTGAAAATTTTAAAACAGACTCGTACAAAACATATTAGGATATCGAAGGATTTTACAACACAATAGTTTGGTGTTTCAACAAATTCAAATTAAAGCTAAAGAAATGTCTGGAAATGTGTTCAGAAGTTGCAAATAGTATATTTTATGGTAATGCATATTGCGGAATGGTTCCATTCTACAATATGGGTCAGATTCAACTTTAGTTTTCCACATTGCTATTCCCTACGTGGCTTGGATACTGTACTTCGAGTCAATAACGTCAAAAACGAGGTGTCCACAATATGAGCGGTTTCTGCAGATTTGTAATACTCACTAGTACATTATGGAACAAATCTCTTGTTTGCGATTCCGGACTTGTTGGACATGTAAATTTGAATTTTTAGGCATACGCCTTTACAGTATAACTGAATTATAACATGTTATTTGCTCATACAGGGTGTTCAAAAAGGGTAGGGGAATAATTCGAACAGTGATTCCTTCGTCCTAAATAAAGAGAACAGAAATACAGCAATCTTTTAGTTGTAAAATAAGGCAAACCTGACTAGCTTAACTTCATTTTACGAACAAAAATCGTGATACGTAAGTTATTCTTGATTCGATCTTTTTAACTTGGTGTCGTTTGATAGGGAATATAAAAAGCTAAATAAAAGTGTACTTGACAATTTTCCATCAAATCAACAATTTTTTTTTATAAAGTTTACAATTTTGAAATGGTTGCTATTTTGACTTTTTGAACTGAACCAAGGTAATTCTTTTCTCTCACATGGGTAGCTTCCACCCTATAGTCGTCATACCAAGTTTCATAAATATCGGTTGGAACAATCCAAAGATAAAATAGTGTAGGCCTATATACGAAATGGAGGATATAGGGTTAACAAAGCGATTGTGGGAAAATATTGATTAATACTCTTTATTTTCTTTTTTTTATTGAACTCTTTATTTTGACCCGGAAGGAATCACTGAGTGAATTATGTCCCTACTCTTTTTTCAAACCATGTATACACATTATGTTTTTGACCTAATTAACTGTAAATATATTTTTTTAATAGTCTGATTTTGTGACTTAAGAGGGGCGGAGCCTTAAGGGAAATTACCTTTTAATTACCATTCGCAGGTGCGATTGATCACAGTAATTAAAATAACACATTAGTCGTAAAAATTGGCTAAGTAGGATGGCTGGAAATGGATGTTACATGAATAGTTAACTTAAAGTAACTTATTCTACGTAATTAGTAGGACACGTTTTTACAGTTGCGGCCTTCTTCAAGATTCCCCGAAGTAGAAGTAGATGAGCTTGGGTCACTCTTGCTAAGGCCCGTTTTGCCAGAAGCGTCTGGTGCTTCCGACGCTCAGCGATGATCGCTAGAGCGATAATCGCTCAGCGTCTATCGTTCGAGCCTATTTCGCCAGAAGCGTCTGTTCCTTGCGATTATTTGAACAGTGAGTGGTTTACTTTGGTGACGAAAGGAATGTTTCAATAAATGAGCAGTAAAAAGCAAATAGTAAAGTATTTGTTAGCTGAGGAATTAGACGATGACGAGATATTAGAAATATCGGGAAAACCTAGGGAAGAAGTGCGTACAATGTTTTTAAATAGACCTGAAAAGGGATATTTTAAATTTTTAATTGAAAATCACCTCCGCTCTGATGAGAGCGGAGTTTCACAAGTTTCATCTAGTTTTTTTTTTCAGTTTTTCATCTTCTTTACTATTGAATCCCCACTTTGATTGTAACATGTCACTAAACTTGAAAACACAATTTATTTAAGGAAATAAAAGTTAAGTCAACAACTAAACAAGTGCTTATTCCAGTAATAATCGCTAGCGACTGCGTTTCCGTCTGCTCTAGGAGCAGTGGTCCGCGTCAGACGCTAGCGTCTCAGACGCTGGCGGCTGTAGTGATAGACGCTTCTGGCAAAATAGACTAACCTAAAACAATGCAAAGCAGTGGGCAGCGATAGACGCGGAGCGATGATCGCTGAGCGATAGACGCACGAGACGCATCTGGCAAAACGGGCCTTTAGTTTTCCAAGTCTATCAAATTTACATCCCAATCACTTACGTCACCGCGCCCTCAAATCCTCAAATGTCACCGACCCGACATCAGGAGATGTTATGTAAACAGCATGACGTTACCCGTTGCGACGCAGTTGTCCTAGTCGACGTGGGTGTCTTGTTTTCTTGACTAATTGTGTGTCATTGACAAACTACTCCAATTACCTACGATTGTTTACTTTGTACACATCGAGATATCCGGTTTGATTGCTTCTTCGAATGTGACGTGATTCACTTTAGAAAGTTGGTGGAATCTGGTGTTGAGGTTGATAGTGACTCAGACCAAGTGAAACCATTGATTTTGGTTACTGCAAGTTACATCCGTGTGTGGAAAATATTGGATGGCTTTGCTGTAGCCTGAAGAATTTAGATATCTTATTTTGTAAAATCCAAAACGTGTTATGCCTGAACAATACCCAGTAACGATTTTGTGTGTTGGTGTCAAATAGTTTTTGTGTCATAATTTATCGTATACGTTATGTAGTCGATATAGGTTACTATAATTAGTATTTATAGATGACGTTTCAAATAGACCACATCCAATCCTATCCGGAGAGCGAGCTGGTTTAGTGGTAGAGCACGGGACTTCGGTCCTGAGGGCTTGGGTTCAAATCCATCCAAATCCAAATAAAGAGCAACCTCCGAGGTCTACCTGAAGTAATGTCAGAGAAGGGAATTATGTTCTGATGGTTCATGTTCAAATTCCGCAAATTAATTAACTATGACTCTTGTGTCCTGGTGGTTCAGATTACATTTTTTAATAAGTTGGTAAAACTTGAAGAAAACAATTAAAGATTAGGTATATCAAGAAGAACTGTGTCTAGATTCAAGTATTTACACAACTACGACCTTCTTTGACCCTTCAAAGGACGCCATCCGGGTTTTCCAAGAAAATTAATATCTGATTCTATACTGACAAACGTTTGCAATAACAGATTTTGATCAAATTTGCACACTACCATCAACACCATCGGTCGTAAATGAACTTGATTTCCAGCTACCGATAATTAGTAATAACGTTGATAACGTAATAACGCGTTGGACCTAATCATTCCCCATTGGGAATACGAGGAAACCTCCGATATGACTTGCCTCGTGTGGCCTGCAGAAAGAACAAAGCGATAATGACAATGATAACACGGGTGATAAGAGCGGGGTGATGATTGTTGGGTGATAAGAAATAATTTGATGCTCCGATACCATCGTAATGGCAACGGGTCTACGGAGGTTGTGGGCAATTGTGGATTCATTTGTTACGTGTTATAATTTGTGACTATAGGTGCAATTGTCAAACGTTATCTCTCACTGAAAGGATGTATATTTTGTACTTTCGTCCTTGGAAAGGTTGATTAGGTTTTATACGTCACAAATGGTATTTTTAATTTGACGTTCAAATTTATAACGTAAAACATTATGATAGATTTCACTAGAATGTTTCTGTTTTCTATGGATTGATAGTTATACTGTATTTATTAGTACTATTTGTCCGAACAATTGACTATTTGTAGTGATAGTACAATACACAGTACAATACAGAAGAAATCTGTCAGAAATAGAAGATTTCCATAAGAAAATACAAGAAACCTTATCCATGGGTCTTAGTTCAAGGCTTGGAATAATGCGTAGTAGTTTATCTCGAACCAACCATGACTCAGATACAACAGACAAGTAGGTCACCAGTGTATAGTGTATGGTGTGTATACACTGACTAAGTAGGTCAACCACCTGTAGTGTAGTCTGATGATAACATCGACAGATGTGATGGACAATATCTTGTACCAACCATGACTCAGATACAACAGACAAGTAGGTCACCAGTGTATAGTGACACAGTGTGTATACACTGACTAAGTAGGTCAACCTCCTGTAGTGTGGTCTGATGATATCGTCGACATATGTGATGGACATAACTATCTTGTACCAACTATGACTCAGATACAACAGACAAGTAGGTCACCAGTGTATAGTGTATGGTGTGTATACACTGGCTAAGTAGGTCAACCACCTGTAGTGTGGTCTGATGATAACGTCGACAGATGTGATGGACATAACTAACTTGTACCAACCATGACTCAGATACAACAGACAAGTAGGTCACCAGTGTATAGTGTATGGTGTGTATACACTGGCTAAGTAGGTCAACCACCAGTAGTGTAGTCTGATGATATCGTCGACTTATGTGATGGACATAACTATCTTGTACCACACATGACTCAGATACAACAGACAAGTAGTTCACCAGTGTATAGTGTATGGTGTGTATACACTGGCTAAGTAGGTCGACCACCTGTAGTGTAGTCTGATGATAACGTCAACAGATGTGATGGACATAACTAACTTGTACCAAACATGACTCAGATACAACAGACAAGTAGGTCACCAGTGTATAGGGTATGGTGTGTATACACTGGCTAAGTAGGTCGACCACCTGTAGTGTAGTCTGATGATAACGTCAGATGTGATGGACATAACTAACTTGTACCAACCATGACTCAGATACAACAGACAATTAGGTCACCAGTGTATAGTGTATGGTGGCTAAGTAGGCCAACCACCTCTTGTGTAGTCTGATGATAACATCGACAGATGTGATGGACATTATCTTGTACCAACCATGACTCAGATATAACAGACAAGTTGGTCACCAGTGTATAGTGTATGGTGGCTAAGTAGGTCAACCACCTGTAGTGTGGTCTGATGATAACGTCGACAGATGTGATGTACCAACCATGACTCAGATATAACAGACAAGTAGGTCACCAGTGTATAGTGTATGGTGTGTATACACTGGCTAAGTAGGCCAACCACCAGTAGTGTGGTCTGATGATAACGTCGACAGATGTGTTGGACAATATTTTGTACCAAACATGACTCAGATACAACATACAAGTAGGTCACCAGTGTATAGTGTATGGTGTGTATACACTGGCTTAGTAGGTCGACCACCTGTAGTGTAGTCTGATGATAACGTCGACATATGTGATGGACATAACTATCTTGTACCAACCATGACTCAGATACAACAGACAAGTAGGTCACCAGTGTATAGTGTATGGTGTGTATACACTGGCTAAGTAGGTCGACCACCTGTAGTGTGGTCTGATGATATCGTCGACAGATGTGATGGACAATATCTTGTACCAACCATGACTCAGATACAACAGACAAGTAGGTCACCAGTGTATAGTGTATGGTGTGTATACACTGGCTAAGTAGGCCAACCACCTGAAGTGTAGTCTGATAATAACGTCGACATATGTGATGGACATAACTATCTTGTACCAACCATGACTCAGATACAACAGATAAGTAGGTCACCAGTGTATAGTGTATGGTGTGTATACACTGGCTAAGTAGGCCAACCACCAGTAGTATAGTCTAATGATAACGTCGACAGATGTGTTGGACAATATCTTGTACCAACCATGACTCAGATACAACAGACAAGTAGGTCACCAGTGTATAGTGTATGGTGTGTATACACTGGCTAAGTAGGTCAACCACCTGTAGTGTGGTCTGATGATAACATTGACAGATGTGTTGAACATAACTAACTTGTTATCTTGTTTAGTACAAACACGATGGGACCCACCTTAATTATTTGTTGATTCATTTGTTTGGTAAATAAACAAAGAATGGTTTTCAAGCGAGAAAATATTTTTTTCATTCGGTTTTGTTGCGTAGTTTCTTAAACGAAATTAATAATTTGTCCGAGTGGAATATTCTAAGATAACCAAATAGTTACGTACATTCAAATAAAATTATACATAGTACATGGCATAAGCTGAAGGAAAAAGATTGACGGATAAACCTGAGTTAATTTGTGTCGAGATGGAGAAACATCTTACAATTGTAAAGTCACCGGTCTGAACTTTGGGATTACAGTATAGAAATATGTTAGTGATTGATTTTAAGTAACTCCACATTTCGATGAACATTTTTATTGAATGAAAGATACAACTATGCACACATTGTCAATGTCAACAGAAGTATTATATTTTTACTGGACACAAGTAAAGGTAAGTCATATGCTATCGATCGCATATGCTATGCGAATCGATGCTATTTAATACGAAATTGGCAAATGCGTTAACGTTTTTATCAGAATAAACTAAGTTAAAACATAATTCAATTAGATTCACATCTACACATCTTCCATCCAGTGTTTTGTGGATGCTCTTGTTTTAATGCGCACTTGAATGACCAATTAAGACGACGGAATTGCAACATAGAGTTGAAGTGTTTGTTTCGATCGTGACACCTCGTTATCAGACATGAGTGATAAGGAGAACAAACAACACAAGTTCTGGTGATGTACACGATAAACAACCAAACAAACAACGAGAACTAGATACAATCCTGGTGGTTTTATTCTCAAAGGAGTTATTGGCATGTAAATAAGTTTGAAGCTAAACTGAAGTAGTTTTTTGCCTACGTTCACGTCGTAGGACGCTTTGCTCTCAAGATTGGTTTGGAGCTGTTTTACACATTGATAACGTCCTTTGGTGGGATTAGTACCCGGGACCTCTAGGACCGAAGGCCCGCGCTCTACCACAAGACCAGCTTCCCAAGTAGTTACTGGTAATATATAAAACGATCATAGGTTTTCTTCATCTTAAAACTTTCAACATTATATCGTCTTTACTTATTCCTTTAGCAGACGTACCTATATTTTTGACAGTTGCACGTACTGAATGGAAAGCTATGTGATGGAGGAATTCGCGTGGAATGAGATGTTTAGGTCGCAAATGATTAAATTAAACGATCTCTAGGTGTACACGCCCAATATTGTAAATTGAAACATGGACTAGGCTATATTTGATGTAATCGTGACAAATCCAGATATTAAAGGCAATTTATTTGTGATGTTTGGTTGTTGGTTATCTATTTCCTGTTTATCAAAACATAATAAGGGTATCTTTTGATTATCAGTTAATCTTATAATCTAATTGAGGCTTCCTTCTTCCTTTCTAAGATTAGTTTGTGTTAGAAATTGTAAGATTCTTACTCAACTTACCAATATTGTAATTGGGTTTTAATACTGTAACATTGCCATTTGATCCATTAAATACCTCAATACTACGTGATTCCATTCAAGTACCTTATCTTCATAGTAACCTTGCTGATGAATGAATTAGTATTATAGATCTTTTATACTCTATGGATCAATATGCGAGCCGTTACAACCTCTGTGGCGTAGTTTGCCGCAAATATTGTTTTAACGCCCACGTTTCCTGGAACATAATTAATTGAGGAAACTGTGATGTTTTAAACTCACTTCTCTATTGTGTTTCAATTTATTCGTCTTGAAATTAAAATTCAATTCGGTCAAAATATGATTCAAATAAAAGTGGAGTGGATTATTTTGTCGGGTTAAAATCACAATTCTGAAATCATCAAAACAGAGTGGAGTTTACCCCAGGTAAACAGATTTGCCATGTCGAGCTATTTTTTTAACGGTTGGCAAATGTTTGATTTGAGTTGGCCTAAACTGGCAAAACATTATCTGCCGTGTCAAAATTTAATTTAATTTTACTGTACATGATTTTATAATGGTTCCACTACGTATTCTGGTTCTAATAGATAGTAGTACTTTTTAAGTGAGGATTGGTTAAAAAGCTAGTTACTCTGAACTTAATCGTTAAATTCCACGAAATAGTTTGTAATATCTCATTACTGTAATATTTTGTGTTTTTTTAAGTATGTAAATTGTAACCGTACAATCCACAAAAGCCAGATTTTAAACTCACGCTGTTTTACCCGTTGTTTACAAATGTAAATATTTCAGTAAAGAATTGTCCTACAGCAATCAATGGGCACGAATTAACTTACACAGCCTAAACAGCCTTTGTAGTAAATTTGATTTTTAGGACACCAGCGAACACACGAAAATCATTGGATAGAAATGATTAAATTGATAGAGTTGGATAAATATATTTGTCCAAATGACTAATTACAACTAACTAATTTTCAAACATACTGACTAAATTACAAACAACACCAACATCGAAAACTGCACAGAAAAATTTCCTACAAAACACTGTAAGCTACCGAAAATGGTTATGACGGTTTGCAATTAGGAAATTGCCTACAAAGTAATTATTGTTAGCCTTTGCTAATTTCCTTGCTCATTGAAGCGTCACTCTTATCTCCTGCGATTTGCACGCGGAAATCGCTTTTGTAACAAAGTCGGTCAAAGTTTGTAAATGGGAAACCATGGCGCCGAAGATATGATAAGGTTGGGAAAGTCCTGATAAGTGATAACAAGTTGGTGCGGTATCACTCGCTGTGTGACCTTGAAATACGCGACCAAGGTCAACTGTATTGTTTGATGTTCTATATATGGAAATTAATAATCTAACCTAGACAGTTTTATGAGCCATGGTCCTTAAAGTGTTCAGTGTTTTTATGAAATTTCCTACTGTAATTTGTAAATTAGTAGGAAAATGTATAGAATTAGCTTCAAATGAGTTGTCTTGCATTTAGTTCAGGCATGTGTTGAGAACTGGGTCATTTTAAAGCTGCAGGACCATATAAGAGCCGTATTAAGTAAATGTTGTAACGTTGACATTGTATAAGGTCGTTCTCAAAATAAGACCACCACTCGTTCAATGCCTTACGACGTAGGTTTGGTTTGACTAGTCAAGTTTAAGATAATAATTAAAACTGGTGTAATTTGTAATGAGACAAAAATATACATAGACGTAAATTTGATTTTGCGCCCTCCTTTTCACGCGTTTAGAAAAATAAGAATAGCTTTTAAAATCCTTGTTTACCATTACCAATGATTTAGCATGTCCACTACCAACCAAGTCGTACGTGGTGTCGTTGGTGTCATAAAGCAACAGTTGTATGAACCAATTATGACGTTTTGTGTCCGTGCTCCGTGGCGCGTTTTATGAATCGTAAAGTCAAAGTGGGGTTAGGAACCAGGTTATGGTTTTATTTCCCTCCCCCCCCCAATCTGCCTCGCCACACGCACTTTGGATTTTATAGTTCACTGGAAAGAGTGGAAAGTCCCTAGATTTGATCACGGAATTTCCCACTATCACTTTCAGTGGGTTGCTGACCATTTGGTGGACTTACGATTGGGCTACAACAGTTTTTTGGTATGTATTGCGGTATACAGTGGAACCTCGATAACAAGTGTCATTTCCAAATCCCTTAGAACTGATTTCAACCCTAATCACATGTTATTGCAAACATCATTGTAAAGAAGTCTGCCTGATAAGTCATATTAAAACATTCCTTATTAGAGTCGTGTTATCGAGGTTCACTTACGTTTTGCTTTTGTAAATATCGTATACTAATTGTGGTTATTGTTCAGAAGATTCTTAGATACACGGTGTGGCTAATTTATAGACTACTTATTACCTGTTAGACACACGTCTTCTTGCAGACGTTTTTGTTGAAGCAAAGAATTGTTATCAAAAGAGAACTGCCACGATTGCAAATTTCCCTATGCAAAGGTGATGTTAATAAGTTAGGAGCGACGGGAATACATATCAAAATGATCAAAGCTTACATAAACTTATTTAAATCACCTTCACTTGCATAAAGACAGCAAATCTAGTGGTGAACTCTTTTTGAAACTACCTTTGAAAATATGAGTAGGTAGTTTAAGAACATCAAAAAGTGAATTCTAGCAAAATAAAGTTTTCAATACCTACTCTGAACATTTGAGCAGCAAAGTAGGACAATCCATTGAACATTTAGGCAGGAAACTTGTAATTACGCGAAACAAAAACGAGGAAATGGCGATATCAAACGTGTTATTGCGGTTATTGCTGCTTTTAAAAGACGTTTTGTCTAATAATAATTGATAAATCTAATAAGTCTAATAATAATCAATTAAATCTATGTGATGATGTCTAGCTGTGTGATAAGCATAAACTAAAGGTAAAACCGGTTCCTGGTCAGAGCTTACCTCCCGTCCTAGGATATTTGTTAAAGGTGGAAAAAAAACCACTTTTACCAAATGAACCTACCTTGCCGTACACTGGCATGCTGGACAAAGCAATATTTTATTTTCTGAGCTATAGTACAGAAATAATTAAAAAATAGAATGTGGGAATGTGAAAAACGGGTGGAAATTAATTGCGCCAACTGACCTGAGTCAGGTAGTCGGGTATTCCTGAATTGCGCCAACTACTACAGGGAGCCACCCGATCCGATACGTTCTTTAAGTAACCCAAGTGGCGGCCGACTTTGACTGTATAATTGAGTAGGTTAGGTTAGTTAAGGTTAGGTTAGGTTATTAGGTAAGTTTAGGCTAGGATGACACGTAAACAAGTGCATTCCTTCTGCCGGCAACTCACCCCAACCTGGTTTGGGATTGGCGCAAGGAACATTTTTTGGGGACCATTTGAGGGCTTGGCGCAATTAAGGAACTCTTTGGCGCAATTAATGCACGACCACAAAAAAGGCTCAAACTGCATTGTTTAAAGCAATATTCCGGATGAGAAAGACCTGTGATCATCCAGTGGGAGGAAGGCGATGGTATGTTTGTTTTGTTTTTGTCGCCTCGCCGCAAATAGCCTGGTCTCCCAGCTAGTTCGGCCTCTCGCCCACTATACGATTTCGGTCGTACGACACTGTGTCGTACGATATTCTTATCATATGTGTGGTCCTCGCCCACTTTACGACACTTTGTCGGATAAATGGCCAGTTGCTCGGTAGCCCTGGAAGAGTGAGGTGTGGGTGTGTTGCGCAATATCTTAAAACAGTGGTTCTGTATCAAACAGTAAAACAATAATTCCGTTAAGTGTTGTTGCAATGTGGCTGCTGTGGCGTAGATTAAGCGATAGTGGCCAATGTAGGCCTACAGCATTAAAGAAACATTTATTTTTATGTGTAAATTATTTTTTAAGTTAATGTATTGAAAGAAATTTTCAAATTATATTAGTCCATGCATTTTACAAGTTTTTAAATTTACCGTAACTATCATAGGGTTTTGGGATAGTCTGGTAAAAAGTATGTATGTTAATTGTTTTTTGATTAGTTTTAAATATATTTAATTTTATCAATATAATCTACAAAAAAATATATTTATATGTTTTAGTGAAACTTTTTTACACAATTTAATTAATAATTAAGATTATACAATAATAATAGCCAAACTCGCATTTTTCAATAATTATTTTGGTATATTTACTCATAAGTGATGCAGTATTTAAACATAATATAAGGAAAAATATAACCAAATTATTGTAAAAAATAAATAGGAAGATCAAAATTACGCAAAATAATGGTTGAAAAATAAGACCAAGTGATATATCAAACATTATAATAAAAAAGTATGAATGAATAGTAAAAAATATTTATTCACGATAAGAAATACGCAAAGTGATATAACAACTATTATAATGACTAAGTATGAGTTAATTGCAAAAAGTATATATAAGACTACTGGGGAGAATGCACGACATACGATAAAAATCGTATAGTGGGCGAGCGCCCATTTGATTGTGTACGCCACTGCGAGTGAAACAGTCGTACGACAGTCGTGGATCACAGTGGCAGTGGACGACTGCTTCACGACAGTTTGTCGTAGTCGTGAGATTATCGTACAGTGGGCGAGCTCTCATAAGATCCAATGGTTCACTGTGGAAATGTTGTCGTTCCGACACAGTGTCGTACGACCGAAATCGTATAGTGGGCGAGGGGCCTTCCATTCACCATGACACGCGCGACACACGACGCGTGCGTTATTTACGCGTCTGCTCCCTCCGCGTGTCATTAACCTCTGCGGCGCGACACTCCAGACCACAATTGAATGAGTGGAAACTTCTACGTAGATTACGTGAGTTGCCGTTGATATTTGGATTTGTTTTGATCGTTTGGAGTGAAATGCTGTTTTTCCCAACTCTGTGTTTCCATTTCGTGAGTCATGGAAGAGTTAGTGTGAATTGTCGGGTTAGGCATGGAAAGTATTTTTTATGATGGAGTGGTGTATTTTTCTCATTATTGAGCTGTACCTTCCACTATTTATGACAGTGGTCAGGGCGATGAACCTATGTTCTGAAGGAGATTCAAATTACGCCAATCTATAGTTTTTACCTATGTCATAACACCATGATCGATGGTTCATAAATCTTAGCCTATCCAACAATTAAAATAAGATATATTTCGAATACGAGGACAACAAGTTTTTAATTGTCTGAAATTGGCCCAACACGGAATTTGTCTGAAATCAAGTGCTGACGTACACTTATTGATTTCGTCGTCATATCATTTGTCATTTCCCACGGTGGGGTCGACCGCGAGGATGACAGCGATGAATTGTTATATTGTTGTATTCCAGCGAACGACAACTTAATTGTATTTTCAAATGGCGTCAAAAAGTCATGTTGGTAAATTAATTAAAATAGTTGTGATTACAGTTTTATTAGCTGTTTACAGGAGGGAAAGAATTATTATAGTTTTAGCTTAAATTTAAACACCTTCCGTTCAAATTTAACAATTTGTGAAGCGCAAGAAAATAATTTATCATACCGAAGTGATGTGAGCCTAATAGATTTCACAGAAAATTACAATAAAATAAATTTAAAATGTATGTTATTTTTTGGAGAATTTAAGTAGTGTTGCAGTTAGGTATTTGTGAAAAACTGTGATAACATTGGACCAAATTATTTATTTAATACTAAGCCTATAAGATTTTACGAGAAAACAAAGTTCTCATTTAACCTAATTGTATTTACATAAGGAATAAATTGGACAATTTCAAGGAATTTAGTGAATATTCAATCAGGCTAATGTAAATTCGCTTAGTTTCCAGGTTTGCTGTGGTGAGGCTATTTTACCTATATATTGTATTCTGATGTAATTCCCGATGCTGGTTTATAGTGAAACTATTACTTTTACTGTGGGGCTTTTGCACAAAAATGTCAACCTTTGTGTAAATTACAATTTACCTTTCTTTATACTGTATTCCCTGCGTGTTCGATGTTGTTTTGGGCACTTCACTACATTAGGGTGAATAGAAAAAAACGTAATTGCAACTAGCTAAACGGTAATTATTCTCAAAATGTATAAAAAATTAAGTTTTGTGTTGATTGGCAAAAAACTACACATTACATCTTTATATTATCTAATGTACGCTTTATTTTATTTCCTCTCTTAATTCAGCGGTTTAATTTCCGTAATTTGCATATCAGAAACTGCGCCAATGACAATGCAGTAAAAGAACCCTTACAATTGGCATGCCACTGCTTCAGATTCAATTACCAACTAAACACCACACCCAACTTCCCTTAGAGTTAAATTAGAACAGCGCGGGGCACATCTTATAATTGGAGCGTGCTAATTGGTTCTAATTGGTCGGTGTCTGGAGCGAGACTGTGATATCACCTCACCCCCTTTATAGTATAAAAGGGGGGGGGGGGGTACAACTCCCGCTGTTTACCCCCGCCAAACGTGTGTCCAAGTTGTAATGTTTATAGCGTTGTTTTTGTTTTCAACCAACGCCGCCTGTTTCGCCGCAGGAGGTGAATGCACCACTAGTATGCGAAATGGGACATGTTTAAATTGTGACCTATTTTGCGGTACGGAGAGAATTTCGTTTGGAATTATAAGGGGTGGAATTGTTTTGGGGGACTTTGTAAAATGTGGAATTAATATTAATGGATATATTCTTAATGGATATATGGATATATTAATGGAAATAGCTGTATTTAATTATTCTCCTGGCAATAATCTCACGTACAGGTCTCCAGTATATTATATAGATTTTTTTAATCTAATACGGATATTCAAATTAATCTAAGGGTAATCTTTTATCTAGGTAGCAAACCTTGTTGAAAAGTTGATCTAATGCACCAGATTCAAATATTTCATACACTAGGTCAATGTAGGTAAAGTAGAAAAAAATATCTGTGGATAAATTCAAATGGTAATTAGTAAAATAAAATAATTATCGGTTAACTAAAATCCCTTTTAAAAAGGTTCATAGGACCCATAGGTCGATTTAAATATGTCACAGGTATATTCAAAGATAAAAAAAATATTCAAATCCCTCGTAGGTATACTCAAAGATCAAAAAGTATATTCAAATACCTAGTAGGTATATTCAAAGATCAAAAAGTATATATTCCAATCCCTCGTAGGTATAATCAAAGATCAAGAAGTATATTCAAATCCCTTGTAGCCATATTCAAAGATCAAAAAGTATATTCAAATACCTAGTAGGTATACTCAAAGATCAAGAAGTATATTCAAATCCCTCGTAGGCATATTCAAAGATCAAAAAGTATATTCAAATACCTAGTAGGTATATTCAAAGACCAAAAAGTATATATTCCAATCCCTCGTAGGTATACTCAAAGATCAAGAAATATATTCAAATCCCTCGTAGGCATATTCAAAGATCAAAAAGTATATACAAATACCTCTTAGGTATATTCAAAGGTTTAAATGTTGATTAACATCATCTTTAAGTTAAATACACAATGAATGATAAAAAAACTCTATATGTATGATCAATTATCTTTTCAGTCAAAGATCTTAATCGGATTAAAATTTGTAATTGCAGCTTAATCAAATAAGATTAATCTTACTTCTCAGTAGTAGTATGAAGAATTGTTTGCTTAAATGGTCTCACTGATTGTGGTCGTTGTTTACAATGTTGACAACCTGTTAGGATTGTTGTTGTCCGAAGTGTTATGTTTACATATGAGGGTCTTCAGGGTGGTCGTGCGGCTTCTATGTCCGTGACTACTGCGTCGCAGGCCTACATCACGACCTTCACCTGCTAAACGAAATCCTCCTTCGCTCCACAGCTTGTGAAGGCTGCAAGCAGACTGGATTTTGTTGTTGCAGTGTAGGTGAGGTTAAGGGTCTAAAATATTCGCCCAGTGCTAAAGAAGTTGGTGAAAACTAAACTAGCCTAGCCTAACCACATGTTAACTGGTTAGCCTACCTAACCTAACATAGTGAAGCCTAACTTAGCCTAACCTAACTTAACCTAACCTAACCTAACCTAACCTAACTTAGCCTATCCCTAATCTAACCTCAAGCACAGAAAACATACTTCTGTGCCTTAAGCTATCCTTGCAATAGCCTAACCTGACCTAGCCTAACTTAACCTAACCTAACCTAATCTAACCTAACCTAATCTAACCTAACTTAGCCTATCCCTAATCTAACCTCAAGCACAGAAAACTTACTTCTGTGCCTTAAGCTATCCTTTGCCTAACCTGACCTAACCAACACGTATACGGCAAATTTTACTAGTGGGGTTCCTTTTCAAAAAGACTTATATGATGAAGAAGTACAGACGATAAAGGACAGCGATTTTTTACGGCATCAATATGCTATCGTTATGTTTTGTATGCGGACGAAACCTTTCGTATAAGTATTTGGTACGAGCATGATTGTAAAAATATTTAAATAACACTCACACAGTATAACATATCGTCGATGTATAAAATTTTATCCGTGAGTAAAGGAGTAATTTCGACCACCTGTTGAATAAAACGGAATTGCTAACCATGCTTTTCTAGTGTGTTTTCAATTAATTTGACTACAAAAAATGGCCAAAATTTGACTAGAGTAGTTTACAAACAAATCACACTGCGTAAAACTCTCCGTCCTGTACAGGTGTTTCATTTTTGTTAGTGGGTTTTAATTCAATTGGTACGTGTTTGAAATAAAATTCCCAAGCAGTGAACGTTAAAATTTGTATATCCAACTGTGTGCTATTGACCATAATAAAAGGCAATGTTATAACTATCAGATGCTGACGTGTGAGTGAATATGTTTGTTTGGCCGATCCACATGTCTCGACAATTGGCTTCTTCCTCGTTGTAATAATAAGTACGTAATCTGTTATAAGTGATCACCTATTTGTTGTAGCATAGACAAAAATAGAATTAAATACAGACCGACAGGAGTGCTGCGGTTAGCATATGTTCTACGCCCTACGTAACTACACGGTGCTCCCAGCGGTGGACGCCAGAACTTGTGCCAACCGCAGCACTGATGTCGGTATGTATTTAATTTTATTTGTCTGTGGTTGTAGTGAAGATCTACCTTCTATTCTATTCAATCCCATCGTCGGTAAAGTGTAGAGGTACAGCCCAGCATACATTTGTTGCCTTTTGTAGGATGCGGAAAATGGTATGATGGTCTACTGGATTTCTATCCTGAAATCTGGGCTTCAAATCACGCCAATCAACAATAATATTTTAGATATACGATAATAATTGAACCTGGGAGTTCAGAATCTAGAGAAGGTTATAGAACAAAATAAAAACTATCAACAATTTGAAACATATATTTCGTCATTAGTTTGTCAACATCCCTTATGATGTGTAAAGTGGTGTAAGTAACTATGATATTTTATGAGGAAAATCTCAAAATTTCCTATAGATTTTACAGTATTGAGGTCTTGTAATTATGTTAAAAGTTGCATGGCCAAGCCGTTTTTTTATCCAATAAAAAACGGTTCAAAAATAAAAAAAACGGCTGTTTTATGGAGTTTATGGGGAAATCTAACAAACTGCATTTTGAGCCGTAATTTGTACAGCAATGTAAGAGCCTTCTCTTTGAAAAGACCTAAATGATGAAGAAATAGGGACGATATACTTTAGGACATATCTTTTTGCTGTTTTGTGAGTCAAAATAGCTATAGCTTAATCAAACTTGATCGGGCAGTTATTTTGAAATTTAGATTTTTCTGTTATTTATTGGCATTCTGTTGGGGGTGGGGGGGGGGGGAATCACCACAAAAAATATAAATTTGAAAAAATGGAAAAAACCGCTTGTATCTACCATAGATCTCTCTCATTGTCCCACATACAAAATTTCATGAAAATCGGACCACAGGTCCACAGGTGTAGTTTGTAGCTCTGGAGACATCCACACATATATTATGTAGGTTTAACCCCTATAGGATGGGGAGAAAGTTTTTTTAAAGGTCCATAAAATGAAATGGACCATTTGTGTGATGGACAACCCCCTGTAAAATTAATCCAACTACTTTTTATTTGATACTCAAATAATCATTCCTTTAGTAATATTACATTCCGTTAATTCATTACCCAAACTCAACAGTTATGCTTCTACAAAGAAAATAACGTGCACGAGGCCCAACTTCTACATCTTTTACGTTCTTTCGCGATCAAAACATGTTGTTTTGTAGTTGAATAGCCTAAGTATCTGCCCAAAATGTAATTCACAACGGGTTTTGTTCCTTCTAAATGTTTTCTATTGTAGTGTGTTTTGTCCAAACGAAGAAGTTAAACACAGGCTTAAACTCCTTTAGTTAGGTGCGTCGAAGTACCGGCTATTTTTAAGAACTTTTGTAAAAGAAATAAACAATTTGTTCTATTTTTATTTCTCTCCCCTCCTTTGTGCTTCTTCAATGACCTAGAACTCGATGGTGGAGTCTCGATTTGGTGTCGCCCCAAAATAAAATTCGACCCACTCGATGCCACAGAGTTCTGTATCGAAGGTGAAAGTGAATTAACAGCAATGTCAATTAATTTAGACGAGAATGAGAGGTTACTAATGGTGGCAGGTTACAGGCCACCCTCAGGCCAAATAGACACATTCTTGGATTGTATAAATGACCTCTTAGATAAGTATTCAGCCTCTCACTCTAGAACTTATGTGTTAGGGGATTTTAACGTCGACATATCTACTGACAGTTTTGATAGTAGGAAATTAACTGCGACTATGTCGTCGTTTGGTCTCCTAAATGTGGTCCACTCCTATACACGGGAAGCTTTGGGCTCATGTACATTGATCGACCACATATTCTCAAACGATAATAACAACCTCAGGAGCGATGTCATAAAATCTTGTCTGTCCGACCACTATGCTCAATCAATTTTGATCAACACTAACTTGCCTACTGATCGTTCAGGAGCGAAATTTACGTACGCTAGGAGTTTTAATTCCACCAATATAGAGACTTTTAAACATTGCCTTCAGCTAGAGAACTGGGGAGATCTGTACGAAGCTGAGAATATTGATAGTAAGTTTAATGCTTTCAATAGTACATTAAGTTATCATTTTGACATTGCATTTCCAAAAAGAATTAAAAAGCTTCATTCAAAAAACAAAAGACGAATTTCATTTTCAGCTGAACTTTTAAAGCTAAAAGAACAATGTCTTGTATACTATGAGAAGACAAAGCACCTCAACTCTGATAACGTTCTAAGACAATACTCTCTGAGATTAAAAAATGAATATAGAAAACTAATTAGAGAATTAAAGACGAAAATGGTAATTGCCGAGATTGAAGAATCAGACAGTAAAACTAAAGGTATTTGGAAAGTAATAAATGAAAACAGACCAAGAAAAAAGAAGGCAATGGATAGTATTTGTATTAAGGATGACAGTGGTGGTGTAACCATTACTAATCCCAATGAAGTGTGCAACAGATTTAACAGTTTTTTTGCTGAAGTTGGTAGCTACAACAACAAAGGTGCGAGAATTCCTCCTAACTCCTGCAATTTAAACAATAGAAATATAATATCGTCATTTTTCTTGAAACCAGTGACTGAAGAAGAAATCAAAAGCATTATCAGTGAGCTAAAGAATAAAAGATCCTCAGGAGTTGATGAAATATCTCCGAAACTACTGAAAACCATTTCAGGTCTGATCTCATCACCACTCTGTCACATGATTAACTGCTCCTTCGTTGAGGGAAAATTCCCTTCCAATCTAAAACTGTCAATGGTAAGACCCGTTTTCAAGAAAGGGGACAAAACCTGCTGCAATAACTACAGGCCTATTAGTTTAATATCAACCTTTAGTAAAGTATTTGAGAAAGCAATGGTTAATAGATTATGGAGTTTCCTAGAGTCCCAAAACATCCTATATGAAAACCAGCATGGATTTGTAAAAAACAGATCGACAACCAGTGCCATGCTTGGTCTCATAAACAGAGTGGTGAGGGATATGGATTCACGTCAGAAAGTAGCAGGGATGTTCTTTGATTTTAGCAAAGCTTTTGACCTCGTGAACCATGATATACTGTTGAGAAAAATGAATGATCTGGGCATTAGAGGAGTAGCTCATGCTTGGTTCTCTTCGTACCTGAAAGACAGGCGACAGTTTGTTATGATACCAGCTGTAAATAAAAGTGGCTACTTGCAGAACCATTCCTCTTCAGAAGTCCCAGTCAGGAGAGGTGTGCCCCAGGGTTCCGTCTTGGGTCCGATTCTCTTCCTTATCTTCATAAATGATGTTCCATCCAGCTTGAATCTTGCAAACATATGCCTTTTTGCCGATGACACTTCTATCACCATTTCAAATCCCAGTATTCAGGCCTTAGAACAGACCCTATTTCTTGAATCCAACTGCCTGCTTCAGTGGTGTGAGGATAATGAACTAATCTTAAATGCCAACAAAACCACACTCCTTCAATTTAGCATTGCTCAGCATCGCACATCCACTGACATACATGTTCTTCTTGATGATACCACTATTTCCCCCTCCCCAGATGTAAAGTTCCTTGGTTTAATTCTAGACGAGAACCTCAAATTTCACAAGCATATCGATCACGTTTCAAACAAGGTATCTGTTGGGATTTTCATGCTCCGCACTCTTAAACATACTGTTTCGTGTGAGGTCCTCTTGACAGCCTACTATGGACTAGTTTATCCTTATCTGACATATGCTGTACCTGTCTGGGGGTGTGAAAGCCAAAGGACTCAGTTCATATTCAGGCTTCAAAAAAAGGCTCTCCGAACTGTTTTTTCCCTTCACCGTCGTCAATCCTGCAGAGATGTCTTCAGATCACATAAAGTTCTAACTTTCCCTTCCATTTACATTTTAGAAACATTATCATTTATCAAGAAAAACCAATCATCATATAGCTCTCCAAGTACCCATAGTTATCGTCTCCGCAACAATTTCAATCTTTCAGTACCACGACACTCAACCACTTTCTTTCAGAAAAATTTCCACTTCAATGCAGTAAAACTTTTTAATGACCTCCCTCTCCCTTTGAAAGCCGAACAGGACATCGGAAAATTCAGGAAATTAGTTAAGTCCATGTTGATAAATAAGGTCTGCTACAGCGTCCGGGAATTTCCTGGTAGGCTTTAACCTTATTAAACATAAAAGAAAACAATTTGTATATAATGTATTTAGTAGTTAATTAATTTCATAAAAATGTAATCTCTTGACTTGGCCAATGCAATGTATTGTCAATCTGGTTGAATAAAGGACTTTGACTTTGACTTTGACTTTGAACCAACTGTTGTCCACATAAAACACTATTTGATTAATTAGTAAAACATCTTGGGGTGAATACATTTAGATTCAAGACAGTAAAAGTAACCCATTACTAAATTTGTACCCGTTGTTTACAAAATTTCCAAAATATTCACCAACACAAGATCGCGTTATTTTATCGCATAACGCACGGCGCGTGACGGACCCAACAATGCGCTTTTTTGCGAGGATCACTTTCAGCCTGTTTCAATTCCACCGGTCCTCAAGTTACGACAGGAGGAACGTATAACAGAAGGTACTGTGGAACTAAATAATCTAGTTTTCAATAATGTACTTTAAATGCTGAAGTCATGATGCGGATTGATTGACAACATTTGTAAACAAAGTTACTTGTTGTCATTGTGTCATTCGTGCTCTTTTGTCATAGTGGTCGT
The DNA here is from genome assembly GCF_028750875.1 of Macrosteles quadrilineatus. Lineage (NCBI taxonomy): Eukaryota > Metazoa > Arthropoda > Insecta > Hemiptera > Cicadellidae > Macrosteles > Macrosteles quadrilineatus. The sequence continues at coordinate 2,925,765 of NW_026542597.1, forward strand.
GAATTAATTGCGCCAAAGAGTTCCTTAATTGCGCCAAGCCATCAAAGGGTACCAAAAAATGTTCCTTAGTTGCGCCAAGCCCAAGCCAGGTAGGGATGAGTTACCGGCAGAAGGAATGTCCTTGTTTACGTGTCATCCTAACCTAACCTAACCTAACCCAACCTAACCTAACCTAACCTAACCTTAATCTACTCAATTATACAATCAAAGAGGACCGCCACTCGGCTTAGTTAAGGAACGTATTGGGTGGCTCCCTGCATGGTAGATCTTAATTTGGAATACTCTTAGAACACAAAGTATATGCTTTTGTTTTATTGTTTCTAAAATGGATGCTAAAATTATGCTAGTTGTAATAATTTTGTATTCCTTTTTTAGGTAAGTTTTGACTCCAGTCAATGGGAAATATTGAAAGTTGTGAGTACAGTAAATAGTTTAAGATTTTACTAATATAATGTTAACATCGTGGTCGAAGATACTAACACTAGTAAAAAACGTTTACAAAATATCTTATTGAATATTTTATTTGCTCATCTTGCTCTTTTTAACGTTTGACGCTTTAAGATTTATTTGATTTTGTGTTGAATGATGCCACAGGCGCCATTCGGAGGTTTGTGGTGTGATTCACTGAGTAGGAGCGCCTGTGTATTTCGCGCCAAAACTGCTCTTTGTCTCGCCGACAATTACCGCCAAAACACGCCCGCGGCGACGTATGCGGGACAGATTGAAGTTGCGGGTGGCATTTCTTTGTCCTTTTCCCCTTACATTAAGTGCAGATTTATCAATCGTTTTAAAAAATCGTTCGACAGAGTATATCGGCCAGACTGAAATTTATTTACTAGTTCGAATTACAGTCGCACATCGTCGCAGTGAAGAAGGACATTTTCGTCATACTGTCCGGAAAACTGCCGTTTTTAGTTCCGCAAAATAATAGTTTTCGGCTTAAAGTAGTGAACGGAAATGGCTTCGGTTCGCAAACCAATTTGTTTCAACACGCATCTAATCACACGATATTTAAAGTTATGTTTGCAACTGCATAACCTCAAATTATGTGGTCTAATTTTGTAACGATTTAGGTTGTTTCCACAGTATGATGAAAATAATTGTTTCTCACGTGGAGCGAAAGTATCTTTTTGGTTTTTGGTACTTGATCGTATTTCCTGCGTTAAAAATAGTCACATTCGCTCCTAGTGATGAAAACCAGTCAATCAATCCATTCAAGACTAAAAATGTAACAGAGACAAACAATTGATAGTGACCTATAAAACGTATCCAGGAATCCGCTCCTGGTTTTAATTTTGGGTTTATCCGCTTTAGGGTCTGACTTTGACTCGACACAGAATAATGTGCCAAACACTCTTGACAGTTTCATTAGTGAATATTTGTAATATTGTTTGGACATTCGGTATCACACAAGTCCGTTACTTTAGTTTTGTGTCAGTTATTACAGCAAGGGAAGAGACCGAGGGTTTGTAACCGGTTCGGCGCGTGCCGGTTGTCATAACTACGTAGTACAACCAGTTCGTCGTTCATCGCCAGCGATACGCGGCTTTTACACCCCATTCAACGTGTTTGTCTAGTTTACACAACAAGTTTGCTTTCAACGTAGACCGACCGTATTTTCCTCATGCGGCGCGGTTTCTTATTTCCTCTTGAGTCACTTGGCCAAATGTTTTTAAACGTGTGTTTGATTTAGTTGATCGGATGCCTACCATTGTTTTCTATTACGGATGGTGACATGAAAATTAAAAAATTGAATATTTTTTTCCTTTTATTCTTTGAAAATTAGGTTGACCTAGAGACGACGAGGCTTAAATGATCTTGTTTTCAAAATGGTAAATTACTGTCTGTCCTAAAATTTAAGTATTTAAACGTACACATTATTGCTGTATTTATGATTATTGATGTATTTAGTTGCTAGACGTGGCTTTCTGTAAAATATGTAATGAATTTTACACGTATTGTAATAATAGAACCATGTTGACGAAATATCCAAATCGCTTTCACTTTGCAAATGTCGTTTGCAAATTTATATCCCGGGTAATTTAGTCCCGTTTTTCAGAAAAACATCAGAAACTCGATTCGAAACTCATTTCGTCCCTCGAACGTTGTCTACAACAATTCCAATTACTCGGGCTTTTTGCCCCAACAATGAACGAGCCGACGACGGCAGAATAAAATATCGCGGCCGATTGTTGGCGGCTGAACAAAGGAGATGGGGCTGTGCAGGACCAAAAATGCGGGACAGCCTTTAAGTGTGTTTCACATGAATAAATACCCGATCTTCCTGAAAAAGACCGTGCTAGAATTGTTCGAAATGGAATCCAAATTATGGAGTGGAGAAGTTTAATCATATCAGGTGTATATAAGTTGTTTTACAGTATAAAAATGCTATGGGATTTTTTGAGAAAACTACAATTTAAAATACAAACATTAAAAAAATAAACAAATCTTGGATATGTAATAAAGTAGGATCGACGTACCAAATTTCATCAAAACTACACCACAGTGTAGACTGTAGCTCTGTACACATCCACTCACACAATGTGCGCACTGGGCCCAAAACTGACCCCACCCGAAACTCAAACTGGAATGTTTTGACGAAAACAACTAGCCTAGTATCTTTATATACTTTTATAGGGGGAGGAAGTAAAAAATATGATCGTGGATTGTCCTCTGTATGATTGACAACTAACTATTTATGTAGGTTGAGAGGATGCACGAAGAAGGAGCGGCAATGAGTATGAGTAAGTCTACTTACCGTATTTGACATTACATGGGTTTTAACCTTCTTCGAACCCGTTACACCAGGACATTATTTAAGGTTATCGGTTGTAGGGAAAAGTAGTCAAAAAGAGTCCGGTTGTACTTTAAATGACGCGTATAATGTAGTTCCTGCGCCGTGTGAAAATAACTTATAGCTCGGAAATTCAATCTGAAACTCAAATGTTACGCAGTGAATACGGGCGATTGGTGGATCATTTAAGTATTTTGCATCATTAGAAACTACGAGGAAAGTTTTGATCAAATGAGCGCTAAACGTACGACGATGGCTGGTTTCCAAAGGCCTAAAGAGCGCTGATTTTCCGCTCAACTCATTACAGTAAAAGCTGAAGCCTATGGAACATCATCGGCTAACCTCATTAGAGGCAGGGACATAAGTGTAAATTTACCGAGCACTAACTCTAACGGCGTAACTGGTCATAAACCTGCTAGTTAGGTCTCTTGCTTTCGTGTCTTCATCAGGTGTTTGAAACTCATCTAAAGTTACATTTGTAACTCAGTTGTTTAAGAGCTCTTGGAGATGTTTTAACTCATTGAACAATATAAAACAAACAAAAATTGTAATCTCAGAGTGCCCTAGTTATTGAAAATATAATAACTTTGGCATTTGAAAAAAATCATTTCAGTTGGTAAATAACTCTTCCACGGCTGTTTAAAATTATATTGTTTTTATGGTGTGCCATTCCAAAATGGCCGTTAGCCTAAGGGACTCCCTTGAGGAAATAAATTACAAAACTACTAAGAAAATTTGTAATCCCACTGTGCCCTAAATATTAAAATTTCAACCACTTTTGTAAAAAAAAAACATTTTGGGGAAAAATAATTCCTTGACAGCTGTTTAAAATTATCGAAGATGGCTGCTAGTCTCGAAGTACTTGAGATAGTGAAACTCACTTTGGTGGGTATTTGAAGCTTAGTAAAATTAAGGAGGAGTGTAGAAAGGAGTGATATATTTTATGTAGCTTTACTAATACCAGTTATTTCTCAGCCAGAACAATTATTAATTGAAAGTCAAATGATCTAGGACAGTTAGGTTCAGTTTTATTATAAACGAATTAAAATCTTACTTGGAAGTCGATTTATTGGTGTGGTCGGCACAATACAAAAGTACCCGTCAAAGCAATGGTCTTTGTTTAGGATTGAACTTGGTACCTTTTGATTACGAGGCAAGCACTAAAAACAGCTAAAACTACCCAGCAATAGTTTACGCAGTGGAAAATTAACAACTTTGCCGAGATGGTTTAATCGCTACAATATGCGATGAAGAATCTATTCGGTTACAAACGATTATAATTTCATTACAGAAACTTGAAACTTTTGAAGATGAGGATGGATTAAATGAATCGTGATCGATAACTTACTTAAAAACTTTCCAGCTAGTTTAGCCGATTTGGTTTAATTAATTCACTAGTTACCGTTTAATCAATCTCAGTAAGATTAGTTTGTCTTTCTAAACGTCTGCTCGTCTTTCCTGCCTGAATAAAATAAGAGATTTTTCATTAAATATTTTATATTGTAAATGTAATTTGATTTCAAATTATTTTTGTATTGAACAATTTTGTACTTTCTCCCCCTATCCTGTTCAGAGGGAAAGGATAGTTTTTTCCAAAACTTCTGGATATGTCTATTTTGGGACCTCTCTTCGAAGTGATACCTGTATGTGTGACGTTTTGTAGAGCCACAGACTACACTTATGGTCCGATTTAGGTTAAATTTGGAATGATGGCACTACTAGATCGTCAAGTTTTTTGTTAATTTATATAAATAACATGCGTAACAATGTGGTTGAGCAGTAACAATATTTCAAATAAACCAATCACCTTCAAAACAAGCTTTTCATTTTTTTTCTAGCGTTTGCCGTTTTTGAGAAAATGTCACAACAAAACTTTTTCGGGTAGAGTAAAAATTCTGAAACTACACAAATTAATTCATTATATATGTGTCTATATTGTATTAAAGTTTGATAAAGTTCTGACTTTTAGTTTACATTGTACGAATTTTCAAAGTCATAAGATGGTTTTTGCCTGGGTTTAAACAGGTAGTTTTTACCTTCGGACTGTCATAAAAAAATTCTTAAACTAGCTAAAAAATTTTGGTTTTCACAGAAATACGTAGAATAAAACAACGAAAATTTAAATATACTACGTGTTTTTCTAATTTAGATTGGTTACTTTTCTGTAGAGCTCCAAACTCGAGTGTCTAAACTTTTTTCCCCGACAAATATGGTATCTCCAGACCATTTTTCCTAAAAACGTATTTTCACAAAAACTGCTCAAACGATTTTGATTAGTATTTTATGGTCCTTTTTAGTTATAAATAAATAGTACAACCTCCCAATTATCTAAGGATTACTGACCAAAAGCTATAGCTTGTTTTGCATGCTACACATCAAACGTCCACCACTTACATGGGTTGTTGGCAAGCTAATGGGAGAAAGTATGTGTCAGTTTGCTGATGCTGTTTATTGTTTTTCCATACAAATTATAAACCATATTAATCCCCCATTTTTATTTCCATGCGTTATAAGGTGAACTTATTCAACTCGCACTACGAGTTATACAATATTCATTATTTTAGATATAGCTTTCCACCATTATAAAGTACTTGAATCATTTTCAATTGTTTGATTTGTAAATTACAAACGCAAATAAAAAAAAATACGTAGGCCTACTTTACAACAATCATCATCTAACTATCGGAATCTTTTATACTATTTACCTCGTCTAAATGTTACTAATCCCCGTTTTTTTCCTGGATGGATAAGTGATTTGTATAATTTAAAGATTAAATAGAAAACAGGTTGAACTACGATTCGCTATGTAATCTGATGCACAGTGAACATGAGTCTAGGTGTAAAGTTGTTTACATGTAGTCTAACGTTGGTGCAGTGTTACATGCTGAAGTTCATCGGATGGTATAAAGTTTACAGCTACAGAATGCAGTAAAAGAAACCTCAGGGGATGAATTGAGGGATTGCAGTACGACGCTACACGGTTCGAATCCCGAAACATCAGTTTAAAATAGTTCAAAACAAGTACAAAAAGAGCAATGACTAGTGGGAATTCGGAGTGACTTATCAAGAAGAGTGACTGGCAAAAATGTGTTTTGTGTGGGTGTGTCTCTGTGAGCCCTGAAAAAAGAAAGTGCGTGTTATTCCACGTTTTGTAACTTACTACTAAAAATTAATTAGTCATTTAATGTGTTGGTTTCAAAAATGTATTGGACAGAGCAGTTTACGAAAAATTCAGGGTGAGTAGTAGTGATAGTGTGTGCCAGCTGTTTTATTCGAAAGTTATAAGAAATATAAATGTTAAATTGTAACTGTAAATATAGAGTCTTCTCTAGGGAAAATAAATTGGTGGCCATATTGGAAAAATTGAGGACAATTTTTTTTTCAACTTGACCGAAATTTAAAAAAAAATCCAAGGCAGTTATAATTTAACATTTTTTTATATCTCTTATAACTTTCGAATAAATACGGCTGGCACACTTATATCAATCACCCTGTACAGGGTTCGTTAAGATACTTACACTAGCAGAAGTAGGTGTAGGAGTGTCACCAACACACTTAAGGAATTAAATTATTATTCGTAGAAAAATTAAATTAACCATCGAGCTACTATTATTGGTCTACGGCTTTAATTTGCTTAAGAGGATTGTAATTACTTAATACCTAGTTTACAATAAAAGGTGGGCTCCGACTACAGAGTCCCGCATAAGTTTCACGTTATCATTGGGGATTGGCAAGAATTGAACCAAGGCATTCTAATAACTCGACCTTTCCTGTCATAATGATTGGCTGAGTTAGTTTGATATTCCGGTAAATTTCTATTAATTAAAAAGCATATACAGTAGTTTGGATGTCAGTGTCACGGATATTCAAACACAGCTGACAGTTTAATTAATCATATGCTCACAATAAATTCGTTATGAGACCATCCGCAGACAATAACTTGAATCAATAAATAATTTATTTGCAATTGTGCAATGTTCTTGTAATTAAATTTTGAATAGGAATTATTTTTACTTTTTCCTTCTATACATAGTATATGGAGAAATTATTATTTCATCAACATTTACAAGTTAAAGTTTTTTTGTGGATTTTGTTTTGGGTTCCCCTGAAACCCAAAAAGAGGTTTTCGAAGTACAGTATTGCCTGCTTGTGTGTGGATGTATGTAGAGCTACATACTACACACCTGGTCCGATTTTTATGGAATTTGGCATGTGAGTACTAATGTGCGTGTATTTATAGGTGTTTTTATTTATTTTTTTTTTCAAATGTGATTTTCCCTTTAAACCTATAACATAACAGATAAGTCGAGTCTTCAGAAAAACTGCTGCAACGGTTTTGATAAAGATTTAGTATGCTATGGTGCGTTTAACCACAGACAAGGGAAACAAAAGTCTATTCCTTAGTCAATGGTTTAACTAAAAAGATAAGTATCATCCCTAATACTGTAAATATTGTGGTTAAAAAGTTATTGCAAATTTGTGATTTTGCTCATTAAATATCATTGTTATTCCTGCCGCGTACCCATTATGGGGGTTGTTGACAAACAAATGGGATCAAGTATGTGTCAGTATTCTAGTACTGTAGTTTAAACCATGTAATGGCAGAATTGATGTGTATTGATTGACATATTTAAAACCTTCATACTTTACAATCATTTCCACAGACAAATGTTCACTTTTACATTAGGGACATCCTATCATTTCATAAATATCTCATAACTACAAGTATCGTATGTCGTATGTTACAGATATGTTCTTTGGTTAACAGAACCGATGTTAACATTCTCTAGTTTAGTCGTACAATTTTTGTGGAAAAGCGTCCAACAGTTGTAGTGAACAGTGTTTCTGGTTATTGGAATTTCTCCAGAACTTAATTTAGGCGAGAAGGAAAACCTGTTAAACCTACTTACAAAACTCCTTCTTGGAAGAATGTAAATTGTTTGTCGTAAAGAACGAATCCTATTGGTCGAAGCCGTTTACAGGAATGAACTAATTACGTAACTGGCTAACTTTTTGCGTAATGTGACAGCCATTTTCACTTACCCATTTTAAACTTTTTTAGTTCAATAGTTTGCATCTCCTTTAATTACTATGTAATCTCCATTATATGCTTATCTACTCGACATGCAGGGATTCTTATGTTCTTTTAAAATAAACCAAATACTTGAAATCCTCTAATCTAGATATTATTAAGGAAACTATTTTGATGCAAAATTCGTTAATTTATGTATCTCTTCGCAAAAAACCAAAATGAAAGTACACAATGTCAATATCAATTTGTAATATTGTTTCAATTTCAGCATGATCAGTTTTCACATTAGCAATAACATTTCCCAACCTCATTAGGCTGTTGCAAGAGCAATCGATGAACTAAATTAACCAACACTCCTATCGTCATGTTCGATTATTGCTCAATGTTTGCAAAATTCTGCAGTGTTACATAAGTCATATAGTTTGATATTATTCATCTAGGTTTGAATATTGAAAACAAATTTAATGGAAACAGAATTTGACGAAAATTGGGGAAATGAACTAAGGGGGTTTGTTTTAGGTTTTAGAAAAGTTTGAACCAACAAAAAATAACGTTTTAAAATCAAAAATAAGCTTGAAAGAAATGTTTAAATTGACAGTCAAACAAATACCATTAGGCAATATAATTTCAATTCACGCATAATTAGTTTATGATACTTTAAACGCAATCTCAAGTAATAAAATCAGTCCAAAAAAGGTTTAGTAAATCATATAGACGTTATGCCCAAAGTGTTTTTCCATTTAGCAAGTAGTTTTTATTTGGTCTCGAAATGCTAATATCAATGATGAAGCATTTCTTTTAGTTGTTTTTGACCATTGCACATCGTAAATGCACCCAATCGTATGCATATCGACTATGGTACATAATTAGGCGTGCCCGAGTGGATAATTTATTTCCTCATATTCAACCCAGTATCATCGGTTCGCTGTACTTGTACTAGTTATAACGTGATAAGTTGAGTATTTACTACGAAGTTTGCGGCGCAGAATGCAGCGTCTTGCAGTAAATATTACTTTAAGTACTCTTGTGCAGTTATTCCACTAACAATTCCCATATTTGCGCTTACTAATGCGACTTTTATGGCCGTTCTGATGTAAAACCTCACCCGAGTTTCTAGTAATTATTTCTCGAGTTATAAGCTGTTAAATTTATTTATGTGGTTCACCCTATTTTAGTATACATCCGGGACGTGCATTTTGTTCTTTAACTTATTACGTTTTTTACTGAAAAAATTTTTGGTAATCAGAGCAAGAGTTATGAGCTGAATTATGTTTTGTTCATAATTTGATTTTCTATTGTAAACCTGAGAGTTAGCAAATAAAATTGACAAAAAATTGTGGCTGAATAGTGAATTGTTACAAAATATCTACGACATGTTTTCCACTAGCCTACTTCTATCGAGGCATTGTAAACTTGTCTTTTAGCGAATTTCCCTACAGGGAAGTAGCGATTGCCGTAGATGGCACGGTATGACCTAGGCCCGGGACCGATTTGCTTTTTCATTTTGATGTCCTCAGAGGCCAAAAACACCATTCGTCCAAATGATTATATATGTATGATTTGATGAAATTTGGTTTAAAGGTGTAAGGCGGGATAAACTCGAATGAATTCGCGAACCAGCATGATCAATTGGATAAAAATTTGTTTTTTAGCGAATTTCCCATATAGGGAATAAGCTATTACCGTAGTACTCATGGTAAGACCTGGACGCGGGACCGATTTTTCTTTCGTTTTGAGGTCCCTAGAGGCCAAAAACACCATTTGTTCAAATTCATATATATATATATATATATATATATAGATATATATATATATATATATATGTGTGTCCGTTAGCACGATAACTCGAGCAAAAATTATCCGATTTTGATGAAATTTGGTACAAACGTGTAAACCTACGTTTATTTGAACGAGTTCGCGATCCAGCATGATCGGACTATGGGAACGGGGGTTTATGGGGGGTTTTATGGGGTAAAAATAGGTTTTTCCCATTTTTGACTCAAAAAACATAAAATTTTGCAATTTCTTTCTAAACCATTTTGTAGAGCTTAAAAAAACAAATAATTTAGTATATTTAAGCGTTATTATGCGCCTAATTGTTACGGAGAAAATTTCAAAAAATTGTAAATTTAAAATACCCATGTTATTCTTATGGAGAATAAATAAACTGTTGTAGTTTGCTTGTTTATGAACATATTTTGATCAAATTTGGAAAATTTTTTATTTCTTACTAACTATTAACATTAAAAAAAAAAAAACAGTTTTACCCTCCCTGATGCAGCAAACCTAAGTACTTTTTAAACTAATTCTATTTAAATCGGGAATAAATGTTATATTTTTAAGTAGACATTTCAGTGTAAATCCAATCAGTCAAATGGAAATTCGCTTAGTCTGCAGGGGTTTTTTCTAATTTTGACCCTCAAAACACAAAATTTCCCAATTTATCTCTAAACCTTTTTAAAGAGCTTAAAACAAATACTTTAGCATATCAAACTGTTTTTGTACGTTTATTGGTAACGAAGGAAAAAAATTAAAATTCCCATGTTATTTTATGGAGAATATTGTAAAATGTTGTTTGCTTGTTTATTGATATATTTTGATAAAAATTGGCAAATTTATTTATTTTGTACTAAGCTATATTTTACTAGAAAACACACTTAATTAGTTTCGATGTAGCAGCAAACCTAGGTACTCGTTAAACTAATTTTATTGAAATAGATTAAATTGAAAATCAATTCAGACAAATGGAAATTTGCTTAGCCGGCAGGTTTGCTGCAGCGGGGGTATTTAATGTTTGTAAAGTATCCAGAAGAAATAGGATTATTCGTATTCTTAAACAGTAACACAAAACTCAATGGAATTTTACTCAGAAAGCTAAATGTTATTCTTGTAGACATTCTGACTTGTGTCGCAACAGTTGTTTGTCCAGGCTCATGTTTCTGACTGACCGAGATATTCGTGTTTGTAGACTTCATTCATTCGCTCAGCTACTGACTCACCGGTTGGCATTTTGTTTATCCAAACCTACAAACTAGTTTTTCCATATTTCTGACCGATACATGAGTGTTTACTTAGGTACTTATCTATTCAATCCTTCATTCACAATCTTGAACTGACACCATGACATTCATAATTTGATTTGGGTGGGCATTAATTGCGCCAACTTACCTGAGTCAGGTAGTCGGGTAAACCTTAATTGCGCCAACTACTCCAGGTACGTTCATTAACTGCACCAAGTAGCGGCCCTTTGACTGTATAATTGAACAGATTAGGTTAGGCTAGGCTAGGTTAGGTTAGGTTAGGTTAGGTTAGGTAAGGTTAGGTTAGGTTAGGTTAGGTTAGGTTAGGATATGATAGGATAGGTTAGGATGACATGTAAACAAGGACATTCCTTCTGCAGCCAACTCACCCTTACCAGGCTGGCTTGGGCTTGGCACAACTAAGAAACATTGTTTGGGGCCCTTTTGAGGGCTTGGCGCAATTATGGAACTTTTTGGCGCAATTAATCCACCTTTGATTCAGTTCATTGATCAATTGTCACCTTTGATTCAGGCCCAATCCACTGATTTAATATGTCAATCAAGAAAAACTTATTTTAGTATTGATGAAAACACACCAATAAGCTGGACATAACATTTATTCCCTCAAAGTCAAGCAATTCACATTTCCCAACGTTCCAGTCCAGTTAGACAAACAAAAACAATCCAAAGTATAAAAACAACCATAAGTGTTGTTTCGAAACTCAGGTTCTGAATGTATTAGGTTGAGCTGGAGATGTGTTTGTTTGGGCCGGTGCCAGCGGGGATGCAGCAGATAGTAGGCTGTATGGGTGTTTGGGTCAATGCAATGTGACCCATTTCTGTGGGCCCAGACGACTGAAATATCCCGAGTAGTCGCCCATTCACCGCCCATAGCAGCGCGCCTATTGTTGGACGCTCTGTCGCTGGCACTGTGAGTGGGATTGACGGCCCTCATTTTAGTTGTGGAAAATTACGGTTATTTCAAACTTGTTTAGGAGATATGTATAGTGATGCAAAAAATAATCATCATCCTTTTATTGATTTCCCTCAAGGGGTACATCAAAAAATACATTTACAAAATACAATTACATGCAAAATAACCAAGGTTGGTAAATTCAATTCAATTCAATTCAATTATTTAAGATGGGGACGCCACTATGTGCGTATTTTAACCCAAATATGAGTGAAGGATGAGTGTAGGATGAGTGGCGCGATCTTGTAGTCTTGTTAGTGACTACAAGATCGCCATGACCGACATGTTCCTTATACACAGCTGTTAATTAATAGCCCATACAGCTAATGGCAACTAAAGGACCTACAGTTTATAGTGGAATCCGAACCACATTTGTCCTTGTAATTTACGAATTGGTCTAATTATCAGGATTAGTACTGCGGATACTCACTAATGCGGACGTTAATCCACACCAGGGAGCATCGCATCCACAGTGCATGCCTATAAATATCCACAATTCGTAACCTCACAGTAGCTGGATTACAGGACGACGCCACCCGTCCCAGTCTTATTAGTAAATAAGTTTTACTAATAACTAGTTATTAATTAACTAGTATTAGTTATTAGTTATTGCAAAAAATAAATTAAGAATTTTTTTGCATGTTTTATTTTTCTGTTTTGTTGTCAAAATGTCGATATCCATGCTGTGGGCTGTGTGAACGAATGGAGGTCTCTTCAGTTGAGCCAACTGGTGAAAAATTGTGGTTGTCTTGGAGTATGAATAGACATGCAGTAGATAAATTTTGTTGCATTAAGATGGCTAACAGATTTTATTAAATGCTAATATAGTTTTCAAAACAGGCTTTAAATTGTTATTGACCTTTTTTGCCTTACTTAAAACCGCCTGGTGTTGACCGCTAGGGTGATCGAAATCGATAGCTAATGTGTCATCTTGTGCAATAATAGTTACGCTACTATTACAATAGCAGCAATATGTTTGAAGTATTTTTTAAATCCAGATAAGGGCAGCAACGTGTGTAATGGGAATCAATAATATTTTTCTAAACTTTAGGACAACGGTATTTATTTTCAAGTATTGCTTGTTTTTGTATGCAACTTTAACCAAATTTCGCCCTGTCATTGTCTGCCCTGATGAATGGAAGCATTCGCAAACGTTGGAGATGAAGTAAAGTCAAATATCACACGTCCCTGTAGACCGGTGGTCATCACTCATGCAGTGTAAGGAATCTTTCAAATGTCGCCACTTTGTAGCTTTACAGCTTTTTGACTGTTTATTTGTGAAAACGTATTATTTAGCGATGTAAATACTGTACATTGATTACTCATCTGAAGTTTCCAAAAATCTACCTTTTCACAATTGACTACTTCTTCAGTATGCTATTACTACCAATTTACGTTGTCGAATAGCACTACAGTATTGAGAAAAATGTACCAATTTTAGGTAGTTTTTTGGAAACGAAAATCTTTTTATGTCTAATTAGGGTACCTATATGCTTAATAGATGATGTTATGATGTTTCGTCATAATATTGCATTTCGTTATAAATTGAAGACCAAGAGGTATATAAAATAATGCAATACCGGATTGAAACGTATTTTGTCATTTTCTTTCATTATTCAACCTGATTCTTTTAGTAAAAGACAAAATGATGTACAAATGCATATCGAGACTAAAGTTGCGTATCGAGGTATGGGTACCGCATACATTTTCCCTAGTAAGTTTTTCGCCATTGCGTCAGGTTTAAGTTACGTACATTATTCATTATCAGTGGCAAAGTACCAAAAAATGAAGTATGTGTTTATTCGGGGTTTGTCAAACGACCGATCGAAAAATCCCAGCATTTTGTTGAAGCAAAGTTAACAAATACAATTCGAAAGTGAGTAAAAGATAGGGATCACGGGTTACTACACAATCCAGGCTCTATCGTGCACCAATCGCCAGCCATTGACCACGACGTGTGTGTGTGTGCGTGTGCGTGTGCGTGTTCACACGTAGCCCAGACACGCTAGGAATGTTGCTATGCGGATACGTCGTGTCCTGGACTATCCTGTAGGAGCGACCGTGCCACGTGCAACGCTTGGGATTCCACAATTCCATCCTACTTACTCCGTCCACACAGCCGTGGCACCTGACGGATTAGGACACCCCATGGAAACCCTTGGGGCCTCCTAATCCCTTAGGTGCCACGGCTGTGTGAACGCACTATAGTTTCAGGGGTTACTATGGTTAGGTAAATTTAGTAAAAACTATGTTAAATGCTTCTTTATTGCTAGTGTTGGAGCATAGTGGATGTAGTGCTACCCTTGCAATCAAAAGGTTCGAAAAGAGTTGAAATCTTTTAATGGTTCGAATCTGGACCCAGCTGCCTCAATCGGTGTTTAATAAATTATACCGATTACACGAGCTGATCATAAAGACAAAGCGGTCATACCAGTAAAAAAATATCTAATCTATGTGCAACACATAATAAGGAGATAAAAGTGTTTCCTAGGTTTATTGTGTAAGTCGAAAGTTTTAATGATTTAAAACTGTTTCGCAACTAGCAGCAGTTTTTCTATATTTGGATATCAATTATCACGATTTTCCTGATTGTATTGTTCATAGTCTTTTACATTACGACATTGCTTCTCCGTAATTTTGACCGACTCTTATGACTAAATGAGTGGCGTCATACATTACAGTATAATTTATTGTAGAGACACTCGCAGAGCGTGGCTGTGGTGTCGCGTACGTGCGAGTGTGTTGCCGATACTGCCCTACCTCAACACTGTCAGACTTGCCCTCGCAACAGCTGATCCGCTACACCTGTGACGTCATTGGAGACTAATATTATAGCGAACAGCTGTTTTGTGCATTGTTCATGGGTAGGTTTACATTTAAATCACAGATAATTAATTGAGTCATCTTGATTACTTAGAAAGATAGAAATAAGCAATATCAAACCAGTTGCCAAATAATATAGCGTACACTATTGTGATGTACGAATAACTGAACCAAAATGGGCTAAGAATAAAACAAGTTAATTTTAATTGGTTGGATGTGGTCGTCAAACAATTACCGAGGAAAGTTTCTATTCTGAAACCCAATTGTTCTTTAATGGCTTCTTGAGTTCTTGTCCAGTTAAAAAACACCACCATGGGTAGTTTGACGTTCAGTATAGGAACTGGACATGCAGTTTTCGCGTGTTTGTCAAATGATTCAAAATTTTCCAAAAAAAACGCTCTTCTGAAAAATAGAATTTTCCTTTGAATATATATTTTTTAATTTAATATGTTCTATTTCCAGCAGTAGATTTTGCTGGAGGTCTTGCAGTTTTACTGAAGAGGATTTCATAAGTAAATAACACATATTTATCTTATCCTAAGTGTTATTGTACATAACCGTATATAAAACATGGAGTACGGTGGTACAGTTTGAACAAAAACTCCTCAATTAACTTAAAGTTTGTTTTATATTCATTCGCCCGTCTCGTCTTTCAATCAATTGGAATCATAATTGATTTATATAACTGCTCCCTAGATAAAAATATAGCGACCACAGAATTAAAATAGCTTTACCCAACAACGACCCAGAAATGCCAATGTAAACAGAATCTGTTTCAATATTAGGACTTGTTGGAGTTAGCTCTGATCAGGTGGATTATTTTAAGATCAGCTGTTCTGCGTCAGCTGTTGATAGTGACGTCACTCTTTACCCTTGACCCTCCACTTTGGCGCCAAACACTCTGACTCTGATAGGCCCAGTGCGGCACGCTAGTCCAGCCAAATATCTTGGCGTATCGTCAGTCTAGTGGCAGTGCTGTTAGAGATTGTACGGATTTCATTAGTGCAAATAGTAACTCAGTGTTAATTGTTGTCGTGAGTACCACTCTATGCTTACTCGTGTTGCTTTACGGTTAAAGATAAAGATCTTTGGCAGGAATATCGCTCGTTTGATAGGTAAGTTAATGGTTTTATTAAACAAACATATGTGTTATACTACAGAGAAGTAAGAATTTTCATTTGGAAATTGACTTACGTATGTATAGTAATAAAAAAATATTCTACCTATATATTTTAAATGTTCCCTAACAAAACCTACATTATTTGCTAAGTATTTTTTATTCTCAATTCACCTTCGCCCCAAGCCATATCCTGTTGACAAATATCTACCAGATGTTTTGTTCATGAAGCTTTGTATCTCAACAAACAAGCATACGTCACTTGTTTTCATGCAGCCATGTTGTCGAACAACTGTTTAATTTGCGCCAGTCGGTTCACTACTATTGTATCTCATGTTCCGTTTATTGCTTCTGCAGTTTGTTGTTATGGTAAGTGTTGTTCTAGTCTACTTGAAATATTTTTAGATAATTAGACCTAATTTCCAAATAGTTGGAAATGCTTATGACATTGATTGGTGAAATAGTGTTTAGGCTAATTCGATCTTTTAATAAGAGCGTAGTACATTTAAAGTCCAAATTTCACGTCGTTTCGGGATTTTGAAATTGACCCCGTCTTCAGGCGAGATTGTTTACACCTGTTAACAAATCACCATAACCAAACATTATTTTCAAATCAATAATCACCATGTGTTTAATTGGCTACAAAACTCGTACATTGGGGCTAAGATGGGTAATTAAACTTGTAATTGTCCTACATTATTGTTTTGTTGCAACCGTACTGGATTGTGTTACTACTTTTCACAACCAAAAGCGTATACTGTAAAATTTAATTTACAAATAAAATTTAGACACTACGTGTAGGCTTACTTTCATAGCGTACCACAACTAATTTAAGCGTAGCCTAATTGTGGTGATACAGTATTACATAACGATTGCACAATACTGCAAGTTTCAATTTTATACTGTGGGCAGATTTATAAAACAGTTATTGCGTCAAATGCATTATTTCTTGACTAATCAAGCGTGCACAGTTGGACACAGTTGATTTCTCCAGGACAGCATAAAACTTAACACCCCGCGTAATAACTTTATTTCCCGCTTTAGTGGTTTAGCGCTGTTAAATTTTGCTTTGATGTTTAATTTACGAGGAGACTTCTGGTTTTATCGCCGTGTTATGTGCTTTCCGACAACTCATACGCGCAGGAAATTCTTTGAAGACCGAATTAAGTTCACCGATATATTGGTTTGTATTTTGAAACATTTTGGTTTTGAAATATGGCATTGAAATTTTTCCGTCTAAATTGAATTGTGTAAGTGGATATCGATATAATTAGGTTTGTAGTGGAATGATCTGACTTGTTATTCAAGGAAAGTTAAGAATCGAAGTTAAAGTAGGTGTGATGTTTCCGCAAATAGGTCTTTTATTATTTATATCAGCTTTAAATAATTGAAACAGGACACTTGACGGCAATTGCGTATGGTCGGCGTATTTGACTGGCGAATAAACTACACTCCAAACTTATATTTACTAGGAGGTTCCGAAGACCTTCTTGGTAAGGTGAAAGTACCAATGTTGTTGACAAGTGTGATTCTAAATATTTTGTACCTTAAGCAGGATATTTTGTTTTACTTTTTCACGGAAATCTACCTATGAAAATTAATTAATTACACACCATATGTTAACATCATTAGTTAACTTTTATACAGAAGTTTCTATGTCGTAGATAGGCCTATATTTTTAAGCTATACACATTTCACAACGTAAATAAAAACGTGTGCCCGGAAGCGCCTAATGAAAGGAGAGCGCCCTAGTTTTATTTATACCAGCTGATGGTTTCTTCACGTGTACAGGTATACTCAGTCATTGCAATGTTATTGTTATTGTTGTGAGAGGGCGTGTCCTACGTATCAGCTGATAGGGTCAATGGTAACGTAGATTAACATGATAAGATTTATCATCATTGTGTGTTATTTGTTTAGTGTCCCATGTAAAATTACAGGACGCTAGGTTCGATCCCGTAACAGTTTTAGACAGGTCTCGGAAGCCTGTGGCGTTTGACGGGCTTGAACCCAGCATCTTGAGGATAGAAGTCTCGTGCTCTATTACAGCTCGCTTCCATGTCTATAAGCACATAGTCTGTGGTATGAGCTCAGACATCCGTTTGTACGTTTTCACAATAACTTTCATCGTAATTATTGCGGATTAATACAATACAACGAAATGTATCTATACATGTAACCTGTCCCATTATAAAAGAGCACACTTTTTGTAAAAAAGTGTTGCACATTTATTCCATATCAACTGTATCAGGCTTACCAATTTTGGAACACTCATCAAAATGTTAATGTCATCTATGTATCTTTTTGGTAATGATAAACCTGAGGTTTTAACCAATTAAAATACAGTTGGCTTTATAACCAAGGGTACCCTAAGTAAAAACATATTTCATTATAATAGACAAATCCTATGGGTTAGTGTTCACTCACAGAACATTGAATTACCTTTTTAAAATACTTTTTAAGTTGTTTTATTTCCAAGATACAGTAATGATTTAGTTTTCAACAAAGTTACAGGAGATCTTGAACATTTTCAGGTGTGGTCTTTGAAATATGAATACACATTTATGTTGTGGTAAACATAATCGATTAAATACAAATGATCTGTTTTAGGCAAAATGTATCTATGAGGTAAAAATATGTTTAAAATTGCATTTAATTTCCATAAACGACTGTGTAAACGTGTTATCTGTTAACGGGCGCTGGATCGTACCCAAATTGGAGACTTCACGCGCGCTTGTGTAAATGTTTTCTCCGAATGTTCTGCGCAGTTGGACAAGGTCCCTCGACATACGGTTTTCATAAAAACCTGTCGAAACCCCACGGTGATAGTATTCATAAAAACTGAGGTAATACTGAGGTGATAGTGCGGTTTTCATAAAATCGGAGGTAACACTACGGTGATAGTATTCATAAAAACTGAGGTAATACTACGTTGATAGTGCGGTTTTCATAAACTCGGAGGTAACACTACGGCGATAGTATTAATAAACACTGAGGTGACACTACGGTGATAGTATTCATAAAAACTGAGGTAATACTACGTTGATAGTGCGGTTTTCATAAAATCGGAGGTAACACTACGGTGATAGTATTCATAAAAACTGAGATAACACTACGGTGATAGTATTCATAAACACTGAGGTAACACTACGGTGATAGTATTCATAAACACTGAGGTAACACTACGGTGATAGTATTCATGAACACTGAGGTAACACTACGGTGATAGTATTCATAAACACTGAGGTAACACTACGTTGATAGTGCGGTTTTCATAAAATCGGAGGTAACACTACGGTGATAGTATTCATAAACACTGAGGTAACACTACGGTGATAGTATTCATAAACACTGAGGTAACACTACGGTGATAGTATTCATAAACACTGAGGTAACACTACGGTGATAGTATTCATAAACACTGAGGTAACACTACGGTGATAGTATTCATAAACACTGAGGTAACACTACGGTGATAGTATTCATGAACACTGAGGTAACACTACGGTGATAGTATTCATAAAAACTGTAGGTAACACTATGATGATAGTATTCATAAACACTGAGGTAACACTACGGTGATAGTATTCATAAACACTGTAGGTAACACTATGGTGATAGTATTCATAAACACTGAGGTAACACTACGGTGATAGTATTCATAAAAACTGAGGTAACACTACGGTGATAGTATTCATAAACACTGAGGTAACACTACGGTGATAGTATTCATAAACACTGAGGTAACACTACGGTGATAGTATTCATAAACACTGTAGGTAACACTATGGTGATAGTATTCATAAACACTGAGGTAACACTACGGTGATAGTATTCATAAACACTGAGGTAACACTACGGTGATAGTATTCATAAACACTGAGGTAACACTACGGTGATAGTATTCATAAACACTGAGGTAACACTACGGTGATAGTATTCATAAAAACTGAGGTAACACTACGGTGATAGTATTCATAAAACCCCACTACGGTTATAGCATTCATAAAAACTGTGAAAACACTACGGTTATAGAATTCCATTTTTCAGCAGGAATTACAGTAGAATTTAGTTCCGTAGTACGACGAAACGTGGGTAGTTTCCTGACCGGTACGCACACGCATGACGATATATAATATAGTGTATTGGCTTTAATTAAAGGCCAGCAACCACGGCCTCCTAGAGACAGTATATCAAAGGCTAGACGCCCACTGTCTACAGTATATAACTTCTATGTACTCTGCATGTTAACTTGGAGCAGTGTCTAGTTTATCTTGTGATTGTTGCTATGCAAACATTGACGAGGAAATCCTGTTTTGAAGCAAGGTTAGGATTTATTTAAATGATGATGAATATTTTGTATATCTTGTTTTATAAGTTTACAGTAGCCTAATTTAAGATTTTTTGCTGTCTAAAGTTTTTATAAAGTATCTGTTTAAATACTTATTTCTACGTACATACTTGTGCCGCAACTAGTTTCAACTTGGTGAGAAGTCATCTAAAGGCATTGAAAGATGCAATCGCACTTCGGTTCATTGGTAAGTCGTTGATTACCAACTATAAAAAAAAGTAATACCAGAAATAAAAGAACCCTGGGCCGTTTCGAGCCGCGCAGGTTTGAATGGTACGCCACACCTACCGGCGCGAACCACGTGATCTTTTCGTTTCTGCGCAGGTTGTTTTGTTCTTGGTATGTCTATAGTGCTAGACAAGACCACATACAGACATTGCAAGTACGGATATTTAAATGATAAAATGGAACTTTTAACAGAAAAGAAACATTAACAGAACGGGGAATGATGCCTCACGACCCGATAATAGACTTCAAAGTCAAGAATCAAGAATCAAGAATCTTTATTGCCTTTGATCCATACATATACAGACATTGGCATAGTCAATAAATTAAATAACTAAATACATTACATTCTAACAATAATTACAGATACTTATAAATGTTAAATTAACAGTAACGGTACATAGAGGTGGCGAACAATAATAACAATAACAGTCAATAACATGAATTAAATCTTAAAATCAATAGTAACAGGACATGATAAAAAATCTTCTATTTTATAAAAAGGATTGGCAATAAGCCACTCAGATATTTTAATTTTAAATTGTTTCATAGTCACAAATCGGGCAGTGTCAGGCAGTTTATTGAAAAATCTCACGTAGTTAATTTTAAAGCAGTTTCCTGTTTTTGCTAAGCGGTGCTGAGGAAGGTCAAATTTGTTTTTTCCTCTTGTGTTGTGGATATGGAATGTTTTTCTATTATTGAAATCTGTAATATGTAGTTTGGTATAAATGAGAATGTGGTAAATGTAAAGATTAATAGTAGTAGACAGTAGAAGTAGACATAGAATTCATTCAAAACGCTGAATATTGATGGACAAAAGTAAAATACAAAGCAAAGTAACTAGTTTAAATTATTAGTCTAGAGGTTATTTAAAATAATTTCCAATTGAATAATTGTTTTAAAATTATTTACGAGGTAAAATTTAAACAACCTTCATTTATCGGAAGCTATTTTTCCACCGCTGTATTTCAAAACACCAATTCGTTTTGCATGTTACAAATGACGGCTTGTTATTTTCATTTGAGAGGTTGCACAGATGTAAACAACTAAAAAACTGACGAGAGGCTTAGCGTTCCAAGAAACTGTCAAAGCTCTTCAGTCCGTCACCATTGCGCTTGAGGGTGTTTGGAAATCGGTTTGTTTAGTTTTTGTGAAACTTGAAGTTGATCGTGTTTCATTTTCACGCGTAAATGGCACTATGCACTTTAGTTCAAATATTCCGATTGTTTTACTTTCTCCCCATAGTAACTGGAGAAAGTATTGTTTTCGTCAAAATTTTCGAGTATGAGTTTTGGGTGGACATATACTTTTTTGGGCCCAACTGAACCCAAAAAAGTTATTTTTGAACAGATGTCTGTATTTATGTATGAATTTACAGACCACACTCGTAGTCTGATTTCGATGGCATTTGTATAAGTGTTTTACAAATCTTTACTCTATCCTCTTCCTTCTAAAGAACCTCCAAAATTGGTTTAATAGTCTTTGTAATCCCAGTACGATTAAAAAAAAATAATGCCCCTTATAAATCTATTTGGTATTAAAATACCCCCGCCGCAGCAAACCTGCAGACTAAGCGAATTTCCATTTCCTTGAATGGATTTACACTAAAATGTCTCCTTAAAAATATCACATTTATTCCCTATTTAAATAGAATCAGTTAAAAACATAGTTAGGTTTGCTGCAACAGGGAGGGTAAAAGTGTTTTCTATGTAAAATGTTAATAGTTAGTAAGAAATAAAAACATTTTCCAAATTTGGGCAAAATATGTTAATAAACAAGCAAACTACAACAGTTTACTTATTCTCCATAAGAATATCATGGGAATTTTAAATTTACAATATTTTGGAATTTTCTCCGTAACCATTAGGCACAATATAACGCTTCAATATACTAAATTATTTTTTTTTAAGCTCTACAAAATAGTTTAGAAAGAAATTGCAAAAGTTTATGTTTTTTGGGGCAAAAATGGGAAAAATCCATTTTTACCCCATAAAAGCCCCCATAAACCCCCGTTCCCATGGTCCGATCATGCTGGTTCGCGAACTCGTTCGAATAAACGTAGGTTTACACGCCGTTTGTACCAAATTTCATCAAAATCGGATCATTTTTGCTCGAGTTATCGCGCTAACGGACACACACACACACACACACATATATATATATATATGAATTTGAACAGATGGTGTTTTTGGCCTCTAGGGACCTCAAAACGAAAAAAAAGAATCGGTCCTGGGTCCAGGTCTTACCATGAGTACTACGGTAATAGCTTATTCCCTATATGGGAAATTCGCTAAAACGTAGAAGAAAATATTCACCAAAATATCAGCATTAGGGTTTATAACAGTGTTTAAACTAACCTTTTACCTTCTATTGCTACCCCTAACTTGCACAACAATGCGAATGTAAATAGAAAATCCTTTAGAAATCCACTTGCTACAAAAAGTTGTTAAAGAGGTATAAAAAAAGTCGGTAAAGAAGTTCAGCAATGCAATTCCATTGCTATACATCGTAACCGTTCCTTGTGAGGGAGTTGGTCTTGGCCCCGATATGACGCAACGTCCCTCCCAGCTGACTCACTGCACAGATGATGCGGGAAATGCCCGAGATTACGCGGGAAATGTCCGAGATTACGCGGGAAATGTCCGATCAGACAGGCGAAATGAAAAATCAGAACCGTCAGTGAATCCATTTAGTTAAAGCGTGCGATTTGTCCAAAGTAAGGTTGATGGAATTCTTGGACCGATTCGATCTCTTGCTATCTGTGAAACAGCTGATTTATGTATCATCTGTGAAACAGCTGATTTATGTATCAAAGGTCGACACGATTGTTGTAACAGGGATATTGTAGTAAGATTTTAAATACTTGCGTAATGGTTTTTTATTTATTGTAACTTTTTATCGCGTTTTGTGGGTCAGTTTGTCGTAAATTAAAATGTTTTATCGCGTGATTAGTTTTTGTCAGACGATCAATAATGGTATGATATACAGTATGAATATTCTAGTTCGTCCCGTGGTCGAAGACTCGACCAAAAGTATAAACTTATCTATTTTTTATCCCAAGCTAAAAATAAAACATGTGATTGGAATTTCTTTAATTTGTTTTGACTTTCTGTTTATATTTTGTTGTTATTTGGTCACCACATGGCAACCCATAAGGCCCATGTTAAGTTTTTAAATTTTAAATTCCTTTGTTTGTGCTTATTTTTAGCCTATTTCAATTTATAAAGGGATTCTGTACATCTACAGGCAAATATCTTTCTAACAGTATTCGTAGATTTTCCCTGCGATGCACAGGAGCTGAGAAAAAAAGGGTCTATTAATGTATAGAATTGGCCCCATATTCAATCTCCATAAGTAAAGTTTAATTTTCATGTTTGACCCAATTAACGTAAATATTCTTAAAATACAAATAAAACATGCATATTTATGACCGATAACCTTTCTTTTGGTACAACCCGTTGTTCGGTTCAGTATCTGTCATAAGTTTTTCAAAGGTTTCTCAATATATATTATACTATTAAATGCATTAAACATTCGCTCGTTACACCTTAATAAATGCGTTTTTTCTAAGGTTTTTATCTAGATTTTAAAATAAATTTCGCATTGTTGTTGGTGTGTTATTGAATGTTGTTATAACCCGTTTATTACCCCTTAGGTCCTTTACGTGTCAAGTATAAGTTAGGCAATTTCTAAGGTAATACTTAAAGTAGTATGTGTTGATTTTTATAACGTTTTACTCTGTGCCCATCTTTAATCTTTGCATACATGTCTAATCAAAGCCTATACACAATTTATGGCTCCAATCGCAGTGGAGTGAACGCAGTGAGTACAGTTCTGATTGGTTGCACGCAATTCCCAGCATGCACCAGTCATGCTGCACGAGCCAACCAATCGCGCTATATAACCTAACTCATATTAAATATAGTCATATTAAATCCTTTCCCTGTCACGTGACTTTGATTTATAGGTTTAGCGAACCCGACATATTGTAAACCGAGTCGTGTTTTGTTGATGGTATGTTGATTTGTTTTGCTATTGATCATCAGTTGTTTGTGAGTGTTATGCGTTGTGTTTGGAGGTTGTGTCTGATTATGTTTGTAGAGACGACTGTCGACGTTTTTTTCGGAGCATGCAAGACAAATTTGATGCTTATTATAGCGTCAACTTGTTACTTAACCTACTACATACTAAAACTACCTCTTAAACGCGTAGTTTTATTTGCCTAAGTACTTTAATTACTCAGTTTTGTGCGAAATATAGATTAAAGGAGTGGACCTATAATATATTGATATATTGTCTACTCCTTTAATAGACGGGTAATATTTACAAATTCGTTGTCTAATAACGTTTCATTAGTGTTATCAACTAAGTCCTTTTGAAAGGCCTGGCAACCTCTTACACCAGAGAGCCTTGTCACCATGGTAGGCCATTTTAAGACCTCTCACAGCCCCGACATATATGGAATGACTACTGTCATCCTAAAGCACACTATAAACATTGTTGCCATACCTCTTTGCCAGGTCCTGAACTCCTGCCTAAGTGCCGGAATATTTCCTAGAATCCTAAGGGTGTCTAGAACTGTCCCCATTTACAAAAAAGGTGATCCAGCAAGTGTACAGAGCTATAGACCTATATCTATTATACCAACTTTCGCTAAGGTCTTTGAAACCGCCATTAAATTCCAGCTAGTCTCCTATCTTGAACGCAATAACCTGCTGTCTAATCTGCAACACGGCTTCCGTAAAGACAGATCAACTGTTACTGCCGTCTCTGAGCTCATACATCGCGTTCAACAAGCCTTTGAGGATACCAACACTGTTGCCTTGACATTATGTGACTTGAGCAAGGCATTCGATTGCGTCTCACATGACATTCTCCTTGCTAAATTAAATAAATATGGGCTGTGCGGTGCAGTTTACGACACCTTTGTCACATATTTGGGGAACCGACAGCAGATCGTCTCAATAGCCGGAGCTAAGTCCCGAGCTCTCAATGTTCCTCACGGGGTGCCTCAGGGGTCAGTTGTGGGACCTGTCCTCTTTCTGATAGCCATAAATGACCTTGAACTAGGTGGCAATGCACTCAGGTTTGCTGATGACACTACCCTAATTTCTGTTGGTGACAATCCAGGAACGGCTTCAGAAAGAGCTGAAGTGATGTTTAGGGCAGCAAAAGATTGGTTTGAGACAAACAAACTAAAACTCAACCAAGACAAGACACAAAAAATCTTGTGTTCACTTCAGTCAAACTTGGCTCAGGACGTTGATACGGTAAATCTACTGGGCTTTACGATCGACCCAAAGCTGAGTTGGAAAGATCATGTGGATAACGTGGCAAAGAAATTATCAAGGGTTACACATCTTCTCAGGAAACTAACAAGACTAGTTGATAGGGCTTATCTAGTTGTGGTTTACCACGCATTATTTCATAGTCACGTCACTTACGGTCTTCAGCTATGGGGTCATGCATCCAATGTCTCCAGAATCCTTAAACTGCAGAAGAAAGCTCTGAGAATCATGACTGGCAGTGGGCGACAGGAGCATTGCAAGCCTATTTTTGTTGACTTGGGCATACTTACCATACACAGCAACTACATCCTTCAATGTGTCAGCTACGTACACTCCAATGTGCATACCTTCACCACCAGGCAGCAGGTGCATGCGCACAACACCAGGCGCAAAGACCACATTGATGTGCCCTATTGCAGGCTCAGTAGGACAAAGGATGCTTTCCCGGTCATGGCCCTCAGACTGACCAATAAGTTGCCGGTTGCAGTTAGGGACTTAAACAAAAACCAGTTTCAAGCCAGGTTAAAGTGTTGGCTAAAAGCTAGGCCATATTACTCGCTTAAGGAGTTCTTTGAGGACGACCTCACGGGACTTTAAATCCACCGCCATTAAGTTTATTAATCCGACTTAATGGAAGTTTGTAAATATTGTAAATATTAGTTTTCATTTTTAAAATTGTAAATAGTTGACGCAGCCTAACCAGCTTATGCTGGTATCAAGCCAAGGAGGAGGTAATAAGGTAATAAGGTAAAGTGGTTGTAATTTGGCAGCACCTATGTCAACATTTAAAAGAGGAGTTCAAAATGGGTAATTTTTCAAATGTGTAGAGAAAACATACCGTAGGATAAAACGGAACGAAATATAATTGAACTATAGTGATTAGAAGTATCTCTTTGACACCTATTCCCAATAAACTTTTATACATTTCTAAGGCATTTAGGATGAACAGTAAAACCGTATTATATTACATCTTGTCACAGTCACCCATACTGTAAATATAGTGCCTATGAAAAATATGTATTTCTGGCGTTGAGAGGCACTTCCATCGCTCACCGTTTAGGGTAGAGTGGACGTTTATCAAGGATAATGAAGACCTCTCATTGAGTCCTCACTACCATTAACACCTTATCAGGCTGTGGTTGGTATCACACAGCGGATGTGTATCCTCACAGGATGACGTTTGGTGCCGCACGTAGTATGATGACGTCATAAAGACGTGCAGCCTGTACTGCCGCAAGGAAGTTTACTGGGTCCGGTTTTGTTTCTATTGAGACAACTACGTATATTATAGATTGTGATAAAATCTAATAAAAACATTGTCAGTGCGATCATCTTGCTCTAGATAAACTAAAATATACATTGCCGTCGGGGCTAGGTATCTAAAGCTCAGCACTATTTTCATACAACGTTTTTTGAACGATAATAAGTAATTTGGATTTTTAATCGTTAAAAATACGTTAAAATATCATTAATTAAACAAAATTACCTCAAAGAAGTGGTATAAAACCCGATAAACAAGTATTTCTTGCATTTTGTAGGATTAAGCAACCTATTTTGTAAACTAGATTATGTTTTTTTCATTTTAAATCATTATCATAATCATTTTTAGTAAGGTTGTTTATCACTAAAATTCAGAGGACGAGACTTAATTTTACTAAAACGTATCATACCTTTTATAATGTGATAATAATGATGCAAAACCTCGAAAAAGGTAATATTGTTCAAAATTGTGTATTTGTTTACGTTTACACTATCCCATAAAGAGGTCTGTCATTAGTATACAATCTGTTAAGTAAGCGTTTTAAGGTAATTAGTGTATATACATATATACAGTATACAGTTCGGCACAACTGTAATCAGTGACATTGTCTGTCCCTGGTCTGCTACTGCGCAGTTGTTACTTTCCCGCCAATTTCACTCTCACTCCATGACCCACTTCTCCACTTCACCAACACAACACCGTACACGTCATTTCATCAGATTCTGTATTTAACACTTCATTTTTACGCAGCTGTTGCGTAATAATTAAAGATATTTTGAACACCCCTAAACCATGTTGAAAAAGTTCAGTGTGATATTAAATCAGTAGACTAAAGTCAATAGACTTAATCAATTATTCGATACAGTTTGTAAACTAACATGTATTTGAAATA
The DNA here is from genome assembly GCF_028750875.1 of Macrosteles quadrilineatus. Classification (NCBI taxonomy): domain Eukaryota; kingdom Metazoa; phylum Arthropoda; class Insecta; order Hemiptera; family Cicadellidae; genus Macrosteles; species Macrosteles quadrilineatus. The sequence goes on from NW_026542597.1 coordinate 2,953,541, forward strand.
CCCTTTATTTTTAATGAACCTTGAGCATTAAAATGTCAAAAAACAGTTCGTTCGAAGGGTTATTTTTAATTCGATAGTATGAAACAATTTTAGTGTTTCTTCGGTACTGTGAGAAATTGTCTGTGCTGACACAAAATTATTTTTAGGTGCGATAGGAACTTTATAACCCCGCAACAACAAATCCAAATTCTAAGCTACGACATTTAAGCCGTAATTTGGTTCAATTGGATTTGGTGCTCAGACACCTTCCCAGGCAAAATACATCCTATACTAACGAATCCCATAACCTAGAATTATTTCGGTGATGTAAGACGTTCTGATTAATTGATGAGTCGCATTTTCCAAAATAAAAACACACCACCATGTAGATGTATAGTTGCTGTACCACGTTATAGGGTACCACCATTGACAAAAGAAATAGATATGTATTCTATATGTCTACAGTACAACGTAAGCAAGTGACAAAGTTGTAGAAAGGTTGTAGTTAGACCGTTGTTACATGCAGCCCCACACGATGTTTGCACCATTAGTGGAGCGCACCTTGTGTTATTCATAGATACTGCTTTGATGAGCCTCTCGCGTGATGTGGAACTATGGAAGTAATCTGTGAAATACTAAATCAACAGACATCAACTGTACTATGGTATATTGTAACGGAAAACATTGTATACATTTAGCAAGCGGTTTACGTCGTTTGAAACTTATATGAGTATTGAATTTCAATCGTTATCTATATTTAAACGAAATGGATTTTGTTCCGTGTCTCCTAGTTATTTCTGTACATGCTGACATTTTTCACAAGTTTGATTATATAACACACTTACTTCCTCCCCCATACCGTCAATTCTCCTCGGTTGTCCAACGTTTTTTTCATCTTAAGCTTTCGAATAATTTAAAACTCGTGGTCGTCCAGTGGTCGAAAACTCGACCAAAAATAATGTTGAACTGACTTCTCTACTTTCACCCAAAGCCGTAAATGAAACGTGTGATGTTTGTGTAGCAGTCTTGCAGTTGTTTTGAGTTTCCATTTATTTATCGTTATTATTTCGTCAACAGCATTTTATATATATATATATATTACATTTTTTTGTATTAATTTTCTATGATTATTTTCCTGTCTATTTTGATTTATAAAGGGATTCTGCACATCTTCAAAAAAATATCTTTCTAACAGTATGCTTAGATTTTCACTGTGATGCACACGACTGAGAAAAAAGGTTTTAGAGAAACATGCTTGCCTATTATAAGATTTGCCAATCATTGAAAAGTGAATGTGATCGTTGATGCAATTGACTGCTTAAAGGGTTATCAGAACTGCTGTTTAATTAGATTGTTAGTTAAATAAATAGAGTATTTAATTCACACATTTCCATAAATTAGTGTGTTAATAAAGAAGAAAATGTTATAAATTTGGTTGCATCCGTCAATCTTTATTGATTTCCCCTCAAAGGGTAAAAAATGTCAATTTACAAAGACAATTACGTAAAAATACGTTAACAAATGAATTTTATTGATGACTAAATAAATAAATGGATAACAATTAGAATACAATAATTATACTTGTAAATAAATACTTAGAAAGCCGAATGATAAATAATTATCTACACCGATATCATAGCCAAACATTCAAAATTATTTGTTTTTAAACCAGCATTAAAATAAAATAGCAAAATTTAATGATAAAATCAGACATTTTGAAGGGTAATAATCTGCACTAATATCATAGCCAAACATTCAAAATTATTTTTTTAAACCAGCACTAAAATAAAATAGCAAAATTTAATGATAAAATCAGTCATTTGAAGGGGGTGATTTAGTTTGAATACTTTTACTACTTGTGTTTCACTTATTGACAACCACATTTATTGTATTTATACAATCTTTTATGTTCAGAAAAATAAAATCAGCCGACATCTTTACTCCTGAAACCCGTGCTGCAGTCAGTATCGTTATAAATTAAAAGGGAGTTGGTAATGATTTCTGTGCAACCACCAACTGCGCTGTAGCGTCATTAGGAGTTCATTAATTTATTCAAAGAGCCGAGTGTGTAGTCGAGATATGTTAGCTGGAAATAGGTTAAGTTACTTGACTAGATTTATACGGTACGACGTGTAACGACTGGTGTCGCTTCTTTTTATTGCTTTTAACTGTTCATGATTTGTTAAGGTTGTTCCAAGCTGGATGTAGGTTATGTGCTTTTTTTACAGCACTGTTGAATAAAATATTAGCTGTAGATTACGTTTTATGTATAATTTAGTTTTAGTAATTAATTTAAAAATCGTGCTTACGAATCAGATCAAATTTTAATTTTTTTACTGTATTGTTTTGGTATTTTATGTTGTTACCGACCACACTATGTTTTTCTACTATATCCACCACACCAGGGTAGGTTAGGATTTGTAATAACTCTATTAATTAGAATGCTTGGTCACCTAACCTAAACGAACCTAACTTAACCTAACCTAACCTGGTGTAAATGAAGATTATCATTGTTTTATATTTAACAATAAACTGTACAATCTCGCTAGATTTTTCGTGTATTGGAATTGATTGAACGTTTATCCCCTTATTAATTATATTTGCATTACGATTTTTGGAAGGAATAAAGTGTATATTAAATCGAATACTAGACGTCGTTTTAGAAAATGTTCCTGTTAAAATTTAGTTTTGAATTATTTATAATAACGAAATATTTAACAATTTTTTAAATTAGATTTTTGCACATTGTATGACAAACAGAAGTTGCGAAGTTTTTTTCCAAAAGAGGGACGTCACTATGAGAATTACTGTACCCTCATCACGTTGTTAATTTACAGGACTTTAATTTGCACAGAGCTAATTGTGACACCCTTCTTCGTAAATTGACCCACGTGTAAGTAGTAAAATAAGATTTGACATGACTGGAACGCTTTTTAACAAATAACACTTTTGAGAAGCAATCAATTTTTTGGCCAAACATTGTGTTGAGAAAATTTAACTCATTTGTAAAATTCGTGTTGAAATAAATTGAATTGAGATTTTTGCCTCCTAAAGCACACTTGGTGTTGGTGAGCTGGAAGGTGATCAGCTGATTGGTGACGTCACCGATTCAATGCGCAACTCTGCGCCAGGTTAGGCCATCTGGGTCAGTAGGGCACGAGGTTGGTTGCGCCGATACTGCGCAGTGCGCAGGTCATGAGCAAACAACGATTGCGCATGACCAATACTCGCATAAGGAGCGTGAACTTTTGTGTAATCCTTTAAATATTTTATTATTGGTAATTCTATTGGTGTCGATGGTTCTCGCCTGCATCTTCAAAGTTTGGTAGGTTGTACAACAATTTATATTTTTGTGATTGTTTTGAAGCCAGAGTAAAAAAATTGATTAAATCCATTTAATTGTCATACGTTAATGATTTGAGCATCAAATATGTTTAACTCTATACATAATTTTGAGGTTCAGTTGTGATATAATGTACGTTCGTTCCATTTCCATACTACTCGCCGGACTTAGGAACTTCAATATGATTAAGTGTACTTGTAAAGAAATTCATCACAAATATATCTCTGGAATAAATTCAGATCGTTTACAATTCCACATACATTATTGTGTAATTTCGAACGCGTGAATTTTTCACAATACTTTTACAGTATCCTAGTGTGCTTACAAGGTTAAAACTTTAGAATTCGTCAGTGAAAGTTGATACATTCCCCGAATCTCAGGAATCCCCAATGACAGCATCCGTGTAGAATGTCGGAACCGGTTTTGACGATTTCTGAGGAGTTTGAATGAAATTCCCCACAGGACAGGTGTAATGGAACCAGTTTGTTCGTCCGTTGCTGACGTTGGTTTATGTGCTACTCTAGCATTACCTGTCTGCATACTGATCAATCTGTCGACAAGATTTATAACTTTATTGGGTGAATATTTATTATTGTGTTTTTTTCATGTCTTGTGCGGGGATTTTTTTGCGGCGTGTTCTCCTTTGATTGTTTCTCTAGATTCTTTGTAACCAACCTAGAGTATCAGTATATTTTAAATGTTCTTCTATATAAACTTAAGATACATTTTAATTGTGCATTGATTATTCAAGGACGATAGTGGGGAATTTATCAGTAAAGGAATTTAGAATATTAATTAAATATTCAGCATTTCAACAATTTATATTTATGATGTCGTAAACCATAGGCATAGGCCTACGACCACGGTTGAATATACCGTTGTCTGTTTTTTTAGCTTCACAAACTATTTTAGAAATAAATTGGAGCTTTTTATGTTTTTTATGGCCGAAATGGGAAAATTCAACTTGTATTCCATAAAACCTTATTTCCATAGCCCGGATTACCTTATCTTCCTGAACCACTTTAGCTTGTTGCTACTTAACATTAACATAACTACCTAACCTAACCTACTAAATTATACAGTCAAAGAGGGTCGCCACTTGGTGCAGTTTAGGAACGTATTGGGTGTGTGGGGGGTGCAATTCAGGAACACCACCCCGACTACCTGACTCAGATCAGTTGGCGCAATTAATGCCCGCCCATCCAAAGTCAATGTTGTAGGACTTAGGGACTAGGTGACTCATATATGCATAGGAAGGTTTTTATAAATCAGCTAACAATAGGGGTCAATTAATTGTTTTTAAACTACTACCCGTGCAGCATTATTGCACTTGACAAGCTGCAAGTCTGCTATTATATCAGGTCAAACTTCCCACTCATCGCCTGTAGTGTGCCTATTTAGTCGAAGTAAAATAATTGTAGAATAATTTGGAAAATTTAATGCCATAATGGGTAACATTTGATACAGTTTACTTTAATCTCATCGGAACCACAGTTTTAGTATAACTTTTCTATCTATAGTTCCGCGTTGATTTTCCTCGTTGGAGATAAAGTAGTTTAATCATAGATAAAACATAGTGGTGGTTAGTCTATGGTTAAATTATCCATGTCTCGGCCAGATAGGTAGTCAAACGTAAAAGTTCTGGTTAGTTAGGGCCCGCGCCACTTTGGGTCGCAATTAATTTTCTGTCAGATAACTATCTGGGAAGGTAGTAAAATAATTTATTGTCTTTACTAACGACTGAAGTAACATTTATAGCTAATTAGGCCAAGTCTCACCGTAAGCTGTAGTTGAAGTTCGGATTGGTTTTGACAGATTCTTTTCTGTAGAAATTAAATAATTCACATAATTCTGATACTTGAGGCGTAATTTGCTTGGCAATCGAGATAGCCCAGCCTGTTGTAAGCTAACAACGAACCTTTCAACTTAGGAATTTGTTTACACTTTAACTATGCTGGTACGGAATTTATAACCTTTGTGACATTGACATTATCGTTGTAAGCCCTCAACAATTGGCCATTTACAGATCTTGAATAACGCTATAAATATTTTGTAGGAGAATTAGTCGTTGTCCTACGGCGGTTGCCTAGTGTCTCGGCGTCTATGTTGACATGTTGTTGGTGACAGTTAGTTCATGTTGCTGTGTTGTTGTATGTTGCGCTGGGTCGGGCATGAGGATGAAGTGTGCCTGTGTGCAGGCGGCGGCCGCATCTTACGAGCGGTTGCCTGGTGTCCCGGCGTCTATGTTGACATGTTGTTGGTGACAGTTAGCTCATGTTGCTGTGTTGTTGTAGGTTGCGCTGGGTCGGGCATCAGGATGAAGTGTGCCTGTGTACAGGCGGCGGCCGCATCTTACGAGCGGTTGCCTAGTGTCCCGGCGTCTATGTTGACATGTTGTTGGTGACAGTTAGTTCATGTTGCTGTGTTGTTGTAGGTTGCGCTGGGTCGGGCATCAGGATGAAGTGTGCCTGTGTGCAGGCGGCGGCCGCATCTTACGAGCGGTTGCCTAGTGTCTCGGCGTCTATGTTGACATGTTGTTGGTGACAGTTAGTTCATGTTGCTGTGTTGTTGTAGGTTGCGCTGGGTCGGGCATCAGGATGAAGTGTGCCTGTGTACAGGCGGCAGCCGCATCTTACGAGCGGTTGCCTAGTGTCCCGGCGTCTATGTTGACATGTTGTTGGTGACAGTTAGTTCATGTTGCTGTGTTGTTGTAGGTTGCGCTGGGTCGGGCATCAGGATGAAGTGTGCCTGTGTACAGGCGGCGGCCGCATCTTACGAGCGGTTGCCTAGTGTCTCGGCGTCTATGTTGACATGTTGTTGGTGACAGTTAGCTCATGTTGCTGTGTTGTTGTAGGTTGCGCTGGGTCGGGCATGAGGATGAAGTGTGCCTGTGTGCAGGCGGCGGCCGCATCTTACGAGCGGTTGCCTAGTGTCTCGGCGTCTATGTTGACATGTTGTTGGTGACAGTTAGTTCATGATGCTGTGTTGTTGTAGGTTGCGCTGGGTCGGACATGAGGATGAAGTGTGCCTGTGTGCAGGCGGCGGCCGCATCTTACGAGCGGTTGGCGTCTATGTTGACATGTTGTTGGTGACAGTTAGCTCATGTTGCTGTGTTGTTGTAGGTTGCGATGGGTCGGGCATGAGGATGAAGTGTGCCTGTGTGCAGGCGGCGGCCGCATCTTACGAGCGGTTGCCTAGTGTCTCGGCGTCTATGTTGACATGTTGTTGGTGACAGTTAGCTCATGTTGCTGTGTTGTTGTAGGTTGCGCTGGGTCGGGCATGAGGATGAAGTGTGCCTGTGTGCAGGCGGCGGCCGCATCTTACGAGCGGTTGCCTAGTGTCTCGGTGTCTATGTTGACATGTTGTTGGCGCCAGTTTGCTCATGTTGCTGTGTTGTTGTAGGTTGCGCTGGGTCGGGCATGAGGATGAAGTGTGCCTGTGTGCAGGCGGCGGCCGCATCTTACGAGCGGTTGCCTAGTGTCTCGGCGTCTATGTTGACATGTCGTTGGTGAGGTGACAGTTAGTTCATGTTGCTGTGTTGTTGTAGGTTGTGCTGGGTCGGGCATGAGGATGAAGTGTGCCTGTGTACAGGCGGCGGCCGCATCTTACGAGCGGTTGCCTAGTGTCTCGGCGTCTATGTTGACATGTTGTTGGTGCCAGTTAGCTCATGTTGCTGTGTTGTTGTAGGTTGCGCTGGGTCGGGCATGAGGATGAAGTGTGCCTGTGTGCAGGCGGCGGCCGCATCTTACGAGCGGTTGCCTAGTGTCTCGGCGTCTATGTAGACATGTCGTTGGTGAGGTGACAGTTAGTTCATGTTGCTGTGTTGTTGTAGGTTGCGCTGGGTCGGGCATGAGGATGAAGTGTGCCTGTGTACAGGCGGCGGCCGCATCTTACGAGCGGTCCCTAGTGTCTCGGTGTCTATGTTGACATGTTGTTGGTGACAGTTCATGTTGCTGTGTTGTTGTAGGTTGCGCTGGGTCGGGCATGAGGATGAAGTGTGCCTGTGTGCAGGCGGCGGCCGCATCTTACGAGCGGTTGCCTAGTGTCTCGGCGTCTATGTAGACATATTGTTGGTGACAGTTAGTTCATGTTGTTGTGTTGTTGTAGGTTGCGCTGGGTCGGGCATGAGGATGAAGTGTGCCTGTGTACAGGCGGCGGCCGCATCTTACGAGCGGTTGCCTAGTGTCTCGGCGTCTATGTTGACATGTTGTTGGTGACAGTTAGTTCATGTTGCTGTGTTGTTGTAGGTTGCGCTGGGTCGGGCATGAGGATGAAGTGTGCCTGTGTACAGGCGGCGGCCGCATCTTACGAGCGGTTGCCTAGTGTCTCGGCGTCTATGTTGACATGTTGTTGGTGACAGTTTGCTCATGTTGCTGTGTTGTTGTAGGTTGCGCTGGGTCGGGCATGAGGATGAAGTGTGCCTGTGTGCAGGCGGCGGCCGCATCTTACGAGCGGTTGCCTAGTGTCTCGGCGTCTATGTAGACATATTGTTGGTGACAGTTAGTTCATGTTGCTGTGTTGTTGTAGGTTGCGCTGGGTCGGGCATGAGGATGAAGTGTGCCTGTGTGCAGGCGGCGGCCGCATCTTACGAGCGGTTGCCTAGTGTCTCGGCGTCTATGTAGACATATTGTTGGTGACAGTTAGCTCATGTTGCTGTGTTGTTGTAGGTTGCGCTGGGTCGGGCATGAGGATGAAGTGTGCCTGTGTACAGGCGGCGGCCGCATCTTACGAGCGGTTGCCTAGTGTCTCAGCGTCTATGTTGACATGTTGTTGGTGACAGTTAGTTCATGTTGCTGTGTTGTTGTAGGTTGCGCTGGGTCGGGCATGAGGATGAAGTGTGCCTGTGTGCAGGCGGCGGCCGCATCTTACGAGCGGTTGCCTAGTGTCTCAGCGTCTATGTTGACATGTTGTTGGTGACAGTTAGCTCATGTTGCTGTGTTGTTGTAGGTTGCGCTGGGTCGGGCATGAGGATGAAGTGTGCCTGTGTGCAGGCGGCGGCCGCATCTTACGAGCGGTTGCCTAGTGTCTCGGCGTCTATGTAGACATATTGTTGGTGACAGTTAGTTCATGTTGCTGTGTTGTTGTAGGTTGCGCTGGGTCGGGCATGAGGATGAAGTGTGCCTGTGTGCAGGCGGCGGCCGCATCTTACGAGCGGTTGCCTAGTGTCTCGGTGGCTATGTTGACATGTTGTTGGTGACAGTTAGTTCATGTTGCTGTGTTGTTGTAGGTTGCGCTGGGTCGGGCATGAGGATGAAGTGTGCCTGTGTGCAGGCGGCGGCCGCATCTTACGAGCGGTTGCCTAGTGTCTCGGCGTCTATGTAGACATATTGTTGGTGACAGTTAGCTCATGTTGCTGTGTTGTTGTAGGTTGCGCTGGGTCGGGCATGAGGATGAAGTGTGCCTGTGTACAGGCGGCGGCCGCATCTTACGAGCGGTCCCTAGTGTCTCGGTGTCTATGTTGACATGTTGTTGGTGACAGTTCATGTTGCTGTGTTGTTGTAGGTTGCGCTGGGTCGGGCATGAGGATGAAGTGCGCCTGTGTGCAGGCGGCGGCCGCATCTTACGAGCGGTTGCCTAGTGTCTCTGCGTCTATGTTGACATGTTGTTGGTGACAGCTCATGTTGCTGTGTTGTTGTAGGTTGCGCTGGGTCGGGCATGAGGATGAAGTGTGCCTGTGTGCAGGCGGCGGCCGCATCTTACGAGCTGTTGCCTAGTGTCTCGGCGTCTATGTTGACATGTTGTTGGTGACAGTTAGTTCATGTTGCTGTGTTGTTGTAGGTTGCGCTGGGTCGGGCATGAGGATGAAGTGTGCCTGTGTACAGGCGGCGGCCGCATCTTACGAGCGGTTGCCTAGTGTCTCGGCGTCTATGTTGACATGTTGTTGGTGACAGATAGTTCATGTTGCTGTGTTGTTGTAGGTTGCGCTGGGTCGGGCATGAGGATGAAGTGTGCCTGTGTACAGGCGGCGGCCGCATCTTACGAGCGGTTGCCTAGTGTCTCGGCGTCTATGTTGACATGTTGTTGGTGACAGATAGTTCATGTTGCTGTGTTGTTGTAGGTTGCGCTGGGTCGGGCATGAGGATGAAGTGTGCCTGTGTGCAGGCGGCGGCCGCATCTTACGAGCGGTTGCCTAGTGTCTCGGCGTCTATGTTGACATGTTGTTGGTGACAGTTAGCTCATGTTGCTGTGTTGTTGTAGGTTGCGCTGGGTCGGGCATGAGGATGAAGTGTGCCTGTGTACAGGCGGCGGCCGCATCTTACGAGCGGTTGCCTAGTGTCTCGGCGTCTATGTTGACATGTTGTTGGTGACAGTTAGCTCATGTTGCTGTGTTGTTGTAGGTTACGCTGGGTCGGGCATGAGGATGAAGTGTGCCTGTGTGCAGGCGGCGGCCGCATCTTACGAGCGGTTGCCTAGTGTCTCGGCGTCTGTGTTGACATGTTGTTGGTGACAGTTTGCTCATGTTGCTGTGTTGTTGTAGGTTGCGCTGGGTCGGGCATGAGGATGAAGTGTGCCTGTGTGCAGGCGGCGGCCGCATCTTACGAGCGGTTGCCTAGTGTCTCGGCGTCTATGTTGACTTGTTGTTGGTGACAGTTTGCTCATGTTGCTGTGTTGTTGTAGGTTGCGCTGGGTCGGGCATGAGGATGAAGTGTGCCTGTGTGCAGGCGGCGGCCGCATCTTACGAGCGGTTGCCTAGTGTCTCGGCGTCTATGTTGACATGTTGTTGGTGACAGTTTGCTCATGTTGCTGTGTTGTTGTAGGTTGCGCTGGGTCGGGCATGAGGATGAAGTGTGCCTGTGTGCAGGCGGCGGCCGCATCTTACGAGCGGTTGCCTAGTGTCTCGGCGTCTATGTTGACATGTTGTTGGTGACAGCTCATGTTGCTGTGTTGTTGTAGGTTGCGCTGGGTCGGGCATGAGGATGAAGTGTGCCTGTGTGCAGGCGGCGGCCGCATCTTACGAGCGGTTGCCTAGTGTCTCGGTGTCTATGTTGACATGTTGTTGGTGACAGCTCATGTTGCTGTGTTGTTGTAGGTTGCGCTGGGTCGGGCATGAGGATGAAGTGTGCCTGTGTGCAGGCGGCGGCCGCATCTTACGAGCGGTTGCCTAGTGTCTCGGCGTCTATGTTGACATGTTGTTGGTGACAGTTAGTTCATGTTCCTGTGTTGTTGTAGGTTGCGCTGGGTCGGGCATGAGGATGAAGTGTGCCTGTGTGCAGGCGGCGGCCGCATCTTACGAGCGGTTGCCTAGTGTCTCGGCGTCTATGTAGACATGTCGTTGGTGAGGTGACAGTTAGTTCATGTTGCTGTGTTGTTGTAGGTTGCGCTGGGTCGGGCATGAGGATGAAGTGTGCCTGTGTACAGGCGGCGGCCGCATCTTACGAGCGGTCCCTAGTGTCTCGGTGTCTATGTTGACATGTTGTTGGTGACAGTTCATGTTGCTGTGTTGTTGTAGGTTGCGCTGGGTCGGGCATGAGGATGAAGTGTGCCTGTGTGCAGGCGGCGGCCGCATCTTACGAGCGGTTGCCTAGTGTCTCGGCGTCTATGTAGACATATTGTTGGTGACAGTTAGTTCATGTTGTTGTGTTGTTGTAGGTTGCGCTGGGTCGGGCATGAGGATGAAGTGTGCCTGTGTACAGGCGGCGGCCGCATCTTACGAGCGGTTGCCTAGTGTCTCGGCGTCTATGTTGACATGTTGTTGGTGACAGTTAGTTCATGTTGCTGTGTTGTTGTAGGTTGCGCTGGGTCGGGCATGAGGATGAAGTGTGCCTGTGTACAGGCGGCGGCCGCATCTTACGAGCGGTTGCCTAGTGTCTCGGCGTCTATGTTGACATGTTGTTGGTGACAGTTTGCTCATGTTGCTGTGTTGTTGTAGGTTGCGCTGGGTCGGGCATGAGGATGAAGTGTGCCTGTGTGCAGGCGGCGGCCGCATCTTACGAGCGGTTGCCTAGTGTCTCGGCGTCTATGTAGACATATTGTTGGTGACAGTTAGTTCATGTTGCTGTGTTGTTGTAGGTTGCGCTGGGTCGGGCATGAGGATGAAGTGTGCCTGTGTGCAGGCGGCGGCCGCATCTTACGAGCGGTTGCCTAGTGTCTCGGCGTCTATGTAGACATATTGTTGGTGACAGTTAGCTCATGTTGCTGTGTTGTTGTAGGTTGCGCTGGGTCGGGCATGAGGATGAAGTGTGCCTGTGTACAGGCGGCGGCCGCATCTTACGAGCGGTTGCCTAGTGTCTCAGCGTCTATGTTGACATGTTGTTGGTGACAGTTAGTTCATGTTGCTGTGTTGTTGTAGGTTGCGCTGGGTCGGGCATGAGGATGAAGTGTGCCTGTGTGCAGGCGGCGGCCGCATCTTACGAGCGGTTGCCTAGTGTCTCAGCGTCTATGTTGACATGTTGTTGGTGACAGTTAGCTCATGTTGCTGTGTTGTTGTAGGTTGCGCTGGGTCGGGCATGAGGATGAAGTGTGCCTGTGTGCAGGCGGCGGCCGCATCTTACGAGCGGTTGCCTAGTGTCTCGGCGTCTATGTAGACATATTGTTGGTGACAGTTAGTTCATGTTGCTGTGTTGTTGTAGGTTGCGCTGGGTCGGGCATGAGGATGAAGTGTGCCTGTGTGCAGGCGGCGGCCGCATCTTACGAGCGGTTGCCTAGTGTCTCAGCGTCTATGTTGACATGTTGTTGGTGACAGTTAGTTCATGTTGCTGTGTTGTTGTAGGTTGCGCTGGGTCGGGCATGAGGATGAAGTGTGCCTGTGTACAGGCGGCGGCCGCATCTTACGAGCGGTTGCCTAGTGTCTCGGCGTCTATGTAGACATATTGTTGGTGACAGTTAGTTCATGTTGCTGTGTTGTTGTAGGTTGCGCTGGGTCGGGCATGAGGATGAAGTGTGCCTGTGTGCAGGCGGCGGCCGCATCTTACGAGCGGTTGCCTAGTGTCTCGGCGTCTATGTAGACATATTGTTGGTGACAGTTAGCTCATGTTGCTGTGTTGTTGTAGGTTGCGCTGGGTCGGGCATGAGGATGAAGTGTGCCTGTGTACAGGCGGCGGCCGCATCTTACGAGCGGTCCCTAGTGTCTCGGTGTCTATGTTGACATGTTGTTGGTGACAGTTCATGTTGCTGTGTTGTTGTAGGTTGCGCTGGGTCGGGCATGAGGATGAAGTGCGCCTGTGTGCAGGCGGCGGCCGCATCTTACGAGCGGTTGCCTAGTGTCTCTGCGTCTATGTTGACATGTTGTTGGTGACAGCTCATGTTGCTGTGTTGTTGTAGGTTGCGCTGGGTCGGGCATGAGGATGAAGTGTGCCTGTGTGCAGGCGGCGGCCGCATCTTACGAGCTGTTGCCTAGTGTCTCGGCGTCTATGTTGACATGTTGTTGGTGACAGTTAGTTCATGTTGCTGTGTTGTTGTAGGTTGCGCTGGGTCGGGCATGAGGATGAAGTGTGCCTGTGTACAGGCGGCGGCCGCATCTTACGAGCGGTTGCCTAGTGTCTCGGCGTCTATGTTGACATGTTGTTGGTGACAGATAGTTCATGTTGCTGTGTTGTTGTAGGTTGCGCTGGGTCGGGCATGAGGATGAAGTGTGCCTGTGTACAGGCGGCGGCCGCATCTTACGAGCGGTTGCCTAGTGTCTCGGCGTCTATGTTGACATGTTGTTGGTGACAGATAGTTCATGTTGCTGTGTTGTTGTAGGTTGCGCTGGGTCGGGCATGAGGATGAAGTGTGCCTGTGTGCAGGCGGCGGCCGCATCTTACGAGCGGTTGCCTAGTGTCTCGGCGTCTATGTTGACATGTTGTTGGTGACAGTTAGCTCATGTTGCTGTGTTGTTGTAGGTTGCGCTGGGTCGGGCATGAGGATGAAGTGTGCCTGTGTACAGGCGGCGGCCGCATCTTACGAGCGGTTGCCTAGTGTCTCGGCGTCTATGTTGACATGTTGTTGGTGACAGTTAGCTCATGTTGCTGTGTTGTTGTAGGTTACGCTGGGTCGGGCATGAGGATGAAGTGTGCCTGTGTGCAGGCGGCGGCCGCATCTTACGAGCGGTTGCCTAGTGTCTCGGCGTCTGTGTTGACATGTTGTTGGTGACAGTTTGCTCATGTTGCTGTGTTGTTGTAGGTTGCGCTGGGTCGGGCATGAGGATGAAGTGTGCCTGTGTGCAGGCGGCGGCCGCATCTTACGAGCGGTTGCCTAGTGTCTCGGCGTCTATGTTGACTTGTTGTTGGTGACAGTTTGCTCATGTTGCTGTGTTGTTGTAGGTTGCGCTGGGTCGGGCATGAGGATGAAGTGTGCCTGTGTGCAGGCGGCGGCCGCATCTTACGAGCGGTTGCCTAGTGTCTCGGCGTCTATGTTGACATGTTGTTGGTGACAGTTTGCTCATGTTGCTGTGTTGTTGTAGGTTGCGCTGGGTCGGGCATGAGGATGAAGTGTGCCTGTGTGCAGGCGGCGGCCGCATCTTACGAGCGGTTGCCTAGTGTCTCGGCGTCTATGTTGACATGTTGTTGGTGACAGCTCATGTTGCTGTGTTGTTGTAGGTTGCGCTGGGTCGGGCATGAGGATGAAGTGTGCCTGTGTGCAGGCGGCGGCCGCATCTTACGAGCGGTTGCCTAGTGTCTCGGTGTCTATGTTGACATGTTGTTGGTGACAGCTCATGTTGCTGTGTTGTTGTAGGTTGCGCTGGGTCGGGCATGAGGATGAAGTGTGCCTGTGTGCAGGCGGCGGCCGCATCTTACGAGCGGTTGCCTAGTGTCTCGGCGTCTATGTTGACATGTTGTTGGTGACAGTTAGTTCATGTTCCTGTGTTGTTGTAGGTTGCGCTGGGTCGGGCATGAGGATGAAGTGTGCCTGTGTGCAGGCGGCGGCCGCATCTTACGAGCGGTTGCCTAGTGTCTCGGTGGCTATGTTGACATGTTGTTGGTGACAGTTAGCTCATGTTGCTGTGTTGTTGTAGGTTGCGCTGGGTCGGGCATGAGGATGAAGTGTGCCTGTGTACAGGCGGCGGCCGCATCTTACGAGCGGTTGCCTAGTGTCTCGGTGGCTATGTTGACATGTTGTTGGTGACAGTTAGCTCATGTTGCTGTGTTGTTGTAGGTTGCGCTGGGTCGGGCATGAGGATGAAGTGTGCCTGTGTACAGGCGGCGGCCGCATCTTACGAGCGGTTGCCTAGTGTCTCGGTGGCTATGTTGACATGTTGTTGGTGACAGTTAGCTCATGTTGCTGTGTTGTTGTAGGTTGCGCTGGGTCGGGCATGAGGATGAAGTGTGCCTGTGTACAGGCGGCGGCCGCATCTTACGAGCGGTTGCCTAGTGTCTCGGTGGCTATGTTGACATGTTGTTGGTGACAGTTAGCTCATGTTGCTGTGTTGTTGTAGGTTGCGCTGGGTCGGGCATGAGGATGAAGTGTGCCTGTGTACAGGCGGCGGCCGCATCTTACGAGCGGTTGCCTAGTGTCTCGGTGGCTATGTTGACATGTTGTTGGTGACAGTTAGCTCATGTTGCTGTGTTGTTGTAGGTTGCGCTGGGTCGGGCATGAGGATGAAGTGTGCCTGTGTACAGGCGGCGGCCGCATCTTACGAGCGGTTGCCTAGTGTCTCGGCGTCTATGTTGACATGTTGTTGGTGACAGCTCATGTTGCTGTGTTGTTGTAGGTTGCGCTGGGTCGGGCATGAGGATGAAGTGTGCCTGTGTGCAGGCGGCGGCCGCATCTTACGAGCGGTTGCCTAGTGTCTCGGCGTCTATTGGAGACTTGGCTCACAGTCCCGAGGAGAAGGAAAACAACGATAAAGAGGTCAGTAAACATCACCATCAGGTTTTGACATTTAAATAAATTATAGGTTATACCCTAGCTATAGCAAACCTGCAGATTAAGTCAATTTGTATTTGTCTGATTGGATTCTTTAAAAAAATATCTTACTTTAATGTGCCAGATTTATTCCCTATACTGTAGGTTATATGATTAATGAATTTGCTGCAACAGATGACAAAAAAGTGATCCTACTAATATTATAAATGAGAAAGTTTGGATGTATGGATGTATGTATGTTTGTGACAAGTAAACACGAAAAATACTGGTCGGATTGGGCTGAAATTTGGCATGATGATAGCTCACATTCCCGATTAACATATAGGCATATTCTTATCTCAAAAATCCTTTTGGGCTCGGCCCCAGTGGCTCTGCAGTTCTCCATGTTAACCTTATGAGTATTCATATTTAAAGAGAATTAAAGAATTTAGCCAGCTGTTTCAACTAAAAGAGTTGGTTCTATGATATGCAAAAGCATTAAAAATTTATAAGATTTACCAACAGGGTGCAGCACTATTATTTTTTTCATTACTGTATTTATGAAAACAGCTAACTTGATCCAAGCAGCAACAATAAACTGTGATACGCAATGAGAACTGTCAAAGTAGGATTGTTTACAGTTATGTTTATGTTTTTAATTTCATTAATAATTTATGATAGTTTGCGAATTTTTAAAAATCTATCTTTCTCTATTGTGTAGGTGAAGTAGTAGAACATTTTGGCTATGGTAGATGTTTAATACTATCGCATACCGTAAATTTGAGGAAGCAAATTTTCTCAAACCGTGTTTTCTCACATCGCAAACGCAAAGATCGGGTATAACTATAATAAGCATTTCATACTTATTTGCCAACCCCGTACGAAGGACGGGTACTCTTCTAGCATTTTTATAAAATGTTTATATTATGAATTTTTTTCCTGAATTGGATTAAAATATATTGATAAACTACGACATTAACTCTCTATGAGAATAATATAAGGAAGTGTAAATGTAATAATATTGTTGACATTTTCTCTGTGACATTTAATTGTTCAACAACGCTTCAATAAGTATCCTAAATTATTAGGTTTTTTCAAGCTATACACCTTGGTTTTGATGAAATATGTCTGACCGTGTCTGTAAAGTAGTAAGTAGCTCTTCCTAACAGGGGTAATCCGCTAGAAGGGATGAACACATATGCGGTATTGGGCTAAAATCATGGTGAATCAAACCGGCAAGTGTTTTGAGGTGCAGCTATAACGGCTGAAATGCCTTATCATCTATTTGTAAAACAATAAGCGTAGTGAATTCAAATTGTGAGTGGTGATAATTGATTATATTTCGCGTCGTAGCTTTTGTATAGGCCCGCGGCTCTGTGACGGTTGAAGACTGCAATACGCACGCAGAAGGTATTAAACGACCAACCTTGGACGCTTTGAGGCTTTGTTTCATTCTCAGAACTGTTTTTGTCATGGGTATCAAACTGCGCAGGTTATCAGTCGTGGTTCGGTCGCTTTATAGTCAGATTAACATACGAATGATTGTTTACTCAGCGATTATACAAGTTTTGGGGGTGCTTTTGAGATGAGCTTATTGCGATATAACGTTTTTATCGATTCATAATGTCAGGTCGTCGGTTCTATTCTTACTTCTGGAAATAGTTCTTTAAAAAAAAAAATCAAAATACACAATATTTGTATCACAATTACTATATTTTTCTATTGACAATCCGTTTGGGCTTGTGGTGGTCAGAAATCTGTCAAACCCGAATTTCCAACTCCGTGCGGTGGTCACTTTAGGGATCCCTCGCGGCACATGTCCAACTCCACGTGGTGTAATAAAAAACACCGTGAGAAAGAGTGACTTAGAATTTAATGTTCCAAAGTCTACAATACATAATCATTAACCTAACCTAACGTATCGTAGCCTAACCTAACCTGTCATATGAATACTGTAGTTATGAACAAATAAAAGTGTAACATTACTTTTGGGAAACACAGTATATATAGAATATTTTATACTAAACACTTCATATAACATCTCAGAGCACAACAAGGTAGCGTGTTGGACTGGACCATTCACAGTCGAACATTTAACACATATTTCCAGAAATGTTAATTTAATACGGCATCGGAATACTATAGATATACACAATCTGCCCTAGTACCCATTATTTTTTGTATTACCAATTACAATAGGTATGCCACCTAGGTGTCCCAAATGGGAGGGACATGAGTGTAGAACGCCTTGAGTTGCCTTGTATTGTAGTCAAACGACTTGTTCACTAGCTAGGACCATTTTATTAAAAACCCAATGATCAATTCCAGCTCGGAGGCGTTTCGAACTAAGCACTTGTCTAATGGTACGAACAAGATGCACGTTTGTGTTCGGAAAGGATTGAACCGGTAAAATTGTGATTACTAGGCGAACACCTCGACTCGGCTACCTAGGGTAACCATTCAGATATAGGCCGGACCACAGTTCTAGGCGTCTGGCTGACGCATGCGCATTAATTTGCTGTGTTAATTCCCCATCTGTCAAAACTTGGGCTAACATATGATTAAATGCAAATTCGTTACTACGCATGCGTCAGCCAGACACCTAGAACTATGGTCCGGCATACCATTTTAGTGTTCGTATAAACGCTAGACACTGATATATCATAATAGAATCATTCGCAAGAAATAATTATAGTTGTTTTGGTCCAACCTAATGATCCGTATGGCTTGGTACAATCAGAACAAAGCACTACCTTGAGTGTAACATACAACATACAAGACTTGTCCTTGAATGAAGTCAGTAGGCCTATGTCACACTCACATCCGGGGCATTATGTATGACTATTGACTCGGTGTTGAGGTTTATTTATGGCGTTGCGGAACTGAAGACTTCGTTTAAAGTTTTAAAACTTTTTAACTGTTTGATCGTTTCTTTTAATTGCTTAGGAGTAAAATATTCATTATCAAAACTTAGCATTCTGTATGAAGTGATCACTCACTACCCAACTACCTAAATGTTCCGAATAACTTTAGACCGACGTATTGAAAATAATTTCCGGCTAGATAGTAAATGTATCAATTTTGAAGAGAATTTTACACACACAGAATAGAGCCACTAATCTTGAACACGAAACTAGAATGCTTTGCTTGATTATTAAATCCCTTGTGCTTGGAGAATAAAAATAAAACATAAATATGAGCTCTGATATCACGCCTAGGATAGTTTATCACCATTTGTTAATCGTAATCTGTATGTTATCAACATGACACAACAAGACGTGGCTTCTTATTCTATCTTAAGAAATCTTCTTATTCTATATGATACGCAAAGTGTTCCACAAATTCAGTTTTATCTCTCAGTTTGTGAAATCCCACTTTCCCCTGCGCGCATTCCTTCGTTAAATCTGCTTCTATTTCTAGAACGATCCAGTTATTTTGCTCAGTGTAACTGCCATAGGTTTTCAGGAATATCGTGTATCCCTTAGGAATACCTCACAGTTCGTGTATCCCACTTATCCCTGTTTATCCCTGGCTATCCCGCAGCAGGTACTGCGCAGTATCCCCACAAGTGTGTCATGCGACTGCGCACGTCACGGTGAGGTCGTTGACCCGGGGAATACCTCCAGCTATACACCTGTGTTATCACTAATCAGCTGATATCGGACCACACACGAATGTACAAATTAAATACATACATACTACATATATATACATATATTACATATACATATATTATACATATATATATATTAAATACATAGCACATTTCACAATGCTGTATACGTTCAAGCTTGGTGACAGTATAACCATTGACTAAACCATCTTCTGCAAGTTTCTCGTAATTTGACATCATCGTCTGGTAAAATTAATTCTACTTACAACATCTTCAGGCCATTGTATTTATTTTTTTCTATTCATGGAAATATTCAGATAAATTAACCGTTTTTGTTCCATATAGAGAGCCTGAGTAGAATTTAATATTTGTAATTGAACACCAGAAATCTGTTTGAATGTAGGATTTTGCTGTATAAACTCGGTATTTGCTTGAATTAGTCAAGATATGCATTATAGTTAGTAGTGTGCATAGGTGTCTGAAAGATCAGTTTGAATCAATAGAACTATATAAAATATGTCCCATCCTTGCTGTATCAATACACTTATACCTTTATGACTCGAGTTTAAATTTCACGGAATTAAATTGTGCACAAGTTCTAATAAACATAAACCCTTGTGTAATGATGATTTCGTCCATTATGTACACGCCCCACCAGTTGAAACTGTTGAAGTACGAGATTACGTGCATGGTGCCAGCTTTTTCATAACACTCTCCTTCCAAATTCTGTTTGTCCTAATTAATTTTAAAAGTTAAAATCAATGTTCAATCATATTTTCTTGGAAATAATACATTTAACACCAGATAATATATAAGAGTTATTGAGGCAGTGCTTCTCCACCTCACAGCAATAACAATAACAATCGCCCCCTGTAGCGTTGCGGCGCGGCAAGACACAAGTTCATTGAACACTTACGCCGGTTGTAAACAAAGATGGCGGCTTGGCGGGAGTTCTTGTGATAAGGCGGGAGTTCGTCGACCCGAAGTTGTAATTACCGTGTGTGAACTCTAGGAGTAGCCGTTCTCTTCCATTCACACAACCGGGGAAGATGGATGATCCTGATGGTGGGAGTGATTCAGCCATCCTGGTGGTGTCGAGGAGGTCTATCGAGTTTTTTTGTGGAAGCTATTAGTGGAGAATTGAAATTCGTGTTTAATTTGTATGCTGTGTCTTTAACGTACAAGAAAAATACTATTCTTAGGTGATAGACCGTTCAGATGTGTATATCAGAGTGGCGGGATTTTGGCTCGAAAGCTACTAATTCGATTCTCCGACATAATCCGAAAATTTACTTATTATCTTTAGTGTTTGTTGTTTAATTGTTTTTAAACGTCACATTATGTGGGGAAATTAGTCCGGTACTTCGATAGTTCGGCTATCTTTGTCTTTAAACAACAAAATCCTGACAGTATACTGTTTAATTGCATCGTTCCAATTAATTACTAAATTTTCAAGTTAACGTTTTGTCTAAAGCTGTAGTATTAGCAACGTATTAGTACTCAACGATTTTGAAATGTTTTATGATTATAAGATGTGATTATTTAATGTGTGTAAAATGATTACAATGTTATATAATAAGTTAGACTGTAAATTAAGTTGAATGATACATGTCGAAACTGAACGTCAAAATTTTCAAATCGCCTTGAATGTCAATAAAAATGCTCACATCACAATGGCATACGGAAATTTCTACCTTGTACCTTGAATTTACAGAAATTTAACTCCCTTCTTCTATGTTTCTCCATTCCTTGTCCCTCCAAGTAAATGCGCTCCTTACATTGGTATTTTGACCAAAGGAGGCTGCCTTATCATCAGTTTAATCACAGGGAAGGTCTAGTGTAATTACGCAGGGTCTCGCTTTCTGGAAAACGGGGGATGAATGCAAAAAGGGGTTGGGGAGACATTTTCGGTTTAGGCTGTTGCATCAAAGAATAAACACATCGTCGGCACGTTTTGCTTCTTTTGGGGCCGGAGTTTTAATTAGCCTCTCTAACAAGGAAACTTCACAAGGGGTGGGTTAATTTTTAACACCTTACCTCCTTCATACTGCGGTGGTGAAACATGTGTTCAATCTTGTCAAAGTGTTATGCAGTGTGAACCTTCGTGTAGTGTGTTTTGGCGGATTTGCTACACAGTTTGGTAGTTTGTTTTTCTGTAGTGGTGTACGTGAGTTAAAGCTATATATTCGAGGGTTATAAATTGTTGTTGGGAATACATCTCCGACTTTTTTTCATAAGGTAATGTAATCCTTATTTAAAATACGTGAAGGTGATTTCTACGAAACATTTCACAGCTAATAAGGGACAATTTTTTTCAAACTATGTGTCAAAATGAAGTATTTTTTTAGACGCCTCCTATAACAGAGTCTTGTAATAACATTCCTCGGGTTTTGTCCCACAGGCTATCAAAATCACAAATTTCTTATGAAGAAAATATTTAGTTTAGGCTACTTAAACAGACGAATAATTTGTATGTATTACAGCTGTTCATAGTAAACACATGATACCCACAAAAGGGTTCGTTTTCAGATTGAGTTCGTTTTCAGTTTCGATAACTGGAGTGGAGTTATTGATTACATTTTCTTTGAGTTGACTCTTTTAAGTCATCGGAAATTATGACTGTTATTCGTTTTTAAATAACGCTTGTAATACTATGTGATTGCTCGATTGCGAGCAACAGGTGCACTACAGTAGTATTCATAATATTTGCTGTTCAATTTTGATAGTGCATTTTCTTGGTTTATTGCTATACAATTATTTCGACAAGTTTTCCTGTGTTAAAATAATAATGTGAATATAATAAAATGGAGTAATAACCGCATACATTTAATGTCTTTAAATCATATCTGAATTGAGTTTTTCTCTTATAACGTAACAGATTATTTTTACTGTAAATGACAGATGTTTTTTTTAAAGAAACATTACACCTATGAGATATCAGCTTAAACATTTCGAGGAAATAATATTTAAGAGAGAATCACGGGGTATGTTTAATCTAAGTTATGTGCAGTGGTATGATTATATGTTTATTTCACCACAAAATAGATAGCGAGACACAATGCTGTAGGGAAAAGAAATTATATAAAAGAATTAGATTCAATCAAATAGAATGGACAAGAATATACATTGTCCAACCTTTATCGTAGTTACAAATCATGATAACAGTCACCACAAAACCCCAGTTGTACCAACCTATTCTGTTCACGTTTAATTCACATTTCCACCAGCTTTTCCCGTGCGTAACACAGCTACGCTACGAAGCGTAAGCTTTGATGCTATTGTAAAGCATTTGATACATTTATGATCAAATAAATCCACAATAATTAAAACCTAGGTTCACGTAATTTGGTGAAACCATTCTGTTGACCAGACTGAAATACTAATATGGAAATTTCTTGGACAAGATTTGGTAGTATTAGTTTATTATCCTTGGGTGAAAAACGTGGACAATTAATTACGATCAAGTCTATAACTATGATTTTATGTGTTAATTCAGTTTTTTATACAATGATAACTTTGACCTTTGGAAAATCCAAATTCGTATTGAGACAAGGAAAACTGTTTTAGTAAGCTTGTTTATGGATAGATTTTGATCAAATTTGGAAAGTTTATTTATATTAGCCCATACTATAAACATTTTATAAAAAAAAAAACACTTTCCCCTTACGCTTAGAAACTATCTAATAATGTTTTCGTCAAAACTAGGGTATTTTTTAAAGGATATATCATTACAATTGACACTTAGTAAATCGAATGCAAAACTTATCTAAATCTCATGAGTTTTTGACGTATTTTAACATGTTTTTCGAAATTTGTTTTGCAAGTAGATTACTATACAGGTTAAACATATTTGTAAGCAATAAAAGTTTGAAAAAAAACAATCATTTTGGCGTTATGTGTTCCAAAAACTAATGTAAGATAATAAACTCTCCGAATATCATGAAGCGGTCAATGTAAGCATTTGTTTTACTCCTTTAGAAGAAAAAAGGCCTAACATAATGTGTCTTTGCAAAACCAAAACTTTTATATTAAAGGTTGGTAAAAAGAACTCGCAAGAATTCCGATTAAAATTAAATTTTCCTGCAAAGCGAAACGCAGGAAAGTCGCAGCCCAGCTGACGTTATTTAACACTTCGTTCAAGGTTTTACTTATTTAACAGCTGTCGTTTAAAAAACTTGTCAAGAAAACTTTAGATGAAAAAAGTTATAATTGAATGGCCGTGTCGATTACGTTTAAGTCTTTTTTTGAATTGACGCTTTGCGCGATAAGGGACGGGGAAATCTCAAGATTATGTAAAATAATTTAAAAATTCATGATTTCCATTTGATGTATTAACTTGTGAAAAGCTGGATATAATTAATAGTCACTGGGGTTTATTTAAATACTAGCGGAATACCCGTCCTTCGTACGGGGTTGGCGTATAAGCATGCTTATTGCAGTTATACTCGTACTTTGCGTTTGCAATGGGAGACGACACGGTTTAAAAAAAATTTTGGTTCTTTTAATTTACGGTATGCTATATTATAGCACATCAACCCTAACCAAAGTTCTACCATCGCACCTAAACAAAAATAAAGTAAAGTTCGCACAGTATTTTGTTGCTATTTGGTTCAAATTAGCTGTCATAAATTTTAAAAGAATTAATAGTGCTGCACCCTGTTGGTAAACCTTAAAACCTGTCAATGCAATTGAATTCATAGAACCAACTTGTGTTTTTACTTCCACCATGGTTGAAACTGCTGAACAAATTCTTTAATTCCTTTAAAATATGAATACATGTACTTATAAGGTTAACATGGGAAATTCTATAGCCACTGGGGCGAAGCCCGAAAGGTTATTTGAGATAAGAATATGTCTATTGTCTATATGTTAATCAGGATCTTCCCAGAAATAAAATTGGTAGTTATAAGTTTCCTTGCAGATTTTTCACGTATCCTAACTCATATAATGAACACATGTTATTTGAATTCGATTTAAACATTAAGGGTGACTTTGTGTTATTATTTTCATTAGCAACATGGAACTCACAATTTAAAAGACGAAAAGAAGTTAATCAACAGATACTCACGAAAATGTATATTACTTCGTCTAATTTTGTTTTGTTTAGGGAGAGTTAATCTTTTCTTTAATTCCAATGGGAAACTTCTTGTACATTTTATTAGTCGTAATTAAAGTACATCCACTCATTTACTGTAGCATCAAAACACAATAATAAATATATTCAAGAAAAAATCTTTATCTTTATTTCAGTTTAGACAAAATAATTAAAATTAGGCCTAATTTTGCTAGCGTAACAAACGCTCTCCCAATATGTACGCCATAATTAAATTTGGAAACACTGTTGCAAAAGTGCGCAATAGATATTGAAGTGAGCTGTGTCAAAACAGCTGTCACTTGGTGCATTGTTGGTTCAATGTCATTGCCAACATAACAGAGCTGAAACTGGAACAGCTGTTATGACGTCACCGTGTCACGTGGGCTTGTACTGCGAGTTGCTCGTCACGTGTTTTCGGCCGAGAAACGAAGTAAATAGTATTGATGCTTACGTATTGTAAAATTTAGGGTGAAATATAAATGTTTAATCTTTGTTGCAATGAGGCTGAAATCAACATTTCTTACGACCAGCATTTACATCAAGTATTCGCTTTATCCAATGGATAGATTATACCACAGACAAGGAAAACAAAAAGACATCTATTGTTAGCTTTTATTTCCTTAGTCAATGATTATACGTAGTTTAACTTTTTGTAATGGAGAAAATTATAGGTATAGCAACAAAAAAACTAATTTCTCAGCCATTCTTTGTCCAAACTAACCTTAATTATATCGTTCAAATCTGCATACAATTTAATCCTTACAATTTTTTGCCAAATCCATGGTTCTCGTGGAATTTGGTATACAATATTTTTTTAAAGCTGAACAACAATACATTTTTGAAACTGTTTGAGTTTTAATTTACATTTTGCACAAAGATCATGTCAATTTTAGATGGACATTGCAGAATCTCAAAGATTTAGCTCAAACAGTTTTGGAGTTATGAACGAAACGAGATGGGGAATATATTTATATAAACGGTTTTGCTCATTTTCACTCAAGAAATCACTACGTAAATTATATCCGCATATTTTTGAACACCATGTATTTTCTCAGGGTTACATGGTTATTTATATTTTGTAAAGAACATTGTAAGAAAAAATATATTTTAAAATCCTCAACTAAAAAAAATAGTTATCATTGATGGTGTTGAATGTTTCGTGCAGTTTTTATATAGGGAATATGTTTTTATGGTTTTCTTATAAATGTCACACGGTGATTTCCAATTGCCAGTAATGAAGTACTGTATTTTATGTTTGTATTGTTAGTTGTGGTGTGTTTTAGTGTAAATTGTTGATAATTCATCACCATTTCCATTTTCATCAATACATTTACTGTATTTCCTTTCTCAATCAAGGGTGCATTTATTGTTTTCAACTTTTATATTTTGTTTCCTGTTACAGTAATACGTCGTTTATATAATTGTGTCTTGTGATGGTTTCCTTCCTACCTGAATACGAGTATAGGATTTTTAATTTTTATCCCAAAACATCATGTGAAACTTTGCGAATACATTATAAAAATTTAGTAACCTTGAAAATCGTGATGTCAAAAACTGTGGCGCCTTACCTCACACCACAAAATATTTACTATAGTTCGGCCGCTTAGAAAGCGACCTCCTCTGTCATTGGTTTAGCATTAGCGCGCAGGTCGTTTTCTAAGCGGCCGAACTATAAAAACAGATTTTTACACAGTCCTTACTCCACAAACCCTCCACAATCACTCCCCAAAATAAAATCGACGACCGTATCTGTAGGGCATGTTTTAAGCCTGAAAATACCTTCCAAAGAGACACAAGACGTGAAATATGACAGTCGCGACTCTAATTAATGGACGGAGAGACAACGGTACCATTAGGCCTGTTATCACGGCCAGTTTTCCAAAAGTGCCCCGCCGAGCTCGGGTTTCCCAGTAATTAGTTTTTGTCTTACGAAATAATTACTCAACAGCGTCTTGCAAACGTCGCTTCGAACAAAGGCGGGGGTGTTCCTACAGTAGATGTTTTTGTTTGTAGTAGTTGGAGTCGGGTTTTAGTTTAATTGATTTCTCGTTTGACATTTAGTTTGACCTCGTGTAGTATATGTGTGAGTAATTAATTACAAAAATTCAAACACCCTCGCCGCAGCAAACGTGCAGACTAAGCAAATTTCCAGTGGATGGATTTTTTATTACATTTTTCCCTGAAATTTTAAGTTTTATTTTTAATAGCATTAATTTTGATGAGTGCTTAGATTTGCTGCTGCAGGGGAGGTAATAAAGTGTGATTTTATCGAATCAAGGTATTAATACCGTAGGTGACATCAGATTGAATGTTTTAAATCTCCTTTGGTAGAATAGTCTTAATGGCTTCGGTAACCATCTCTGTTTTATTCTTTAGCGGATCAGCATAAGCTTAATAGAATTTCCCATATAGGGAATAAGCTATTGATATTACCTTAGGTCTCATGGTAAGACTTAAACCCGGGACCAATTTACTTCTTCGTTTTGATGTAGGCCTGCCCAGAGGTCAAAAACACTATTTAAATTCATATATGCAAAATCCATTACATTTAAATTTAATTAAATGCCCATGCATTTTTTTTATCTATTCAACATACAGGTTTACACTGAATTGACTTGTGTATGAATGACTGCGTGTCTTGTAGTGGAGATGGACCGCTACTCCTTCATTCATATTCTCCATTGTTGGTAACATTGCCCCCCCCCCTCTCCCTCATCAGCTGTTTGAGAGCATAAACACTAGAGGAACAATAGCTCTTTGTTTTATCTTAATCACGCCGTTATTAAATTCTCTTTCTCCGACCAATTGGTTTAATTGAACAATGTGAACTTGTGATTCCATTACGTTGAAGTATGAGTGTATTATTGGTTTGATATAATGAGGTAATTTAAATTGAATAATTGGGAAAGGATTTTTTCATAACCTTAATTGATTCAATTCTTTGTGGTCTTTTAATTATTTTGCCACTACTTTGGGATGTTGATATTTGGTTTCGTACTTTTCAATAAGTATAGAATAAGAGAAGTTATTAAGCATTTGCATAAACCCTTTACACAGGCTGGTATGATTTTTGTTTGAAAATAAATTAGGCTACTCACTTCGGTCTCTTTGTGCTAAAAACATTCCATAATTGAATATAACCTTTTCGACTTTAGTAAAGTCGTATTCTCGCTAAGTGTTATTCTCGTAAATTCGGTTTTGTCCATCCTGATTAATCTGTTTTAACTGTACATAACTAGCCGAATGTATATCATGTATCAATGTAATATCATTTCTAATATTAAGCACAAAAATTGTTATTATCAATTTAAGTCATCCTGAGTTTATTGTTTTGTTTTGTATGCTGTAAAATGGAGATGTCCGTTGAAATAAATAAATAAATAAATAAATAAATAAATAAATGTGACTTATTCAAACTGAGATATATGCAACAATTATCAATAATTTTGAGATGGGCGTATAGGTGTGTGTTTTAACCCAAATATGAGTGAATGATGAGTGTAGAATGGAGTTAGGTGGTGTGTGTAGCTTTGCTTTTAAGATCAGCTGTTTCATTTCAAGGCCAATGACCAGGAACAGCTGGGTCCCAGTTTCGAACCATCAACAAGCTACTGACTTCTCAGGACTGAACCGGAGACCTGACTATCGAACACTCTATTCCGATACCCAGCCATTGTTCCTTTTACTTGAGATCCCGCTAGAGCTATTTTCATCGTTACTAGACTCATTTTGTCTTACTTAGATGATGATTATCCTCATAATTACTACGTTAGTGTAATTTACAGCTCATGATAATTTAATTGGTGAACACATCAAATAGATTAGGCTTGTATTAATCATGCTGGTTAATTCATAATCATAATTAAGTTGTATGATTATGTAACAATGGACAATGTCTACGTAACCATGCTGCAATCACTCATACATTGTGTTGGTGCTTGAATTACGGGTGTAGTTAAGCAATAAACGGTACATTATCAGCAAACTGTAATTCTTTCTCCTATACCTTGTCAACAATCCTAATCACACGCGATGGGAAAACTACGATATTTCTTGGAAAAACTTAAAAACACTGCAATAACTTTATAACCTTAGTTTTACTGCATTTGAGTGGTTGAACTATTTTGTTTGAGGTAAAAGGACCGTAACATACTAAATAATTGTTGCTACATTCACACCTATTCATAAAACGGATAAAAATTAATTCATCACATGTATCAGCAGGAATTGCAACAAAACCAAGTTTCATTTTATCACAGTATAGATCGTCATTTAAAAACACATCTTTCACATGATGTAAGTGAGTTTTTTGGAAATCCCAACACAAAAACATATTTGATACTATAATTTTGGAGATTTCTTAGTTTTTCTTTTAAAGCTATAGAATACAATACTACTGTACAAAAGACCTACCTTACCTTACATTTTAACCGCAATTAATAAGTATGAGTTGTATAATAGCTCTATATTATTTCCTTGTTTTTCGTTCACTTTTTCCCCGTCTACGACGCACGTTTTCCTCGAAGTTTATATCATTTGCCATTCTTATCAGCATCATTGTTTGTTCACTTACGTAGTCGCTTATCGCTGCGATCAGTGACGTCGTAGCTGTTATCACGTAACAGGTATCTCCGTGGAACATTATTGTTTTGTACTGTGACGCCGGTGGACTTGCGTTGAGCTACTTAGTTGTTAGTCGCGATCAGTGACGTTGCAACTGTTATCACCGTAACAGGTATCTCTGTGGATCACTATTGTTTTTTACTGTGACGCCCGGTGGACTTGCGTTGAGCTACTCAGTTGTTAGTCGCGATCAGTGACGTCGCAACTGTTATCACCGTAACAGGTATCTCCGTGGATCATTATTGTTCTGTACTGTGACGCCGGTAGACTTGCGTTGAGCTACTTAGTTGTTAGTCGCGATCAGTGACGTCGCAACTGTTATCACCGTAACAGGTATCTCCGTGGATCATTATTGTTCTGTACTGTGACGCCGGTGGACTTGCGTTGAGCTACTTAGTTGTTAGTCGCGATCAGTGACGTCGCAACTGTTATCACCGTAACAGGTATCTCCGTGGAACATTATTGTTCTGTACTGTGACGCCGGTGGACTTGCGTTGAGCTACTTAGTTGTTAGTCGCGATCAGTGACGTCGCAACTGTTATCACCGTAACAGGTATCTCCGTGGAACATTATTGTTCTGTACTGTGACGCCGGTGGACTTGCGTTGAGCTACTTAGTTGATAGTCGCGATCAGTGACGTCGTAACTATTATCACGTAACAGGTATCTCCGTGGAACATTATTGTTTTGTACTGTGACGCCGGTGGACTTGCGTTGAGATACAGTACTTAGTTGTTAGTCGCGATCAGTGACGTTGCGACTGTTACCACCGTAACAGGTATCTCCGTGGAACATTATTGTTTTATACTGTGACGCCGGTGGACTTGCGTTGAGATACTTAGTTGTTAGTCGCGATCAGTGACGTCGCAACTGTTATCACCGTAACAGGTATCTCCGTAGAACATTATTGTTTTGTACTGTGACGCCGGTGGACTTGCCTAACAGTTTGTGCTACTTTGTAAAGCGATGGACAGGTATAACGATTATTTTGTGAGTAGTTTGTTTTAATTTCACTCTGTAAATTATTGTGTTTATAGAGTTTGAGTGTTTTTTGGGCATCCACTTTTGGATATATTTAGCATGTCGAAAATCTAGAGGTTCTTCAAAAAATATGTAATAACATCTTAGCAAAATATTTTTTCTTTTGCATCCATACTTAGTGATAGTTTGGATGGAAAATCTAAAAATATACGAACACACTCTTAACCTTTCGCCAATTATGATGGAGGTTTGGTCGAGTTAGGCAAGGTGAAGTTTGAGTTAGGTTAGGTTAAATTAGGTTATGTAATGTTAGGTATGGTTATGTTCAGGTTAGGTCATGATAAGTTAGGTTAGTTCCTCGTAAGTTAGGAAAGGTTTTGTTAGGTTTGTTGAGTTAGGAAGAGACGGTCTCTAGTTTCAAACACGTTAGGCTGGTTTTATGCACCGCGACAGCCGCGAGTCGCGAGTCGCGCCAAGTCTTGCGGCTGACAAAAATGTCACGCGACAGCGACACTTTTTGGTCGCGTAAACTCACATCCGGTGGTGGGGGAATTAAAGAAATCAGTCTGTTCTCAATCCAATGCTGTGTGTTGTGTTTTGATGTAGAAGTGATTATTAAGTTGTTTAAATATAGACCCTGTAGTGTTGTACACGTTAATGACAAACCCCCAGTTATTTAAACAACACACACAATTTACAGTTGGAATTGGGTCAACCCTCTTAAAAAATTCATTACATAATATAATGATGTAATTTATATTATAAATAAAGAGTAAAGAACTCATTTATATACTAATTATTAACATTAATCAATATAAATATATGGAGAATATACCACGCGGAGTATGAAAAATACCACTGTCGCACCGCGACTGTCGCGGTGCATAAACGTGCCCATTTGATCCAATAGAACTCTAACCGCGCGCGACACATTTTTTGAAGCTGCGATTCTAAAACCTGTCGCGGGTATTTAGAGTCGCTCCGCGGCAGTTTGTCGCTGTCGCGGTGCATAAATGCTCCCATTTAACTCAATAGAACTTGAGTCGCGCCGCGACTCGCGACACGCGACTGTCGCGGTGCATAAAACCGGCCTTAACCACTGCTTACGGTTCACGTTTGGTGGGAAGTCGCACAGGCTAATTTAGCTTTGTCCCCTAACGAAATGTTGGTAAAACGATTGGTCAAATACGTGAGTACTACTGTATATACAAAGAGTGTTTCTAATATACATCAACTTCATAGTGTAAATCCTAACGCTATTCTTCTTGAGAAGTCCCTTTCGTGTATAAATAAATCTTCGAACTTAAATATGTTTAGTTTTGTTCGGGTATTGGTTACAATTAATTAATTACTATTTTCTGCCATGTTTCAGGAGATGTTGGTGTTCTACAACGATGACGACAGCTACCAGACGGTGCTGGCAGAACAGAACCTCTGCTGCAGCGATCTGTGCGCGCTGCTGGCTGTGAAGAACAGAGTGGCTAAAGACGTCAACTGGACCATAGTGGAACACTGGGTCGACGCTGGACTCGGTGAGTTCAAGTTTTATCATTATTTGTAGAGTTTCCCGAAATAAAAATGGAAATGCTGTGTTTCTAAAGGTATTTTGTGTGCAGTATGAATATGCATTTGCGCGGTTCAACATCAACGGTTGTAATGTCGTTTGATCTGACAGAAATAATCATTAGCACACTAATTTCACAAACGCTCCCCTTCATCTATAGCCCAATCATAAAACATCTTGTTTGAAAATGTTCTATTCTATAGTTGCATGATCTTATATCACTTTACGCCGTAACTGCACTGTGGTGATCTATTGGTCCTTCATTAGTATATTCATGACAGTTGATTCACAATTGACCTGACAACATCGTTTGTACAATCGCCATTAAAACAACAACAAATTGTTTATCAATGACAGGACAGGCACCCATATTACCACAGTGAAAATCTGACATCCATGTAAAATGTAAATTGTCATCTTACTCTTTAACGTCACCTCAAAATGTACTGTTGTTTGTAGAGACTTTCTTGTGTGCACATCGTAAGCTACGTATTGGGTGAGGTGAATAAAAGGTAGTATTTGGTAGTACGTACTTCTTTTCGAAGTATTTACTCGGTTTTCGGTGAATAAACATGCTAGTTGGTACTAGCCTCTAGTACAAACTACGACTTACAGGTGAATAAAATGCTAGTTCGTACTACCCCTAGTACATACTACATCACATAGGGAAAGTAGTATCTACTAGGCTTTTTCGGTGAATAAAAACCAGTCGGCGTAGTAGTTACTTCATTTTTATGTAGTACGATCAAGGGCATGCTTCAGTTTGGTCGTTTGCGAATATGGCGATGTTTTTACAAGTCCGTAACAGGAAAACATAACTTGAACGAAGAAATATTGGTAACTGTAAGCAATTACTGCGATTTGAGAATGATAGTGTTGATTTTCTTACCAACGAGTTTTTGCCTGGCAATGGTGAAGTTGAGAGAAGAGGAGGGGCACTGTCATCTCGACAGAAAATTGAAGTTTTATTTTGTTATTTTGGTGATCCGGGTAAGTTGAGCTATTTTTAGTACAAATTAAAATACCTTCTTATCGGTCGTAAATAAGATTTAATTACATAATAACAAAGTGTTAAAATAAACGATATTTTTTTAATTGGATTGAACATTAATTGCATATTAGGAATTATGTAAAATTGCAAATTAATTGTTTATTTTTTTATCTTGATAGGATTGTTGCGTTTTGTTATTTTCTCTTTTTAGCGAATTTCCCTATAAGGAAGTAGCTATTACTGTAGGTGGCATGGTAAGACCTAGGCCCGGGACCGATTTACTTTTTCATTTTGATGTCCCCAGAGGCCAAAACACCACCATTCGCTCAAATTTGTAGCAATGCTACTTACTAGTCACTCAACACGTCTGATACAACTGCAGGCGCTGTCAGGAATGACCAACGGAATAACGACAAACAGCTGATTATCGCCGCGCGCCTGTTTTGACTTGTTTATTAGTGAATCACTCTAGTAGGTACTAGGGGGTAGTACGTACTAGGCAGGTAGTACTTACTACATCACATAGGGAACCCCTAGTAATTACTACCTAGTTCTAGCTAATTCTTATTCACTTCGATTTGAGCAAGTGCTAGAACTATGTAGTACGAACTATGTAGTATGTACTACATTTTATTCACCTCACCCATTATCACTGTCACTTACATTAGGTGCGTACAATCGTTGATAATATGCCATTAATCGAGGATTGCTGCAATGTCATAGACACATCAATATCAATGATAGTCATTTACACATCAGTCATTTACAGCTGCGTTGACCTGACTACGTCATTGTAATGAGGTATATCTATCATTATTTTGCATTAACGTCGTCATCACTAACCGTTGGTTGTAGTGACAATGACATGGGCACGTCGTCACTCAATATTAATGATAGTCATTTACACATGACCACAGCTGCGTCTGACTACGTCATTGTAATGACGTATATATATCATTATTTTGCATAACGTTGTCATCACTAACCGTTGGTTGTAGTGACAATGACATGGGCCCATCGTCACTCAATATCAATGATAGTCATTTGCACATGACCACAGCTGCGTCTGACTACGTCATTGTAATGACGTATATATATCATTATTTTGCATTAACGTCGTCATCACTAACCGTTGGTTGTAGTGACAATGACATGGGCACATCGTCACTCAAAATCAATGATAGTCATTTGCACATGACCACAGCTGCGTCTGACTACGTCATTGTAATGACGTATATCTATCATTATTTTGCATTAACGTCGTCATCACTAACCGTTGGTTGTAGTGACAATGACATGGACACATCGTCACTCAATATCAATGATAGACATTTACACATGACCACAGCTGCGTCTGACTACGTCATTGTAATGACGTATATCTATCATTATTTTGCATTAACGACATCATCACTATTGACATGGACACATCGTCACTCAATATCAATGATAGTCATTTACATATGACCACAGCTGCGTCTGACTACGTCATTGTAATGACGTATATCTATCATTATTTTGCATTAACGACATCATCACTATTGACATGGACACATCGTCACTCAATATCAATGATAGTTATTTACATATGACCACAGCAGCGTCTGACTACGTCATTGTAATGACGTATATCTATCATTATTTTGCATTAACGTCGTCATCACTAACCGTTGGTTGTAGTGACAATGACATGGACACATCGTCACTCAATATCAATGATAGACATTTACACATGACCACAGCTGCGTCTGACTACGTCATTGTAATGACGTATATCTATCATTATTTTGCATTAACGACATCATCACTATTGACATGGACACATCGTCACTCAATATCAATGATAGTCATTTACATATGACCACAGCTGCGTCTGACTACGTCATTGTAATGACGTATATCTATCATTATTTTGCATTAACGACATCATCACTATTGACATGGACACATCGTCACTCAATATCAATGATAGTTATTTACATATGACCACAGCAGCGTCTGACTACGTCATTGTAATGACGTATATCTATCATTATTTTGCATTAACGTCGTCATCACTAACCGTTGGTTGTAGTGACAATGACATGGACACATCGTCACTCAATATCAATGATAGACATTTACACATGACCACAGCTGCGTCTGACTACGTCATTGTAATGACGTATATCTATCATTATTTTGCATTAACGACATCATCACTATTGACATGGACACATCGTCACTCGATATCAACGTTGATTGCAGCTATAACCTGACGCACGTTGTAAAGCCAAGAGTTGTTTATGTTGCGCGATCACCAACTCATCAAAGCCAAGCTTTTACGCATTTTTCCAAATTTACGTGGTCCAATCGGGATTTTCTGGCCAATGTATTGTTGGTTTATTGTTGTTCCAAACATCCATCAGTTATCCCACTCTGATTGGCGGATCAATGCACAATGCGTTGCGCTCAATGCCATTGATTAATGGAGATTGTCATTGTTTTGTGTCAAATTGTATATGGTTTCGTTTACCGTTGACGGTGTAAAGCTGTTTGACGAATTGTGACAAAATGTTAAACGTATAACTTCATAGCTTTTACTTTTTCTGCTTTTTTGCTAGTTCTACAAAGGTGTACGTAAAAATAGGGAAAACAATTAGCGGAAAAGTGTGAAATTTTTTTTAATTGTCAGTTTTAGTCATTAGACCGGAAAAATAATCGTACACACGTGGTAAAATTAGTAGCCAAAATATATATAAAAAGAATTTTTTACCCATTTCAATTGCTACTGAATTGAATATTTAGATTTTTTTTAAACGGTAGTGTCGTCTTTAAAAACTTATCTTGCATAATTAATGCCCAGAGTTTTCAGGTTCATGTTAATATATCTGTTTGGAGTTACTGATTTTGGCTTGAGTTGCTACATTTATGTAAGAAAAATGTAGGTGATTCCATTAGAGTTGTTTTATAACTTTGAACAATTCATTAGTGGTGTTAACGTAATTATGTGTTGGTCCATTACCCATTCCCATTGCTATGCTGACGCCAACCCTCTCCAGGGTAACTAGGCTGTGTAGGAGGCGCTGCAGCAATGGCAATTACATTTGTATGCGAGGGAATTACATGGCAAATCCACACAGAGAGTTCGTGTGGATGTGATATGAGTGTGATAGTAGTGATACACTTTCATACAGGGTGAGTTTTAATTGTCCCCCCCAAATTTTTTCTACATTTTTTCAAATATCAATCCCAGACCACTTCCAAACATTGTTGGGTAGTTCTTTTCGTCTATGGTACAGTACTTCATTTTGACAAGGTGGTCATTTCCGACCGCCATCTTGGATCCGATGAGTCTTGGATTGGTAGTGTATACTTATCTTTATCTAGCACTATTTTGAGATTATGATCTTATTTTTTAAATGTACAATTTTAAAATGGGCTAAAAATAAAGTTTTAAAAATACCTCATAACTTTGTAATGGATCAAGTTGTTTAAAAACGGTTTGTGGCATTGTAATCAGGATAAAAATTTAGTTTGAAATAATGGGTCACAACCCCACCTTTACATTTGAAAAAAATATTTTGCATCCAATATGGCGGATCCAAGATGGCGGCCGGAAATGACCACCTTGTCAAAATGAAGTACTTACCACCCGACAATGTTTGGAAGTGGTCTGGGATTGATATTTGAAAAAAATGTAGGAACAAGTTGGGGGGGGGACAATTAAAACTCACCCTGTATGTAACTTTAGCATACGGTTGTTATTTAATCCACCCATATTTGTAGAGTTTCTACATTTGACGACTTGTAAGCTATCGTTTGATTATAAAAAAATCTCGAATACTGTTTTTTTTTTCACGTAGGTCATAAATTCAGAATACCCCTGCCACAGCAGACCTGCAAACTAAGCGAATTTCCGATTGCCTGATTGAATTTTTTCTTGAATATTGGCTGAAATATGCCTGATTTATTTAATATTTTAATAAACACATTCGGTTTAATGAGTACCTAGATTGGTTGCTACAAAGATTAAAAAGTGTGTTATTGTGAATTGAACATTACAGTATATAAAATAATTTAGTAAAATTTGATCAAAATTATTCATAATACAAGCCAAAGTTACTTATTCTCTATAAGATTACTATACGAATTTTTTTTATTTTATTGTGTTTTTAAATGTTCTCTAACCATTAAGCGTACAACTACGCATTAGTGTACTAAATCTTAAATGTTCAAAATTTTCACTCGATAAAAAGTACGTATAGTCCAATTGTGTTGGCGATTGGCCGGATTTGAACATATACCCCCGGAATGGAAGACACGTATTTTTTTAATTAACTGTTAGGCCAGTAAAAATAGGTTGTTCTCCGGAAATAATTCCTGGAAAGCTGGAAATCCGTTTTAATCCTTTTGTTTTATATATTAGTAAAATGATTTGAAGTTTGTCCCATTTTTCCGGGCGAGCTTATGACCTGGGGACACAAAAACCTTGAAATTTAGGGGTATTTTTTTCGTTTTTGCTAAAACGTCGTAACACACATCGTAAAAGAATTGTAGAGCACAAAATTTTGCATCCATTGGTCAACTGGTGATGAATTTCATTTCTAACTGTTTTAGCACCATAGAATGAATTAACACGTTGTAATGTGGTGTTTATTTATTCTATGGTGGTATAGAATATTGAGAATCATACTGTTTCTATCTTTAATCGCATATGCTTTTTATCTCTCTGAATTTCAGGAAAATACCCCCGTCTCTGTCTATTCAATTCCATCGCCCCCAGAAATGCGAATTTTCAATTCGCCACCTTCCCATTAGCAAATTATTCCAATTGCGCCCGATCTTGGAATTCGTCGATTAATTCTCACCTAATCTCATGATAATTAGGTTTTAATTCAAGGTTTTGTCTATATTTAATGCTCAATTTGAGGCTATAGTTGTTTTACAGCCATTGAAGAAGAGTTATTGCATTAAAGGTAAAATTACCATCCGTACTTGCACTAAAAAATTCAATCAACTGCAATTTGTATGTGGACATTTTTTCTCACTTGTCAACAGCCTTTATGCAGTTTATAGCAATCATTGTCAATACAACTTTATTTACCGAATCGTTCTGGAAATCCCAGATATCGATTCGTTCATGGACTAAAAGGAAATATAATAAAATAACGTACAATCAAACGGTTTTATCCATTTTTTTTCATTGGGCTTACAAAGCACATGTTGTATTTATTCCGAAATCGCAATGCACTTCTGATATTACTGTTTTGTTGGGAAACTGGGGCGGGAAACGAGACACTTGGCACACGATGAATATAATTTTAGAGAAGAGACTTTGTTGTCAGATGCTACTGATATGATCATATGTGATTGGCTCGACCACCACGCCAATTAATAAACAATAGTGTGAGGACGGCAAAGATAAACGAAAATAGACCTTATGGTCCTGCCAAACAATCTTGGGTGGGTCTTAAATCGCGTGCAACGTAATATACCGACTTGTGTGTTAGCGTCAGATGTTGCGTCGATATTCATTGAAACGTTTTAAGGTTGCATTCTGCAATAGAAAGTTTGAAATTAAAATGTCATAGTTGCGGTTTTGAAAGTTTTTCCCTGTTGGTTTGTTGTGAATTTTGTGGGTGATATTTGTTCTCAAGCTACATATAACGGTTGCTTAATCATATTTTTGATCATGTTTGGAACATTTTAAAATGGATTTAGAGTGTTACAATTATTTATGTTTTTACTGCAAGTTCAACACACACAAAAAATAAACAAAAATTCTAGTAAGCTTTTTTCATCATACTTAACTATCCACGTAATCTTCTGTCTTTCATAATCTGCAAGAAAAAGTTTTATGTAATGTATATTAATTCGATTGTATTTTTTATTTTTCGTTAGTAATAGTGATCTACTGCTACTGATTACCTGAAGAAAACATTTTAAAATTTCAATTTTTGTTGGGAATTGTGATAATATTTCTACATAAAATGTTATAAGCTAATGCACAAATCCGAGATGACTTTTAGTAGATCAGTTAGAGAACCACTTAATTGGAGTGGGTGGGGGAGGGTAGGGGTTGTGACCCAGTTAGGGGTGAATCTCGGTCACGCCGTCTGCCTCTCAACAATACTCACCTGTTTCCGGTATTGCAATACTTAACCTATAAAGAAAATCCCCTTATAACCCCCCAGCATAACATGTTTTATATGACACATGTTGCCGTATTTCTTTTGTATAAATTGTGTACGTGTGCCGTAGCATTTATGTTGCTTTATTCTATTAAAACTACTTTGTACATTTCGCAACTCATAAACTGGCTCATAATATAACTTATTAAACAATTTAACTTTTAACAACAAAAATTTATTAAGTGTTGCGAAATAATAACAAATAACAGTGCCATTTTAAACGCTCCCTTTATTTACCGAGGAGAATCTTATCCTATATTAAATTATGATCAGTTTATTCCTAAGGATGGTAACAAAATATTTTGGTGTATGTTGAACGGTGAAGTCAATGAAAAATAATTATAAACGGTAAACAATATGTGTAAGCAATAAATTGGTATTTTTTCACATTTACGAACGACTATGGAAAACTTACTGCTTTGTTTACAAACAACTGATAGTTTCCTGAATTCATTTCTACTGCGATTTTACCATCATCATAAAACTAGTGAAGTAAACACGACTGTAATCTCTATACAGCAATTTTATGTCAACCTGTACTAATCAGTTTAGATACCCTATGATGTTTTCCGCAATACGTTAAGTTGGACAGGTTTATATTGGTTATTGTATTGTTTTGACTGTCGTAGCGAATTAATTTGACTAAAATATTAATATTGTGTGGTGATATTCGATTGATATTGACGACATACGATGTCTTTTTGGCTGGAGCGTGGAGAACATATGTGTTTATCTTTCAACAAACTATTATTCTTTCCTAAATTTCTATAGTATACTAAAAAATAGTTATAATGAAGAATCTTAGTAATTGGACTTATGCAGGTTGTATTTCAAGACACCCAAAATATTATACCATACTAGCTGGCCCGACAGACGTCATCCTGTCCTAATGTGGGTTTATAACTAATGCTCGTTCATTTTCAACGTCAGCTTGTTCGCATGGCTCAATCACGTCCTGGTTGAAGTTAGTTCGCTACGCTCACACACCTTTAGGTTAGAGCTCGTTCGCTGCGCTCACTTGCCTTCAGGTTAGCTTGTTCGCTACGGTAACTCGCCTCCAGTTTGAAGTTTGTTCGCTACGCTCACTCACCTTTTGGTTGCAAATTAGCTGTTGTCATAAATTTAAAAAAATAATAGTGTTGCACCCAGTTGATAAACCTATTTTTATTTTATTTTATTTTTATTTTTTATTTTATTTTAACATTTTATTTTATTTTAACATTTTTTTTTTAACATTTTATTTTATTACCTTTTTATTGAACATCACGGAATCAAATTGTTTAGTTGAACCAGCTGTTAAGATTCTTTAATTCCATTTAAATACAAGTTCTCATAAGGTTAACATGGAAAACTCCAGAGCCACTGGGGCGGAGCCCTTTTGACGGATCTGCACCAAACTTCACACAAACCATCCTTGAATAATGCTTAATAATGCCTGAAAGTTTCATTACAATCTGTCGAGTGGTTTCTAAGTCAGAATATCATCAAGCATAACGTATTTCAACTACATATACGTTTTTCCCGCACTAAAACAAATTCAATTTATATTATGAGGTATTACTTTAGCAATCCCGATTTTGTCGATCCGACAATAACGATTTTAAACTCGGCATACCATCAGTTGGGAGGTCGGAAGGGTTTGGCAGAAGATGAAATAAAGTTGAACACACTACAATGCTAAGGTCACACCTCATAATGTCAAATGTATATAAGAAATCCAGAGGCTAAAATGATTGATTTAGCAAACATGTCAAAACTGACTTTTAAAACTGATTATCGTAATCGAACACTGGTAATTGTGTTAGAAAATCTTACTAATATTATAAATGTGAAAGTTTGTGTGTTTGTTTGTTTGTTTGTGTGTTTGAAGTTCAATCACGCATAAACCACTGGACGGATTGGGCTGAAATTTGGCATGATGATATCTTACATTCCCGATTAACATATAGGCATATTCTTATCTCAAAAATCCTTTCGGGCTCCGCCCCAGTGGCTCTGCAGTTCTCCATGTTAACCTTATGAGCATTCATATTTAAAGGGAATTAAAGAATTGTCGGCTGTTTCAACTAAAAAAGTTGGTTCTATAATATGGAAAAGCATTAAAAAGTTATAAGATTACCAACAGGGTGCAGCACTATATTTTTTTTCATTTATCAAAACAGCTAATTTGAAGTAAGCAGCAACAAAAAACTGTGATTCGCAATGAGAACTGTCAAAGTAGGATTGTTTACAGTTATGTTTATGTTTTTCATTTCATGAATAATTTGTGATATTTTGCGAATTGTTGATAATTTATTTTTCTCTATTGTTTAGGTGAAGTGGTAGAACATTATGGCTATGGTAGATGTGTAATACTATAGAATACTGTACATTTAAAAAAGCAAATTTTATCAAACTTCGTCCTCCCTTATTGCAAACGCAAAGCTTGAGCGTAACTGCAATAAGAATTTTATACTTATATTCCAACCCCGTACGAAGGACGGGTACTCTGCTAGTGAGATTATATAACCTGAGCTTTACGAAGGCAATGACACAGTACATGTTGCTCGATGCATCGGTGTAGTTGTCCTTGCAAGTGCATCTCCCATCAAGGCAAACCGGTCGCTGTTGTCTATAGTATAGTCGCTTCTGTTGATTTTCTTTCAATATGCTACCCTTTGTATAGTGGCTATATAATGGTGATGGATGTATCATGAATAAAATTTCATGTTTTGGTTTACAATTAAATTTGGCGTTTTTTTATCAATATGTTTAGACATGTTTTGTGTTTGTGCAGTGTATTGATAGTCTTTTGCGTAAGGCATAATAACTTTGTAGTTCAAAATAAGGTTTAAACAAAATTATAATAGTTCCTTTAAAACTCAATGGTTAAATATACGAAAATGGCTAATAATTATGGACCATATTTCTATTTTGAACAAAATTCTGTGTTTTCATGCCAATATGTTGGGGGAAATGTGTACGTGCAACAATGAATGGGAATTGCTTTTACGATCTTAACTACTCGTGGTACACAATCTCGAAAAAAAATTTTTATCTGGGTAAATCTTTATTTCGAATTTTAAAATTACTATGAATAGGTGGTAAATTTAAAATTCCCTAAATTTGTAGCGATTCTAAGCTTAAAACTGTTTTTCAGAAATTGTATAATGAATTATGTTTTTTTCGCGTCATTGCATTTATTCATTTACATTTATAAGAAAGTGTGATAAAATATTTTACATCACGTTCAAGCAATTTTATTCTGTGTAATCGTAAAAACCAAAGATTGATTAACACAATCCTGTGTTATATTGAAGATATTCATCTCCCACTATGAACACAAGTGATATCGGATTGTCGACCCAAGTTTCAGAAGGCAGAGATCGCGAGAATATCACCCCCCCCCCTCCACCCCTCCACCGGGGGGTTGGTCGATCCATCATCACATCTCTGTCACATCCATAGTCTCGTGTCATCCGTGTCATGTGTCCGACGATGCTAATTGGAAATGGAACTCTCCCAGTCTCTGTCCAACTTTGGATCCACATCCTTCCAATAACTGCCCTGACTACAATCAACAACTGTCTCTCGGTGTTACAGTGTTTTCGAATTTTGTTTATAAAATCAGGCAATTTTTTGTAATTTAGGTTCGGTCGTAGACAAATAGAATTGAATATAGACCGGCAACAGTGCTGCTGTTAGCATAAGTTCCGGCGTCCACCGCTAAGAGCGCCGTGTAGTTAAGGAGCACGCGCTACATAACTACACGGCGCTCCCAGCGGTGGGCGCCAGACGTTATGCTAACCGCAGCACTGCTGTCGATCTATTTTAATTATATTTGTCTATGGTTAGGTATAAAAACATTTTAAATTAGGCCAGGTTAAGTTTTCCGAAAAATAGGTTTCTTCTACCTTAAAATACATAACATGTTTCAGAAAGATAAGTTGAAAAATAATATTCAACCGTTTGTGTAAACATTCAAAATGGAGATTATCTGGTTAATGAAGAGTTAAAAAACAACATTCTTGATTTTCTCTATATTTTGACCCTTGGAACCATTTCCAGGATTTTGGCTTTTTAATGGACACCCTGTATACAAGAAACGCTAATCACTTATAGCTACAGTATACAGTTTATCCCATCCATGTATCGTAGTGCTACATGCCAAGTCTGTCCCCAGCTACAGTATACAGTTTATCCCATCCATGTACCGTAGTGCTACATGCCAAGTCTGTCCCCAATATGCGTTGTCTGGTGAAATAGTGATGGTTTATTGCCACTGATGTTAATGCCAAGGGAAAGGTTTTAAGTGGTCAACTCAAATTACCGGGGAAAGGCGGCCAAAGAAACATCCTTCTGCTCATAAACATTGCCAATCTCTTTCCAGTCATAAATTAAACTCGACATCTCATAACATAGATTTTATTGTATCCATCCTATTGCAGACTGAAAATCTTGGTATTTTTAGTCGTTATTCCCAGACGTGGCGTCCAAAACGGTAATATTTTGTACTTGCACGGGCTATTTCAATTAGATGTTTTACTTGAAATGAAGCTACGAAAACGATAAATATACCTTGCGTCGTAATACACAAAATCTCATATAAATAATAGCACGGTATCGTACAAAGGCTTTTTATAGCAAGGAATCAAGGAAACTCGGTTTTTAAACCAAATTTCACATTCTTTTACAGCAAAAAAAATCCTTTAACTTGGTATCAAACATGATTATAGGGATTTTTTTTAAATTTTCATGGCGTCCTAAAACGCATTTTGCATGGTAAGATTTTCTAGACTTGTGATAATAACATTCTAAATGTCTGCATTTGAGTTCATACATTTTATTCCTGTGTCCTTATGGTACACGTGGAAGGATCCGTGTGTCCTGAGTGGGGTTATGACGTCATGTTGACAGATGGGTACAATAAGCCGACTCGGGTTGACGTATATTACTGTGCGCGCCGGACACAGAATATTTGGGAATTGTAGTGTTGCGTCCGGAGACTGAATTTTATTTAACTTTTTCATATTCGACTCGTAGATACAATATTCACATCAATCACTAATCATCATTAACAGCTGTCTTTTGCATCCTTTGTGCAAGAAAGTAACATTTCTTT
Source organism: Macrosteles quadrilineatus (assembly GCF_028750875.1). Lineage (NCBI taxonomy): Eukaryota > Metazoa > Arthropoda > Insecta > Hemiptera > Cicadellidae > Macrosteles > Macrosteles quadrilineatus. The sequence continues at coordinate 2,996,766 of NW_026542597.1, forward strand.
TTTTAACCTTTCTTAAAAAATGTCAACGAAAACAACTACTTTCAATTTCTGGCTTTTGAGATACAATAAAACGTTCTCTCATATGGAGATGTTAAGTGAACCTTTTTGACTGCCTTCACACAAAAAAAATTATATTACAGTATTTGTAGTTTTATTTATTTAAGTCTTACTACCTGGGGCCCATTTCATAATAAACTACAAGTTACAAGTAACAACTTGTAACTTGTAATTTCCATTAGGTTTGCATTGGGCGATCAGCTGATTTACTAATAATATTAGTTTGTACTTTATTTACCGCAAGAGCTCTACACCCTTTATACATCTTATCGGTGCGATCCCGAACAGCCGATGGCAATGGTGTATGCATGTCCAAATGTTTTATCATAAAAAAATATAAAGATGTATTATACGCCTATTTCAACAGAATTGATACCAAAATATCAATACCAAAACACAAATAAACGTACGCTATTTTACAGCCTTTAATTATTAATCTCTGTGCACAATTTAATTCTTGTCTTCTGCTATACTGACGTTGAGCAACAACCAAACATCTAATTTGTCATTTAATTTACTTTATATTTTTTTATTCAGATGGCACTACACTAAGATTGATACAGACTGAAAGCAGACCCTAGTATAAGCTTAAATATCAGTATTGCATATTAGTTTACATTATTATTGTAAGATTTGGCAAATCAACGTATCAACAACCAACTTATGTGCACACAAATGAGGTCACCAAATCGATTTTTGTGGATTCCCAAGACCCAATACAAACGACAAGACGAAAAGAAACACATATGAAAATATATTTTGACTGTTGTGGGTTGGCGCTCGCGGGCAGCCGTCCAACAAATGAACTTGGAGGGAAACAAACAGAAACCCCCTCAAGGGGGTAGGGGGTCGTGTGGGGGGGGCAAACGCTAAACCAATATCAATATTTCACTTGAAGCCTCATCGAATCGCCCTTATGAAAGTGATTCGAAGTGGGCCATTTCCTGATGCAGTTCAGACTTTTCAATATTCTTTTTGATGACAAACTTAAGTTTTGGATTTTTTTATCTTGGTTTTACATATTGAAAAAAGTGCACGTACTCTCTCACCTGATAAAATACAGTGATTTTAGTGAGATCCGTTGAAATCTGTGGTAGAGTGTTGTTTTTCTTTTACAAACCGGATTTTCTTACTCTCCGCTTTTTCTTAGTAGATTGTTGAAAGCAATACGCGTTTTCTTCCAACATACAGGGTGATTGGTACTCAGTGTGACAACAATTTTTTGGTCTAAGTACAAAGTAAATGAAGTGTGATGATGCATATAAAATGTACCAAGTCTAAAAATTAGCTTCCCAAAAAATTATTTTATGTTTTTCAAAAATAACCATGCTTTTACACTTAATACAGCGATTTCTCAATTACCTGTATATGGATTTGGGTAGATAATGTAACTTTCGTGTTCTACATTAAATTTTGAATAAGAATGATACAAAATGACAGAGGATCAGTTGTAAAAACTCCATTGTAAATAGATTCAAAGATAAAAATTAAGATGTTTGATAACAATTTTAAAACAATGGTCTATTGCATTTTCCACACCCTGTATACGGGAAAGTGTCGGAATATGTTAAAAACTGCGCCATTTTATAAGCTTTCCAACCATATGCTACACTATTGAGGTTTAGATATTTTTTTGTTTGTTTTAGTGGTTGGAATGCCAGAAAACGGGGAACTTTTTAACTGTTTTACTGTTCAAGCTGAAACAAAAATACAAATTTGCTTAATACATGCCGACTTTCTATGTTTTAAATGTTAAAGACACCATGCTTTGTAGTCTTCAAACCACTAAAGCGTACATAAGCAGACATAAAGCTCAATGGTGTAGCATATGGTTTGAAAGCTTATAAAATGGCGCAGTTTTTAACATATACGACACTTTCTTGTATACAGGATGTGAAAAATGCAATAGACAATTGTTTTTTAAATTTTTATCAAACATCTTAATTTTTATCTTTGAATCTATTTACAATGGAGTTTTTACAACTGATCCTCTGTCATTTTGTATTATTCTTATTCAAAATTAATTGTAGAACACGAAAATGACATTATCCACAATGACATCAAATCCATTTACAGGTAATTGAGAAATAGCTGTGTTAAGTTTGAAAACATAGTTATTTTTGAAAAACATAAAATAATTTTTTATGAAGCTAATTTTTAGACTTGGAACATTTTATATGCATCATCATACTGCATTTACTTTGTACTTACACCAAAAATTTTTTGTCACACTGAATACCAATCACTCTGTATAATAATCATTGCAGTGATTTCGTTTAAATTACTCAAACCAAACTTATTCTGTAATCTACCGAACAGTTACCCAGAGTTCTATTGCCAAATCCCTGTATTAATTTTTGCCCAATGTTTCTGCCAGAGATTTTATTTAATCCAGTGACGCCGTTTTTGGTTTTAAGAAACGAAGTGAGTACTGTAACGATAATATCATTGGACCACCCACCAAGGCAGTAAATATTGAAGGCGTACAAATATGAGTATTATCGTGGGTGGAGACATTGAAATTAAATTGCTTCATGTTGCTACGGTCTTAAAAATAACGCGCACATTAAAAGCAGGATATGAACTACACAAGGATGTCATAGCAGTATAACGTATTTATAAACACAACACGTATCTCTAATTGTTTACACATACAGACGTGTTGAGAAATATGTCAACGGTAAGGCGCCATTTAATATAACAGAATCATAATTTTTTTTCATTATCTTGTTGCTTTGTGCCTATTTCATGTCCATGACCTGTTGTTTTAGCGAATTTCCCGTATAGGGAATAAGCTATTACCGTAGTACTCATGGTAGGACCTGGACCCGGGGCCGATTTACTTTTTCGTTTTGAGGTCCCCAGAGGCCAAAAACATGATTCGTAAAATTTTTTATATATGTATACATCTCATTTTTCACCCTCAAAACCCACAATTTTCCAAATTCCCTCCTGTTTAAAGAGCTTAAAAACAAATAATTTAGAATAGTGTTTTTGTATAGTTTTTGGCAATAGAGAAAATTCAACAACAAATAATTAAAATTCCTGTGTTATCCCTATGGAGAATATTGTAAAATGTTGTAGTTTGCTTGTTTATGAATATGTTTTTGATCAAATTTGGCAAATTTTATCTGATACAAAGCTATTAATATTTTACTAAAACCACACTTTATTAGTTTCCTTGTAGCAGCAAACCTAGGTACTCTTCAAAACTAATGCTATTTAAATCGATTTAATTGAAATCGAATTCAGACAAGTGGAAATTCGCTTAGTCTGCAGGTTTGCTGCGGTGGGTGTATTTGGTAATATTACTGTGTGTTATCAGTTAAATTTGACAGAACAAATCAATTCAGCAATCCCAAAAATTGAAATGTAAAGCTTCATGTTGAAAATGGTCAACGTCGACCTTGAAACGCGCACGACCACCAATCACCTGGAGGAAATGAAAACCCGGATGTCCTAAGTGCATATGCATAAGTTTTAACACGTAATTCCAATTCACGAATACCTGATCGGAAATATTAAATCGTGATTATACGCTGGACTTTTTTTTATCAAAGAAGTGATGGAATTTTCTTCAATAATAAATCTGAGCGTGTACAATTATTACCTGTAATGTATGGTTTCGTTTTAAATGTATCATATAAGTTAAAGCCATATTACAAGTTCTAAATTCTGGATGAATGACTAGGTAGAATGACATTATTAGTACACTGATTCTGCAATAAATCTCTTGCAATTTGGATGCAGATGTGTCCAATTGGAGGTTAACTGGAGCGCCTTGATTGAGATAATGGTACATCTGTTCAATGCAACCTCTTTGCTTCCTGTGATCATTTTGTTTCAACGTGACTTAAAAATAGATAGGAATCAATTTAGGTTGAAACGTAGTATTTTTGTTTTATACTTAGTTAAATTGAATGAGGCGACATTTTCCTCAATGTAACAGTTTGTACGTAAATTGAGGGAATGAATTAAAATTACATCCAAAATGTATTTTCAACCACAAATTTTGTTACTCTACTGCAATACCGACCACACCAGGATAGGTAACGTATTTTCATATACAAATTTATTACAAAATACAATACATACCACCTTTAAACACTCTAAACATGTATTTCCAAACGTATAGAGATTAGCATATTTTACATCATAAAACATATAATTTTTCCGAGCCATCGGCGTACAGATTGTGTTTATGTTTCATTCTGTGTAAAAATATTTACAGCCTGGGGAAGTTTCGCGCCATTTCATGCGTCAGATGTTTGTTTTGGCGCGAAGCGCAAACATTGATGGAGAGCTGATTGAATCATTCTTGGAATGTCCGTAAATGGACGTTTTTTTGTTGTTTTAAATTTATGGCCACAACTAACTCTCACAATCATTCTGTATATAAATTTGTCAAAATGTAAACAATTCTTACAATATCTGTTTGCAGGTTTCACTTTATGCTTGCAGCATCATGATCCATTCCAATTGTCTATTTTCTGTTGAATACAAGAACTTTTTTATCAAGTTAAACTGATGGAACGACTTATTGTGAGCTATTGCAACTGTTATGACCAATCAACTATGTCAGCAACAAGATAGGGTATTCCTGAATTGCGCCAACTACTCCAGGGCGCCACGCGATAGTTCATTAACTGCACCATGTTGGCTGACTGTGTAATTGATTAGGTTAGGTTACGTTAAGTTAGTTTAGGTTAGGTTACGTTAGGTTAGGTTACGTTAGGTTAGGTTACGTTAGGTTAGGTTAAGTTAGGTTAGATGAGGATAGGTTAGGATAACATCATAGATAAAAGGAGAATAGACATAGATAAAAGGAACTAGCTATTGCAACTGTTATGACCAATCAACTATGTCAGCAACAAGATAGGATATTCCTGAATTGCGCCAACTACTCCAGGGCGCCACGCGATAGTTCATTAACTGCACCATGTTGGCTGACTGTATAATTGATTAGGTTAGGTTACGTTAAGTTAGTTTAGGTTAGGTTACGTTAGGTTAGGTTAGGTTACGTTAGGTTAGGTTAAGTTAGGTTAGATGAGGATAGGTTAGGATAACACCATAGATAAAAGGAGTATAGACATAGATAAAAGGAACATTTTTGGACTCTTTTAGGGATAAGCGCAATTAAGGAACTCTTGGGCGCAATTGATGCACGACCACAAGATATAACACAATTGAATTTGAATAGACGCTAGAGCAATCTGTGACTTGCTCACACAAGTTTTAAATAAAAAATTGGCGACAGCTGGTCCATATAGATGGTGTCTACTTCAGTATCCAATAATAATCAATGCTAGTGGGATGCGGATTCTAATCGTTCGCATTGCAATCTCAAGAGACCAGCTGTTTGATCTTTGATTTGTTTACTACAAACTTCTGATCTCCAATCAACCAATGTCCAGCGGGAGTTGCCTTCGACTTTATATTCGTGATCCATCCTCCCATTGGAGATGTGTAGGCGATGTTTGATCAGAAGTTACATCAGGTTCTATAGTAGATCTCTGACTTTGTACACCTTCCTCCTTCATCAGGCTTTTACTTGGCTAAAATGACAAATTTAATGCAATTTAAACATACACACTTTTTATCGATTCACAGTGATTGTTTTTTCATATGTACATTTCAAATTGGTAGGCTACGATATCTGTTATTTTCTTCCTTATTTCCTGTATTATATGTTTTAAGATCAGTATAATTGTGTGTATAGAGATTTTGTTTTCAGCCTACTTGGCGCTTCTGTAGGGCAAAAGATTAGCGTACCCATTTCACTTAGTGGAGCTCATAGTTAGAATGTGTTGTACGTGTGTGCGTGTGAATGTGCGTATGTCAGTGTTTTGCCGCCAGCGATGTCATGTAGTTCTGACATTTCTCCCCAAGTCTCCCCCCGTCGTTTGATGTGGTACACATACTTTCACCGCACCCTACCCACGTCTTTGACAGTTTTGTGTTTTCCGCCCTCAACTTCGTGAAGCTAATTTCCTGTCGCACGAATGTACCATTTTGTGACGAGAATGCGAATGTTTAGAATTGTAGAGTAATAAAGTTATGAACTTAAACGGGCTTATACAATTCATAGCATTATAGCAGTCAAAAGACGACACCAGGTTAGGTTAGGTTTGGTTATTTGCGGTTATTTGTGCACTAAAATTTAACTTTCATTAAACATGTTGTTTACCTAACCTAATTTGGTGTGTTCGGTATAACGTGATATAACCTAACAGAAATTACAAATTTTGTTGTTGTCATGTGGTAGAAATAGTTTCATCACCCCATTTGCCACGATTGGTTATCCTGTAAGACACGGTTTAGGTGTTGGAAACGTGTAAAATCGGATTATTAGCCACAAAATGTCACTTAACAACTTGTTTCGACACCGAAATGGTACCTCAAACTATATACTTGGACATGTATGTCTGTAAAGCCATCTTCTAAAGTTAAATTCAACGGAAAGTCTATTCGTTGATATAAAACACAGTTTTGGATACTCGTTTTAAATTGATTTAAGTATATTATCAAAACTTCCACAGACCTTATTACAAACCGTTAACCATTGCAAATAAATTGCGAACATTGAGTAAGCGTACTAGTCAGCTGATCATCCTAATCCCAGCTGACGACGATATCGCCCAGTTTGCAACATGTGTTAAATCAAAGATGACATTGATAAATTGGCGGATAAGAATGGCGCCGAATTTGATAAGACTACGCAATATCGTACGACGGTTACGTTTAGTGATGCCGTAGTACTATTTTCAGATACATTTGCTATCACAGCTTGACCCCAACTGTTTACTGATAAGGTTTATCGACAAGTTTTCCCTCTAAAGGTGAACAAATCGTCAAGTTCTGTCACGATTGTTCTTGTGACAAACTCCGAGACAAGCTTGAGATCTTCATCTTCACACTTCAAAACTTCTTCAAGAGACACTCAATTTCTGAGAAAATTTGAAGAATTGAGTGGTCACAAAACTTTGGTGGCAGATAGCGGAAAGAATCTTTTGGATGTTTAGACTTGACGTAATTGTTTTATTTTTAAGGTTTGGTTGTAGTATCTTGACACAACAGTATGAAAAACTAAAAATTTTTTACGTAACAAAAATAGTTAACAAAACCATTTATTTTTGGCTTTCGGCAAATAACTGATATTAATTCCTAGAAAGGAGACGCCGTTTGCAGTTTGATTTTAATGTGTGTCTCAGATTAACTGTTTGAAATTTAAACTTGTCGCCATTTTTTAATATTGACTTATGTGTTTTACTGATACAGTTTTTATAAATACTCCGATTCAACAAAACACTGTGAGTGTATCAGTGTGTAATTGTCAGTTTGTACACTATACACTTACATGTAGCATTCTGAATTGCTGTTTACAAACAAATCTCTTAATTCTCCGCTCTTGATATTAATTTACTAAGGTTCATCGGTCCAAGATGAATCGCCCTATGAGATTTCCCTTGTCTTCCGGTGTTATTAATCTTGGAGTGCTTTGATAAATTAGACACCAATCAGATTGCTTGCCTAAGTCGCTTCGGAGCAGTCTCGCCTAATGGATGGAATAGTACCCCCCTTCCCATACCCCCTAGTACCCCCCGTACCCCCCTAAACATCCCTTTGACTGATCACCTCCATCCGGCTAACGCATTTTCTAACCACCTGGGAATTCCTTTCGTTCTTAAGATTACAGCTTATTAAGCCTTTATCACCCTTGCGATTAAACAATTGGAGTTTTGTACCTAAAACTTGTAACGAGCGAAAAATAATACAGGATGTTTACGTTAGTTTAAAAGAAAACTTTAGCTCTAAAGTAAATTATCCAATATTTTCAAGTTGCATTTTGCTAATACAGTATCGTTAAAATTGGTTTGAAAAATATAGAGGATTCCTTGGTTTCCATTGGTATTTTTGTAGGACTACTTATACCATTTCACATTCATATGTGCTATTACACCAGAAAACTCTATCCATACTTGTTAAAAAACGACATACAAACAATATTAGGTTGTTAGTAGTATATGACAATAGTTGTTCTGGAAATCGTATGTACCTGAGAAACGCTAGCAAATAATGGTATTTTAATTCATTAATTCTTAAGTGTGTAGCTTTACACATACTATGTACCATCTAAAAATTGGCTTAGTCAATAAGCAAAACTGTCTGAAATTACAAAAAAAACCCAAATTCAAAATTGTCTGGGAGTGCTCGCATTCAAGTCTGTAGGTCGGTTGTTCGAATACAAGCGAGATGGTGTTTGGGCCATCGATGGTTTGGGCCCAGATGCCAATTGTCATTGGACCAACAATTGATGATGTTATTTAACATAAGTGTTGAATTAATAGTATATTACGTTACTAGCCCCGAAAATATGTGTTTACCGGACGAGTGTGATCTTTCCGTGCGAGTACGGGATTACCATACGAGTCCGGTAAACACATTTTGAACGAGTGACGTACGATAGTTTAAGCCATACTACTAAATCTGTTCTAATCCTTATATATTACCACCAACTAAAGGACTAACAATCACTAGTCATAACCTCTAAGAGAGGTCATGTTTTTGTTTATAAACCCTCATCGCCAAATACAGTATAATCAGCTGATTGGTTTCCGGTAAAACTCATTACAGTACAGTAGTGCGTAATGAAACCCCATTTGATTAAGCTGGTGGCAAACAGCTGTTTTCTGGATTAAATCCTTGCGTGGGAAGTTCGTCAAAATAGTGTAGTTTAGCGTAAAAATAGTAACAAACCCGTTATATTTTAATACGTTAAAAGCATTTGCGTAGAAACACAAATAAATCAAGTTCATGTGAACAAATTGTGTATCGGTGTTTTATTTTATTTTTATGACTTCAAATGAGAGCCTGTGATTCAAGATAAATCAAAGATAGGGTGGTGCTTAGGATTTGTTATCTCCGTAACTTATTACTGTTATAATAGATCGACAGATTATTTATAAAGATCACACTACAAACATCATGACCCCATGTTTATAGTTGGTGTGGGGTGGATGCCCTGGGTATTTATCCATGCTGTACTATGGAGGTTGTTGTTTGTGAACACGTCACTGCTTCAGAAACGTAGCTAAGTTGGAGGATAAGAAACCTTCCTCCGTTTCTTTTGATACAAGAAACCTGCATTAGGCTTCAACAGAGGCTGTTATTTCTGCTGAGTGGTTTATATTTAGCCGTTCTTTGGAGCCACAATTAATTCACTTTGAGCTTGTTTACCGACGCTAAGTAACGCCTTAACTTCTAGAGGCAATTAATGATATTTTCTTTTAGTGGTCTAAAATATCTTAAATTTTAGTCGAAAACTGTCTACTAAAAATATGTTGTGGTAATTTTGTATAAATTTTTGGAATGAGTTAAATTATCGTTGGATAAATCTATTAATCTATTATAAAGGTTGGAAGGTTTTGAACTTTTGAGAAAACCATAAGCCGCACAACTATCAAACATACTTGAATGAAAGGTCTTGCTGTGAAACTTCCCTGAAAAATAAACCCTCTACTAAGGGCAGAATCTCAATTAAAGTCGTGCATTTTTAATCACATTTAAAATATTGGAAATACATCAGCTGTTAGATTTGTTTTATTCTAGTTTGTTTGTTTTACTTTTCCTTTAGTTAACCTTTTGATTCTAACATTACCATAGACAAAAATGATTTAGTGACACCAAGAACTATAGTTAGGACGGTGCCTTGTGTGTTCCAACTGGGAAAATACATCTGTAGAGTATTTTTCCTTGTGCATTGATCAAATTAATTTACATCAAGAACAAGAGCAGTTTCCATTGGACATGACGGTGAAGAATCACCATCTTCTTTGCGTTCTCTACCCTTGGTAATGCACGGGATTCAATTTGTGTATAACCACGGTTTCTACACAAATCAACATTGTTGAAATCACAATAAATTAATCTGACAGTAATGTAACCACGAGTGACCAACTGATCGCTCCCTGTTGTTCCAGAGAGGAGCCTGGAGGACCACGAGGAAGTCATGGCGGTTCACAGGGAGCTCCAGGCGTTCTCTCGTCACTCGCCCAAGAGGTTCGTGTTCAGGAAGGACTTCAGGAAGTACGAGTTCTTCTCAAACCCACAGGTGAGTTAATTTAATCCCAAAACCATACTCTTGTAGCTGACCTTTGATACTGATGGACAACACCATTGTAGATAGGAATATTTACTCATATATTCCTTATTTTAACCTCTAGAATCAAAGGTATAAGATAAATGTGTTTATTAATCCAGTTTTGTATTTAAATGTACTAATTTTTGTGTGTAATATAACTCATTTACATAAAGTTGATAATTTTTGAGTCATACGCATACGCTACACCAAAAACTACGTTTTTTCCTCGTTTCACTTTTTTGTTAATGTTGTGTCAAGAATGTCTTATAGCAAACCTCAAATTCGGATTCAGCACCCCAACAGACATACCAAACGGAAAAATCAAAACTACCCCACAACAACTTTCCTGGTATAAACAATTAACTGAATTATATAGTTTGGATAGGTTGTCTTTTCACTTTTAAAGGTTAACATATTGGTTTATAATGCTTTCTTTTGTTGTTTCCTAAATCATATTTTAAATCAATTTTATTCCATACGCTTAATTGATGTATACGTTTCCAAGATGAATAAGATTTATTGTGATTTAACAATTATTTTCGTTTGTGATTTAACCATTAGTTTATAAGTGTGCTATTCCCGAATATCGTGAACTTACAAGGGATACACCCTATTAAACACATTTGGAACTCTCTATGGATGAAGAAAATCTACTTCTGACAAACAGGTGGATGGTGTTAAATATTCGTAAAAGGTTTTTTATTAATTCTCCTATTTCCCGTGATAAGTCAGTTTGTACGGTAGGACTTTCAGTAAACGCCTGCATTTAGGTCACGGCAATTCCCCCAATACATTGCTGTAGCTGTTTTGCTTCGTTATATTTGAAGGCGCTAGAAAAATGTCATTGGGAGTGTTGTTGTAATTTATAATCATTAAATGAATGTTTAATTAATATTGGATCATTTTGTATTGATTATTTTATTTGACTACCTATTATTTATTGAGATTTTATATTGTGATTAATATCATGATTGATCAAATTTTGATAAAATCAAATTACCAATTATGTGAACATACAATTTATATTTATACAACAGACTATACAATTTATTCGCGCGTATCTTTAGGGAGCTCAGTTATACAATGGTTAAGAAAAAATACCCCCGCCGCTGCAAACCTGCAGACTAAGTGAATTTCCATATTCATGAATTGATTTTTAAATCTATTATAAAAACATTTAGGTTAACCTTTACCTAGGTTTGCTGCTACAGAGAGGCTAATAAAGTGTGGTTTTTAGTAAAATATTAGTAGTTTACTATAAAGTAAATAAATTTGCCAAGTTTGATCAAACGCAGAGGATACGCGACCGGTAACCGGACGTGGATTAGGCGTCCGGCAGTTACTGTCATAACCTAACCTAACCAACCAAACTTGCTGATAGTGAAAAAAATCTAATGAAGGTTCAATTCTCTTCATAACATAAAATTATAAATGCCGAAAATTCTAACAAAAGATGTACAGTTAAGAAGAAATTACATTCAAAGCAAAATCTGTGACAAAAAGTTAAATAACTGATGGGTTTCGAACCGGGGAGCTTTCGCATATCAGCCGAGCACTCTATCCACTACACCACGAACACTGATGGCTGATCATCGTATCATTGTGGTAATGGCGTTCCGGGATCCCCTACCGGACGCCTAATCCACGTCTGGTTACCGGACGCCTAATCCTCGTCTGGTTACCGGACGCGTATCCTCTGTGTTGATCAAAATATTTCCATAAACAAACAAACTACGACAATCTACATATCTACAATATTCTTCATAAGAATAACACGAGTATATTAAATTAGCAAATTTTTATTTTTTTTAGTAGTGAGAATATGTGCATACAAAATATTTTGTAAAGTTCCTGTAATTACGACCTTATAAACCTTAAAATTTGGCATGCAATAAGTTTTTTACAACATATGTGAATCTGTGATTCTCCGATTCTGACCAAGCTCGTGCGGTAACGCTCCTAGTGGCAAATCGTAAAACCACCAGTTCCAGTTTCGTGAATTCTCCGCCAGGAGCGCTCAGTGCCTGGCTAGTCAGTGCTGCTATCTAGCGACAAAACCCCAAACTACGAGCAGCAATCAGTTCTGTTATGTTCCGCCAGGTGGTAGCCGTGCCTTAATTTTGGACTGTATTTGAAGAAATTTGTTTTTTCTTATAATTCAATTATGTATGTTGTATAAGCATTATTCTATGGAGACAGGCGCCTGTATAGCGCTTTTATTTTTACTGCTTTTTACTTAATGTTAATTGAATCACCAACTCTCTACTGTAAAGTAGACATTTTTAGATTCTTCATTACCGACCCAGTAGTTCGTAATTGTCCAGTAGACTGAGCGCGCTTCTGGTTTTAAGTTTTATTAGAAAAACTTTTGTGATTTTCTTAATTTCTATTAAAGTTTCAATATATTTTTAAAAACCCTTATTTAAGATTATGTTAAAAACCTAATATCAAAATATTTTACCATGATAAAAAACTATTCTCAAATAACCCACATCCATTTTTAACAATAGAATATTGACAAACCCCTACATTTTTACTGTTTTTAACATTTTGTAAGAATAATATCGTTAAAAAAAACACATTCTCCACATGATCTTGAAAAGATCACACATGTCAACACATGTGTGTTGATGGTACATGTCTTGTTCATAGCGTGTTGCTTTGATTTAAAAGGTTAAACTTTTGCGTTGGCATTCACAAGACTTTTTCAGTAATCACGTACGAGTTTTTTCTATAATAAAAAAAAGACATTTGAAAACTTACAAATGTCCGTGCGATTTTAATTTTTATCTTTCACAAATAAAACCGAGTAATTTGAAGAGATAATTTGTCGTAGACAAAAAGAATTGATTGCAAAATTGATCAAACTGAATAGTAAGATATTTCTTCCAAACTACATATTCTTACACCATATACTTTCTAGCAAAATTGGTAGTTGCTCAGTACTTCATTTTTACATTTTGCTGTTGACCAAGGAAATTTAAGGGAACAATATTTGGGGTAAAACTAATTTTTCTTCGTGCAGAAAAGGATAATTTCAATTTTACTTGAGCATGTTATTAAAGTTGTCTTTTATTTTATAAAATCTGTAGGTGAACCGAAAACTCATAACAGATTTCCTATAGCATAAATTAATCGGTTATGTTAACCTTTTTCATTAAACCGATAAAAGACTTTGACACTCGTAACAATTCTAAAATTTGTGCTGAAGTCATATCCACCTAAAGTAATGGAATTCGAGAATGACTGTTCATCTTAATTCAACAAAGTAAATTTAATCACACTTGGTCTATTGTTATGCATGATTAATGGCAGCTAAAAATGATTGAGACAATTGTTATTTGAAGAAATTTTGAACTGCTATTTTGTTATTAATGGTCCGATTTCTATTAAGTAAAATTAATTGTTATGTTTTGTCAAGACCTACAAAATGATACCAAACTCGACTATACTTGCTGTTTGAACATTTTGAGCTACATAACTCCCGCTACCCCTAAGGGAAAAATTTTCAAAACTGACCATAATTATTGTCGCCCTTCATATCCAAACAAGTTGCCGAAAACCGATTTCAAATATCTCGAATAGTTAAAAAGTTAAAGAGGGTGCAAGTTAATTTTTTTGCCACCCTCATGGTTATTTGGATTTGAAACGTTTTAGGGCGTCATTTTGTTATAAGTGAGCCGATTTTGGTTTTCTTTATGTCAATGTTTATGTTTTGTCATTACCTGTAAAATGATATCAAACTCGACTATACTTGTCATTTTAAAATTTTGAGCTACCCCCTACCCCCGCTACCTCTAAGGGCAAAATTTTCAAAATTGATTATAATTATTGTAGCCCCTCATATCTAAGAAGGTTGCCACAAACTGATTTCAAATATCTCAAATGGTTGAAAAGTTAAGGGGGGGGGGGGTGCAAGTTACTTTTCAGCCACCCTGTATATTAAATACTTTATAGATTTCCATTGCACACTCCAATCGTCATTAGACCCAATAGGCGAATCTAATGTTGTTATGGGTCTAAATAGGCTGCCAAATACCAAGTCAAAATCGCTTATTGGGTCTGATGACGATTGGAGTGTCCAATCGAAATTGATCACCATTACCATCTTTTATATCTTTTTATCGGTCGTCTTGTAAAACAGTTAGTGTAAATATATGTTTCAAGTGTTATCAGACTTATTTTTATTTACTCTCCGCAAAATTAACACGTATGTTGATTGAAGTTACTAACTAAACTCATCAACAGCTTCTGTACAGTCAAAGAACGAATCAGATGAACGAATAGCTTCAATTTTCCTCAACTCTACTTTGTGTTGGGGATGAGAATCGATGTATAGATCTACCCCAGCTGAGCGAAGAGTGCAAGTGGAAGGGGAAACTAGGTGAAACTCGAGCGCTGGTGGAGCGGGGAGGGGGGAAGTGCATCGGTCGATGCAGCGGGGTGTATGCACCGAGCTGCAACTGCAACTGTGAATACGTGTCATCGACCTCGACGCTCTCTCTCGCTCGACAAGTCTTCAATCACCGCCGACGGGGAAAACAATTTATTTTAGTACAGCTCGATTCGCCCGGTAATTCTGGGTAAAACGTGTGCTTTGTCGATGTTGAAATGGGTCTTTGTGGGAAATAGTTTGGTTTAAAATCATTGCGGGGTTTTAAAGGTTATGTATTGAAGTATTACGTTTTGTCTGCTGTATTGATATTTGTGTTTACAGCTTAAATATGTGTAATTTTTGTTGTAATGCATTTTTTTGTTTAATACCTAAAAGTTTGCTCCAATACTTTACTACTTAGACGCAATCAACGAAAAAGCAGTTAAAAAGTAAAAAATGTATACAAGCGGGTAAGGGAGTTTTTAAGCATTGAGTTTTACCTTTGTTTTACTTTCTTTTAGCGTTTCCATTCACTCAACCAAAACCAACGCCATACTGGAAAGAAATCTATTCTGTGGCGACGTTGTTTTCGTCGAGACCTAGTTTTAGATATGTGGTCGCAAATACAATACCATCGTCAAATTATTCCCTAAACACATACAAATCGCATGGTTCAACCTAATTCCTATTTCGGGAAATACTCGTCGTTCTAAGTGAAATTTAGACAGCGACGTGCAATCAGGTGCGTAATTAAAACTAAATGAATATGAATTGGATGAGTTAAGAGGGTTCCCTACCCCCATTGAAAAACGTCAGAAAACCGCTTCGCGCGGTATCATATAGCGATTCTAGTTTTAACATTTAAATTGTGGACCAAACACCATTTTGTACGTAAAGAGTGGTTCTACTAAGTTTGCTTTTTAAAAAATGTCTATGCTTACGCAATCAAGGGCAACGACTTGGTTAGTGAACTTTACAGTTAAAGTTCACTAACTTTGACAAGTCGTTGCCCTTGATTGCGTAAGCATAGACATTTTTTAAAAAGCAAACTTAGTAGAACCACTCTTTATGTACAAAATGGTGTTTGGTTCACAATTTAAATGTCAGAACTAGAATCGCTATATGATACCGCGCGAAGCGGTTTTCTGACGTTTTTCAATGG